>NC_090346.1:4242338-4563275 GCF_035084215.1 Heptranchias perlo
TAGAATACACCCAGTAGTGTAATGGCACCTCTATTGCTTCTTAATTCTAACCAAATAGATTCTGTCCTTGACCCCTCCAGGACATCCTCTCTCTCCAGCACTGCAATATTCTCCTTAATTAATACTGCCACTCCCCCCCCCCCCCCCCGCCGTCTTCTTCCCTTCCCGATCTTTCCTGAACACCTTGTATTTAGGAATATTTAGTACCCAATCTTGCCCTTTTTTGAGCCAGGTCTATGTTATCGCCACAACATTATATCCCCATGTGGCTATTTGCGCCTGCAGTTTAATCTGGAACTCTCTCCCAGGAAAAGATGTTGATAATGGGGGTCAATTGAAAATGTGAAAAGTGAGATTGATAGATTTTTGTTAGGCAAGGGTATTAAGGGTTATGGAATCAAGGCGGGTAGATGGAGTTGAGATACTGATCAGCCATGATCTAATTGAATGGCGGAACAAGCTGGAGGGGCTGAATGGCCTACTCCTGTTCCTATGTTCCAAATAAGGAAAGATCTAATTTCAAATAAGGTGCTTTTTCCAAAAAAACAAAGCAGTGCCTGACACTGTAGCATGATTCCAGTGCAATCCATCCAGTGCATTCACTGCAGGCCTATTCAACTCAGCTCTTTAGAATCTAATTCCATTCACTCATTATCATTTCAGTGCACTCCATGGGCTTCTGTATTGTGTTTTTTTATAGTACAAAACCCATCCTCCAGCTGAGCATCACAGCAGACTGTGGTCAAGTGTCCAGGCCAGAGGGATTGCTGTTTCCCGGTGA
This sequence comes from Heptranchias perlo, assembly GCF_035084215.1. Lineage (NCBI taxonomy): Eukaryota > Metazoa > Chordata > Chondrichthyes > Hexanchiformes > Hexanchidae > Heptranchias > Heptranchias perlo. The sequence goes on from NC_090346.1 coordinate 4,243,120, forward strand.
GAAACACGCCTTGCAGCAGGTCAACCAGACAGCTGGAGATCTGATTGGAGGTTGGGTCTTGACGATCTGATTGGGTGGACGAAGGATACAGTTGGGACGGGTGGAGAGCCGGCCGGTGAACCGGGAGCAGCATGGAGCAGACCGAGGAGCAAGGGCAGGTAAAGGGCAGCATGGAGCAGACCGAGGAGCAAGGGCAGGTAAAGGGCAGCATGGAGCAGACCGAGGAGCAAGGGCAGGTAAAGGGCAGCATGGAGCAGACCGAGGAGCAAGGGCAGGTAAAGGGCAGCATGGAGCAGACCGAGGAGCAAGGGCAGGTAAAGGGCAGCATGGAGCAGACCGAGGAGCAAGGGCAGGTAAAGGGCAGCATGGAGCAGACCGAGGAGCAAGGGCAGGTAAAGGGCAGCATGGAGCAGACCGAGGAGCAAGGGCAGGTAAAGGGCAGCATGGAGCAGACCGAGGAGCAAGGGCAGGGAAAGGGCAGCATGGAGCAGACCGAGGAGCAAGGGCAGGGAAAGGGCAGCACTGGGTGCTGAGCGCTATCAAACCACAGAATAGGGACAAGGATACCACCTAAACTTAGGTGGCTGACTGTCCGTCCTTCTGTCAGTGCTTTGTTGGCCGCGTTCAGTGAAATTCATGCTCTCTGCCCGTAATTGAATAATCCCTTTCGCCTTCACAATGAGGTCGGCCGGTGTGTCAATGGGACTGGGAGCAGGTTTATTGCTGGTCACCACCAACCCGGTGTGATAACTGTCAGCGGGAGAACTTTCCCCAGGGAGCGGCTGTGGAGTGACCGACTCCAGAGGCTCATTTACCCACCTTGACGTTTATTACCACAACCATCATACCCGACCCCGCGTTTACCCCCCCCCCCCCCGCCCCCGCGTTTACCCCCCCCCCCCCCGCCCCCGCGTTTACCCCCCCCCCCCCGCCCCCGCGTTTACCCCCCCCCCCCGCCCCCGCGTTTACCCCCCCCCCCCGCCCCCGCGTTTACCCCCCCCCCCCGCCCCCGCGTTTACCCCCCCCCGCCCCCCCTGAACCCCCGCCCCCGCATTTGCCTCCCTGAACCCCCGCCCCCGCATTTGCCTCCCCTGAACCCCCGCCCCCGCATTTGCCTCCCCTGAACCCCCGCCCCCGCATTTGCCTCCCCTGAACCCCCGCCCCCGCTTTTGCCTCCCCTGAACCCCCGCCCCCGCTTTTGCCTCCCCTGAACCCCCGCCCCCGCTTTTGCCTCCCTGAACCCCCGCCCCCGCTTTTGCCTCCCTGAACCCCCGCCCCCGCTTTTGCCTCCCCTGAACCCCCGCCCCCGCTTTTGCCTCCCCTGAACCCCCGCCCCCCGCTTTTGCCTCCCCTGAACCCCCGCCCCCGCTTTTGCCTCCCCTGAACCCCCGCCCCCGCATTTGCCTCCCCTGAACCCCCGCCCCCGCATTTGCCTCCCCTGAACCCCCGCCCCCGCATTTGCCTCCCCCTGAACCCCCGCCCCCGCATTTGCCTCCCCTGAACCCCCGCCCCCGCATTTGCCTCCCCTGAACCCCCGCCCCCCGCATTTGCCTCCCCTGAACCCCCGCCCCCAGCATTTGCCTCCCCTGAACCCCCGCCCCCGCATTTGCCTCCCCTGAACCCCCGCCCCCGCATTTGCCTCCCCTGAACCCCCGCCCCCCGCATTTGCCTCCCCTGAACCCCCCGCCCCCGCATTTGCCTCCCCTGAACCCCCGCCCCCCGCATTTGCCTCCCCTGAACCCCCGCCCCCGCATTTGCCTCCCCTGAACCCCCGCCCCCGCATTTGCCTCCCCTGAACCCCCGCCCCCGCATTTGCCTCCCCTGAACCCCCGCCCCCGCATTTGCCTCCCCTGAACCCCCGCCCCCCGCATTTGCCTCCCCTGAACCCCCGCCCCCGCATTTGCCTCCCCTGAACCCCCGCCCCCGCATTTGCCTCCCCTGAACCCCCCGCCCCCGCATTTGCCTCCCCTGAACCCCCGCCCCCGCATTTGCCTCCCCTGAACCCCCCGCCCCCGCATTTGCCTCCCCTGAACCCCCGCCCCCGCATTTGCCTCCCCTGAACCCCCGCCCCCGCATTTGCCTCCCTGAACCCCCGCCCCCGCATTTGCCTCCCCTGAACCCCCGCCCCCGCATTTGCCTCCCCTGAACCCCCCGCCCCCGCATTTGCCTCCCCTGAACCCCCGCCCCCGCATTTGCCTCCCCTGAACCCCCGCCCCCCGCATTTGCCTCCCCTGAACCCCCGCCCCCGCATTTGCCTCCCCTGAACCCCCGCCCCCGCATTTGCCTCCCCTGAACCCCCGCCCCCGCATTTGCCTCCCCTGAACCCCGCCCCCGCATTTGCCTCCCCTGAACCCCCGCCCCGCATTTGCCTCCCCTGAACCCCCGCCCCCGCATTTGCCTCCCCTGAACCCCCGCCCCCGCATTTGCCTCCCTGAACCCCCGCCCCCGCATTTGCCTCCCCTGAACCCCCGCCCCCGCATTTGCCTCCCCTGAACCCCCGCCCCCCGCATTTGCCTCCCCTGAACCCCCGCCCCCGCATTTGCCTCCCCTGAACCCCCCGCCCCCCGCATTTGCCTCCCCTGAACCCCCGCCCCCGCATTTGCCTCCCCTGAACCCCCGCCCCCGCATTTGCCTCCCCTGAACCCCCGCCCCCGCATTTGCCTCCCCTGAACCCCCGCCCCCGCATTTGCCTCCCCTGAACCCCCGCCCCCGCATTTGCCTCCCTGAACCCCCCGCCCCCCGCATTTGCCTCCCCTGAACCCCCGCCCCCGCATTTGCCTCCCCTGAACCCCCGCCCCCGCATTTGCCTCCCCTGAACCCCCGCCCCCGCATTTGCCTCCCTGAACCCCCGCCCCCGCATTTGCCTCCCCTGAACCCCCGCCCCCGCATTTGCCTCCCCTGAACCCCCGCCCCCGCATTTGCCTCCCCTGAACCCCGCCCCCGCATTTGCCTCCCCTGAACCCCCGCCCCCGCATTTGCCTCCCCTGAACCCCCGCCCCCGCATTTGCCTCCCCTGAACCCCCGCCCCCGCATTTGCCTCCCCTGAACCCCCGCCCCCGCATTTGCCTCCCCTGAACCCCCGCCCCCGCATTTGCCTCCCCTGAACCCCCGCCCCCGCATTTGCCTCCCCTGAACCCCGCCCCCCGCATTTGCCTCCCTGAACCCCCGCCCCCGCATTTGCCTCCCCTGAACCCCCGCCCCCGCATTTGCCTCCCCTGAACCCCCGCCCCCGCATTTGCCTCCCCTGAACCCCCCGCCCCCGCATTTGCCTCCCCTGAACCCCCGCCCCCGCATTTGCCTCCCCTGAACCCCCGCCCCCGCATTTGCCTCCCCTGAACCCCCGCCCCCAGCATTTGCCTCCCTGAACCCCGCCCCCGCATTTGCCTCCCCTGAACCCCCGCCCCCGCATTTGCCTCCCCTGAACCCCCGCCCCCCGCATTTGCCTCCCCTGAACCCCCGCCCCCGCATTTGCCTCCCCTGAACCCCCGCCCCCGCATTTGCCTCCCCTGAACCCCCGCCCCCGCATTTGCCTCCCCTGAACCCCCGCCCCCGCATTTGCCTCCCCTGAACCCCCGCCCCCGCATTTGCCTCCCCTGAACCCCCGCCCCCGCATTTGCCTCCCCTGAACCCCCGCCCCCGCATTTGCCTCCCCTGAACCCCCGCCCCCGCATTTGCCTCCCCTGAACCCCCGCCCCCGCATTTGCCTCCCCTGAACCCCCGCCCCCGCATTTGCCTCCCCTGAACCCCCGCCCCCGCATTTGCCTCCCCTGAACCCCCGCCCCCCGCATTTGCCTCCCCTGAACCCCCGCCCCCGCATTTGCCTCCCCTGAACCCCCGCCCCCGCATTTGCCTCCCCTGAACCCGCCCCGCATTTGCCTCCCCTGAACCCCCGCATTTGCCTCCCCTGAACCCCCCGCATTTGCCTCCCCTGAACCCCCGCATTTGCCTCCCCTGAACCCCCCCGCATTTGCCTCCCCTGAACCCCCCGCATTTGCCTCCCCTGAACCCCCGCATTTGCCTCCCCTGAACCCCCGCATTTGCCTCCCCTGAACCCCCGCATTTGCCTCCCCTGAACCCCCGCATTTGCCTCCCCTGAACCCCCGCATTTGCCTCCCCTGAACCCCGCATTTGCCTCCCCTGAACCCCCGCATTTGCCTCCCCTGAACCCCCGCATTTGCCTCCCCTGAACCCCCGCATTTGCCTCCCCTGAACCCCCGCATTTGCCTCCCCTGAACCCCCGCATTTGCCTCCCCTGAACCCCCGCATTTGCCTCCCCTGAACCCCCCGCATTTGCCTCCCCTGAACCCCCGCATTTGCCTCCCCTGAACCCCCGCATTTGCCTCCCCTGAACCCCCGCATTTGCCTCCCCTGAACCCCCGCATTTGCCTCCCCTGAACCCCCGCATTTGCCTCCCCTGAACCCCCCCCGCATTTGCCTCCCCTGAACCCCCGCATTTGCCTCCCCTGAACCCCCGCATTTGCCTCCCCTGAACCCCCGCATTTGCCTCCCCTGAACCCCCGCATTTGCCTCCCCTGAACCCCCGCATTTGCCTCCCCTGAACCCCCGCATTTGCCTCCCCTGAACCCCCGCATTTGCCTCCCCTGAACCCCCGCATTTGCCTCCCCTGAACCCCCGCATTTGCCTCCCCTGAACCCCCGCATTTGCCTCCCCTGAACCCCCGCATTTGCCTCCCCTGAACCCCCGCCCCCGCATTTGCCTCCCCTGAACCCCGCCCCCGCATTTGCCTCCCCTGAACCCCCGCCCCCGCATTTGCCTCCCCTGAACCCCCGCCCCCGCATTTGCCTCCCCTGAACCCCCGCCCCCGCATTTGCCTCCCCTGAACCCCCGCCCCCGCATTTGCCTCCCCTGAACCCCCGCCCCCGCATTTGCCTCCCCTGAACCCCCGCCCCCGCATTTGCCTCCCCTGAACCCCCGCCTCCCGCATTTGCCTCCCCTGAACCCCCCGCCCCCGCATTTGCCTCCCCTGAACCCCCGCCCCCCGCATTTGCCTCCCCTGAACCCCCGCCCCCGCATTTGCCTCCCCTGAACCCCCGCCCCCGCATTTGCCTCCCCTGAACCCCCGCCCCCGCATTTGCCTCCCCTGAACCCCCGCCCCCGCATTTGCCTCCCCTGAACCCCCGCCCCCGCATTTGCCTCCCCTGAACCCCCGCCCCCGCATTTGCCTCCCCTGAACCCCCGCCCCCGCATTTGCCTCCCCTGAACCCCCGCCCCCGCATTTGCCTCCCCTGAACCCCCGCCCCCGCATTTGCCTCCCCTGAACCCCCGCCCCCGCATTTGCCTCCCCTGAACCCCCGCCCCCCGCATTTGCCTCCCCTGAACCCCCCGCCCCCGCATTTGCTCCCCTGAACCCCCGCCCCCGCATTTGCCTCCCCTGAACCCCCGCCCCCGCATTTGCCTCCCCTGAACCCCGCCCCCCGCATTTGCCTCCCCTGAACCCCCGCCCCCGCATTTGCCTCCCCTGAACCCCCGCCCCCGCATTTGCCTCCCCTGAACCCCCGCCCCCGCATTTGCCTCCCCTGAACCCCCGCCCCCGCATTTGCCTCCCCTGAACCCCCGCCCCCGCATTTGCCTCCCCTGAACCCCCGCCCCCGCATTTGCCTCCCCTGAACCCCCGCCCCCGCATTTGCCTCCCCTGAACCCCCGCCCCCGCATTTGCCTCCCCTGAACCCCCGCCCCCGCATTTGCCTCCCCTGAACCCCCCGCCCCCGCATTTGCCTCCCCTGAACCCCCGCCCCCGCATTTGCCTCCCCTGAACCCCCGCCCCCGCATTTGCCTCCCCTGAACCCCCGCCCCCGCATTTGCCTCCCCTGAACCCCCGCCCCCGCATTTGCCTCCCCTGAACCCCCGCCCCCGCATTTGCCTCCCCTGAACCCCCGCCCCCCGCATTTGCCTCCCCTGAACCCCCGCCCCCGCATTTGCCTCCCCTGAACCCCCGCCCCCGCATTTGCCTCCCCTGAACCCCCGCCCCCAGCATTTGCCTCCCCTGAACCCCCGCCCCCTGCATTTGCCTCCCCTGAACCCCCGCCCCCGCATTTGCCTCCCCTGAACCCCCGCCCCCGCATTTGCCTCCCCTGAACCCCCGCCCCCGCATTTGCCTCCCCTGAACCCCCGCCCCCCGCATTTGCCTCCCCTGAACCCCCCGCCCCCCGCATTTGCCTCCCCTGAACCCCCCGCCCCCGCATTTGCCTCCCCTGAACCCCCGCCCCCGCATTTGCCTCCCCTGAACCCCCGCCCCCGCATTTGCCTCCCTGAACCCCCGCCCCCGCATTTGCCTCCCCTGAACCCCCGCCCCCGCATTTGCCTCCCCTGAACCCCCGCCCCCGCATTTGCCTCCCCTGAACCCCCGCCCCCGCATTTGCCTCCCCTGAACCCCCGCCCCCGCATTTGCCTCCCCTGAACCCCCGCCCCCGCATTTGCCTCCCCTGAACCCCCGCCCCCGCATTTGCCTCCCCCCCCCCCCCCTGAACCCCCGCCCCCAGCATTTGCCTCCCCTGAACCCCGCCCCCCGCATTTGCCTCCCCTGAACCCCCGCCCCCGCATTTGCCTCCCTGAACCCCCGCCCCCGCATTTGCCTCCCCTGAACCCCCGCCCCCGCATTTGCCTCCCCTGAACCCCCGCCCCCGCATTTGCCTCCCCTGAACCCCCGCCCCCGCATTTGCCTCCCCTGAACCCCCGCCCCCGCATTTGCCTCCCCTGAACCCCCGCCCCCGCATTTGCCTCCCCTGAACCCCCGCCCCCGCATTTGCCTCCCCTGAACCCCCGCCCCCAGCATTTGCCTCCCCTGAACCCCCGCCCCCGCATTTGCCTCCCCTGAACCCCCGCCCCCGCATTTGCCTCCCCTGAACCCCCGCCCCCCGCATTTGCCTCCCCTGAACCCCCGCCCCCGCATTTGCCTCCCCTGAACCCCCGCCCCCGCATTTGCCTCCCCTGAACCCCCGCCCCGCATTTGCCTCCCCTGAACCCCCGCCCCCGCATTTGCCTCCCCTGAACCCCCCGCCCCCGCATTTGCCTCCCCTGAACCCCCGCCCCCGCATTTGCCTCCCCTGAACCCCCGCCCCCGCATTTGCCTCCCCTGAACCCCCGCCCCCGCATTTGCCTCCCCTGAACCCCCGCCCCCGCATTTGCCTCCCCGGAACCCCCGCCCCCGCATTTGCCTCCCCTGAACCCCCGCCCCCGCATTTGCCTCCCCTGAACCCCCGCCCCCGCATTTGCCTCCCCCGAACCCCCGCCCCCGCATTTGCCTCCCCCGAACCCCCGCCCCCGCATTTGCCTCCCCCGAACCCCCGCCCCCGCATTTGCCTCCCCCGAACCCCCGCCCCCGCATTTGCCTCCCCCGAACCCCCGCCCCCGCATTTGCCTCCCCCGAACCCCCGCCCCCAGCATTTGCCTCCCCCGAACCCCCGCCCCCGCATTTGCCTCCCCCGAACCCCCGCCCCCGCATTTGCCTCCCCCGAACCCCCGCCCCCGCATTTGCCTCCCCCGAACCCCCGCCCCCGCATTTGCCTCCCCCGAACCCCCGCCCCCGCATTTGCCTCCCCCGAACCCCCGCCCCCGCCCCTTGCCTCCCCGAACCCCCGCCCCCGCCTCCCCCGAACCCCGCCCCCGCCTCCCCCGAACCCCCGCCCCTCGCCTCCCCCGAACCCCCGCCCCCGCTCTCCCCCGAACCCCCGCCCCCGCCTCCCCCGAACCCCCGCCCCGCCTCCCCCGAACCCCCGCCCCCGCCTCCCCCCGAACCCCCCGCCCTTTGCCTCCCCCGAACCCCCGCATTTGCCTCCCCCGAACCCCCGCATTTGCCTCCCCGAACCCCCGCATTTGCCTCCCCGAACCCCCCGCCCCCCTGCCTCCCCCGAACCCCCCGCATTTGCCTCCCCCGAACCCCCCGCATTTGCCTCCCCCGAACCCCCGCATTTGCCTCCCCCGAACCCCCGCATTGCCTCCCCCGAACCCCCGCATTTGCCTCCCCCGAACCCCCGCATTTGCCTCCCCCGAACCCCCGCATTTGCCTCCCCCGAACCCCCGCATTTGCCTCCCCCGAACCCCCGCATTTGCCTCCCCCGAACCCCCGCATTTGCCTCCCCCGAACCCCCGCATTTGCCTCCCCCGAACCCCCCGCATTTGCCTCCCCGGAACCCCCCGCATTTGCCTCCCCCGGAACCCCCCGCATTTGCCTCCCCCGGAACCCCCCCGCATTTGCCTCCCCGGAACCCCCGCATTTGCCTCCCCGAACCCCCCGCCCCGCATTTTGCCTCCCCCGAACCCCCCCCCGCATTTGCCTCCCCCGAACCCCCGCCCCCGCATTTGCCTCCCCCGAACCCCCGCCCCGCATTTGCCTCCCCCGAACCCCCGCCCCCGCATTTGCCTCCCCCGAACCCCGCCCCCCGCATTTGCCTCCCCCGAACCCCCGCCCCCGCATTTGCCTCCCCCGAACCCCCGCCCCCGCATTTGCCTCCCCCGAACCCCCGCCCCCGCATTTGCCTCCCCGAACCCCCGCCCCCCGCATTTGCCTCCCCCCGAACCCCCGCCCCCGCATTTGCCTCCCCCGAACCCCCGCCCCCGCATTTGCCTCCCCCGAACCCCCGCCCCCGCATTTGCCTCCCCCGAACCCCCGCCCCCGCATTTGCCTCCCCCGAACCCCCGCCCCCGCATTTGCCTCCCCCGAACCCCCGCCCCCGCATTTGCCTCCCCCGAACCCCCGCCCCCGCATTTGCCTCCCCGAACCCCCGCCCCCGCATTTGCCTCCCCCGAACCCCCGCCCCCGCATTTGCCTCCCCCGAACCCCCCGCCCCCGCATTTGCCTCCCCCGAACCCCCGCCCCCCGCATTTGCCTCCCCCGAACCCCCGCCCCCGCATTTGCCTCCCCCGAACCCCCGCCCCCGCATTTGCCTCCCCCGAACCCCCGCCCCCGCATTTGCCTCCCCCGAACCCCCGCCCCCGCATTTGCCTCCCCCGAACCCCCCCGCCCCCGCATTTGCCTCCCCCGAACCCCCGCCCCCGCATTTGCCTCCCCCGAACCCCCGCCCCCGCATTTGCCTCCCCCGAACCCCCCGCCCCCCGCATTTGCCTCCCCCGAACCCCCGCCCCCGCATTTGCCTCCACCCCGAACCCCCGCCCCCGCATTTGCCTCCCCGAACCCCCGCCCCCCGCATTTGCCTCCCCCGAACCCCCGCCCCCGCATTTGCCTCCCCCGAACCCCCGCCCCCGCATTTGCCTCCCCCGAACCCCCGCCCCCGCATTTGCCTCCCCCGAACCCCCGCCCCCGCATTTGCCTCCCCCGAACCCCCGCCCCCGCATTTGCCTCCCCCGAACCCCCGCCCCCGCATTTGCCTCCCCCGAACCCCCGCCCCCGCATTTGCCTCCCCCGAACCCCCGCCCCCGCATTTGCCTCCCCCGAACCCCCGCCCCCGCATTTGCCTCCCCCGAACCCCCGCCCCCGCATTTGCCTCCCCGAACCCCCGCCCCCGCATTTGCCTCCCCCGAACCCCCGCCCCCGCATTTGCCTCCCCCGAACCCCCGCCCCCGCATTTGCCTCCCCCGAACCCCCGCCCCCGCATTTGCCTCCCCCGAACCCCCGCCCCCGCATTTGCCTCCCCGAACCCCCGCCCCCGCATTTGCCTCCCCCGAACCCCCGCCCCCGCATTTGCCTCCCCCGAACCCCCCCGCCCCCGCATTTGCCTCCCCCGAACCCCCGCCCCCGCATTTGCCTCCCCGAACCCCCGCCCCCGCATTTGCCTCCCCCGAACCCCCGCCCCCGCATTTGCCTCCCCCGAACCCCCGCCCCCGCATTTGCCTCCCCCGAACCCCCGCCCCCGCATTTGCCTCCCCCGAACCCCCGCCCCCCGCATTTGCCTCCCCCGAACCCCCGCCCCCGCATTTGCCTCCCCCGAACCCCCGCCCCCGCATTTGCCTCCCCCGAACCCCCGCCCCGCATTTGCCTCCCCCGAACCCCCGCCCCCGCATTTGCCTCCCCCGAACCCCCGCCCCCGCATTTGCCTCCCCCGAACCCCCGCCCCCGCATTTGCCTCCCCCGAACCCCCGCCCCCCGCATTTGCCTCCCCCGAACCCCCGCCCCCGCATTTGCCTCCCCCGAACCCCCGCCCCCCGCATTTGCCTCCCCCGAACCCCCGCCCCCGCATTTGCCTCCCCCGAACCCCCGCCCCCGCATTTGCCTCCCCCGAACCCCCGCCCCCGCATTTGCCTCCCCCGAACCCCCGCCCCCGCATTTGCCTCCCCCGAACCCCCGCCCCCGCATTTGCCTCCCCCGAACCCCCGCCCCCGCATTTGCCTCCCCCGAACCCCCGCCCCCGCATTTGCCTCCCCCGAACCCCCGCCCCCGCATTTGCCTCCCCCGAACCCCCCGCCCCCCGCATTTGCCTCCCCCGAACCCCCGCCCCCCGCATTTGCCTCCCCCGAACCCCCGCCCCCGCATTTGCCTCCCCCGAACCCCCGCCCCCGCATTTGCCTCCCCCGAACCCCCGCCCCCCGCATTTGCCTCCCCCGAACCCCCGCCCCCCGCATTTGCCTCCCCCGAACCCCCGCCCCCGCATTTGCCTCCCCCGAACCCCCGCCCCCGCATTTGCCTCCCCCGAACCCCCGCCCCCGCATTTGCCTCCCCCGAACCCCCGCCCCCGCATTTGCCTCCCCCGAACCCCCGCCCCGCATTTGCCTCCCCCGAACCCCCGCCCCCGCATTTGCCTCCCCCGAACCCCCGCCCCCGCATTTGCCTCCCCCGAACCCCCGCCCCCGCATTTGCCTCCCCCGAACCCCCCGCCCCCGCATTTGCCTCCCCGAACCCCCGCCCCCGCATTTGCCTCCCCCGAACCCCCGCCCCCGCATTTGCCTCCCCCGAACCCCCGCCCCCGCATTTGCCTCCCCCGAACCCCCGCCCCCGCATTTGCCTCCCCCGAACCCCCGCCCCCGCATTTGCCTCCCCCGAACCCCCGCCCCCGCATTTGCCTCCCCCGAACCCCCGCCCCCCGCATTTGCCTCCCCCCGAACCCCCGCCCCCGCATTTGCCTCCCCCGAACCCCCGCCCCCGCATTTGCCTCCCCGAACCCCCCGCCCCCGCATTTGCCTCCCCCGAACCCCCGCCCCCGCATTTGCCTCCCCCGAACCCCCGCCCCCGCATTTGCCTCCCCCGAACCCCCGCCCCCGCATTTGCCTCCCCCGAACCCCCGCCCCCGCATTTGCCTCCCCCGAACCCCCGCCCCCGCATTTGCCTCCCCCGAACCCCCGCCCCCGCATTTGCCTCCCCCGAACCCCCGCCCCCGCATTTGCCTCCCCCGAACCCCCGCCCCCCGCATTTGCCTCCCCCGAACCCCCGCCCCCGCATTTGCCTCCCCCGAACCCCGCCCCCGCATTTGCCTCCCCCGAACCCCCGCCCCCGCATTTGCCTCCCCCGAACCCCCGCCCCCGCATTTGCCTCCCCCGAACCCCCGCCCCCGCATTTGCCTCCCCCGAACCCCCGCCCCGCATTTGCCTCCCCCGAACCCCCGCCCCCGCATTTGCCTCCCCCGAACCCCCGCCCCCCGCATTTGCCTCCCCCGAACCCCCGCCCCCGCATTTGCCTCCCCCGAACCCCCGCCCCCGCATTTGCCTCCCCCGAACCCCCGCCCCCGCATTTGCCTCCCCCGAACCCCCGCCCCCGCATTTGCCTCCCCCGAACCCCCGCCCCCGCATTTGCCTCCCCCGAACCCCCGCCCCCGCATTTGCCTCCCCCGAACCCCCGCCCCCGCATTTGCCTCCCCCGAACCCCCGCCCCCGCATTTGCCTCCCCCGAACCCCCGCCCCCCGCATTTGCCTCCCCCGAACCCCCGCCCCCCGCATTTGCCTCCCCCGAACCCCCGCCCCCGCATTTGCCTCCCCCGAACCCCCGCCCCCGCATTTGCCTCCCCCGAACCCCCGGCCCCCCCGCATTTGCCTCCCCCGAACCCCCGCCCCCGCATTTGCCTCCCCCGAACCCCCGCCCCCGCATTTGCCTCCCCCGAACCCCCGCCCCCGCATTTGCCTCCCCCGAACCCCCGCCCCCGCATTTGCCTCCCCCGAACCCCGCCCCCGCATTTGCCTCCCCCGAACCCCCGCCCCCGCATTTGCCTCCCCCGAACCCCCCCCGCTCCCCCGCCCGCATTTGCCTCCCCCGAACCCCCGCCCCCGCATTTGCCTCCCCCGAACCCCCGCCCCCGCATTTGCCTCCCCCGAACCCCCGCCCCCGCATTTGCCTCCCCCGAACCCCCGCCCCCGCATTTGCCTCCCCCGAACCCCCGCCCCCGCATTTGCCTCCCCCGAACCCCCGCCCCCCGCATTTGCCTCCCCCGAACCCCCGCCCCCGCATTTGCCTCCCCCGAACCCCCCGCCCCCCGCATTTGCCTCCCCCGAACCCCCCGCCCCCGCATTTGCCTCCCCCGAACCCCCGCCCCCGCATTTGCCTCCCCCGAACCCCCGCCCCCGCATTTGCCTCCCCCGAACCCCCGCCCCCGCATTTGCCTCCCCCGAACCCCCGCCCCCCGCATTTGCCTCCCCCGAACCCCCGCCCCCGCATTTGCCTCCCCGAACCCCCGCCCCCGCATTTGCCTCCCCCGAACCCCCGCCCCCGCATTTGCCTCCCCCGAACCCCCGCCCCCGCATTTGCCTCCCCCGAACCCCCGCCCCCGCATTTGCCTCCCCCGAACCCCCGCCCCCCGCATTTGCCTCCCCCGAACCCCCGCCCCCGCATTTGCCTCCCCCGAACCCCCCGCCCCCGCATTTGCCTCCCCCGAACCCCCGCCCCCGCATTTGCCTCCCCCGAACCCCCGCCCCCGCATTTGCCTCCCCCCGAACCCCCGCCCCCGCATTTGCCTCCCCCGAACCCCCGCCCCCGCATTTGCCTCCCCCGAACCCCCGCCCCCGCATTTGCCTCCCCCGAACCCCCGCCCCCGCATTTGCCTCCCCCGAACCCCCGCCCCCGCATTTGCCTCCCCCGAACCCCCGCCCCCGCATTTGCCTCCCCCGAACCCCCGCCCCCCGCATTTGCCTCCCCCGAACCCCCGCCCCCGCATTTGCCTCCCCCGAACCCCCGCCCCCGCATTTGCCTCCCCCGAACCCCCGCCCCCGCATTTGCCTCCCCCGAACCCCCGCCCCCGCATTTGCCTCCCCCGAACCCCCGCCCCCGCATTTGCCTCCCCCGAACCCCCGCCCCCGCATTTGCCTCCCCCGAACCCCCGCCCCCCGCATTTGCCTCCCCCGAACCCCCGCCCCCGCATTTGCCTCCCCCGAACCCCCGCCCCCGCATTTGCCTCCCCCGAACCCCCGCCCCCGCATTTGCCTCCCCCGAACCCCCGCCCCCGCATTTGCCTCCCCCGAACCCCCGCCCCCGCATTTGCCTCCCCCGAACCCCCGCCCCCAGCATTTGCCTCCCCCGAACCCCCGCCCCCGCATTTGCCTCCCCCGAACCCCCGCCCCCGCATTTGCCTCCCCCGAACCCCCGCCCCCGCATTTGCCTCCCCCGAACCCCCGCCCCCGCATTTGCCTCCCCCGAACCCCCGCCCCCCGCATTTGCCTCCCCCGAACCCCCGCCCCCGCATTTGCCTCCCCCGAACCCCCGCCCCCGCATTTGCCTCCCCCGAACCCCCGCCCCCCGCATTTGCCTCCCCCGAACCCCCGCCCCCGCATTTGCCTCCCCCGAACCCCCGCCCCCGCATTTGCCTCCCCCGAACCCCCGCCCCCAGCATTTGCCTCCCCCGAACCCCCGCCCCCGCATTTGCCTCCCCCGAACCCCCGCCCCCGCATTTGCCTCCCCCGAACCCCCGCCCCCGCATTTGCCTCCCCCGAACCCCCGCCCCCGCATTTGCCTCCCCCGAACCCCCGCCCCCGCATTTGCCTCCCCCGAACCCCCGCCCCCGCATTTGCCTCCCCCGAACCCCCGCCCCCGCATTTGCCTCCCCCGAACCCCCGCCCCCGCATTTGCCTCCCCCGAACCCCCGCCCCCGCATTTGCCTCCCCCGAACCCCCGCCCCCGCATTTGCCTCCCCCGAACCCCCGCCCCCCCGCATTTGCCTCCCCCGAACCCCCGCCCCCCGCATTTGCCTCCCCCGAACCCCCGCCCCCGCATTTGCCTCCCCCGAACCCCCGCCCCCGCATTTGCCTCCCCCGAACCCCCGCCCCGCATTTGCCTCCCCCGAACCCCCGCCCCCGCATTTGCCTCCCCCGAACCCCCGCCCCCGCATTTGCCTCCCCCGAACCCCCGCCCCCGCATTTGCCTCCCCCGAACCCCCGCCCCCGCATTTGCCTCCCCCGAACCCCCGCCCCGCATTTGCCTCCCCCGAACCCCCGCCCCCGCATTTGCCTCCCCCGAACCCCCGCCCCCCGCATTTGCCTCCCCCGAACCCCCGCCCCCGCATTTGCCTCCCCCGAACCCCCGCCCCCGCATTTGCCTCCCCCGAACCCCCCGCCCCGCATTTGCCTCCCCCGAACCCCCGCCCCCCGCATTTGCCTCCCCCGAACCCCCGCCCCCGCATTTGCCTCCCCCGAACCCCCGCCCCCCGCATTTGCCTCCCCCGAACCCCCGCCCCCCGCATTTGCCTCCCCCGAACCCCCGCCCCCGCATTTGCCTCCCCCGAACCCCCGCCCCCCGCATTTGCCTCCCCCGAACCCCCCGCCCCCGCATTTGCCTCCCCCGAACCCCCCGCCCCCGCATTTGCCTCCCCGAACCCCCGCCCCCGCATTTGCCTCCCCCGAACCCCCGCCCCCCGCATTTGCCTCCCCCGAACCCCCGCCCCCGCATTTGCCTCCCCCGAACCCCCGCCCCCGCATTTGCCTCCCCCGAACCCCCGCCCCCGCATTTGCCTCCCCCGAACCCCCGCCCCCGCATTTGCCTCCCCCGAACCCCCGCCCCCGCATTTGCCTCCCCGAACCCCCGCCCCCGCATTGCCTCCCCGAACCCCGCCCCGCATTTGCCTCCCCCGAACCCCCCGCCCCCCGCATTTGCCTCCCCCGAACCCCCCGCCCCCCGCATTTGCCTCCCCCGAACCCCCGCCCCCGCATTTGCCTCCCCCGAACCCCCGCCCCCGCATTTGCCTCCCCCGAACCCCCGCCCCCCAGCATTTGCCTCCCCCGAACCCCCGCCCCCCGCATTTGCCTCCCCCGAACCCCCGCCCCCGCATTTGCCTCCCCCGAACCCCCGCCCCCGCATTTGCCTCCCCCGAACCCCCGCCCCCGCATTTGCCTCCCCCGAACCCCCGCCCCCGCATTTGCCTCCCCCGAACCCCCGCCCCCCGCATTTGCCTCCCCCGAACCCCCGCCCCCGCATTTGCCTCCCCCGAACCCCCGCCCCCGCATTTGCCTCCCCCGAACCCCCGCCCCCGCATTTGCCTCCCCCGAACCCCCCCGCCCCCGCATTTGCCTCCCCCGAACCCCCGCCCCCGCATTTGCCTCCCCCGAACCCCCGCCCCCGCATTTGCCTCCCCCGAACCCCCCGCCCCCGCATTTGCCTCCCCCGAACCCCCGCCCCCGCATTTGCCTCCCCCGAACCCCCGCCCCCGCATTTGCCTCCCCGAACCCCCGCCCCCGCATTTGCCTCCCCCGAACCCCCGCCCCCGCATTTGCCTCCCCCGAACCCCCGCCCCCGCATTTGCCTCCCCCGAACCCCCGCCCCCGCATTTGCCTCCCCCGAACCCCCGCCCCCGCATTGCCTCCCCCGAACCCCCGCCCCCGCATTGCCCCCCGAACCCCCGCCCCCTGCCTCCCCCCGAACCCCCGCCCCCGCCTGCCTCCCCCGAACCCCCGCCCCCGCCTCGCCTCCCCCGAACCCCCCGCCCCCGCCTCCCCCGAACCCCCCCGCCCCCGCCCCCCGCCTCCCCCGAACCCCCGCCCCCGCCTCCCCCGAACCCCCGCCCCCGCCTCCCCCGAACCCCCGCCCCCGCCTCCCCCGAACCCCCCGCCCCGCCTCCCCCGAACCCCCGCCCCCGCCTCCCCCGAACCCCCGCCCCCGCCTCCCCCGAACCCCCGCCCCCGCCCCCAACCTCCCCCGCACCCCGCCCCCCCCCGCCTCCCCGAACCCCCGCCCCCCCGCCTCCCCCGAACCCCCGCCCCCGCCTCCCCCGAACCCCCGCCCCCGCCTCCCCGAACCCCCGCCCCCGCCTCCCCCGAACCCCCGCCCCCGCCTCCCCCGAACCCCCGCCCCCGCCTCCCCCGAACCCCCGCCCCCGCCTCCCCCGAACCCCCGCCCCCGCCTCCCCCGAACCCCCGCCCCCGCCTCCCCCGAACCCCCGCCCCCGCCTCCCCCGAACCCCCGCCCCCGCCTCCCCCGAACCCCCGCCCCCCGCCTCCCCGAACCCCCGCCCCCGCCTCCCCGAACCCCCGCCCCCGCCTCCCCCGAACCCCCGCCCCCGCCTCCCCCGAACCCCCCGCCCCCGCCCCCCGCCTCCCCCGAACCCCCGCCCCCCGCCTCCCCCGAACCCCCGCCCCCGCCCCCCGCCTCCCCGAACCCCCGCCCCCGCCTCCCCCGAACCCCCGCCCCCGCCTCCCCCGAACCCCCGCCCCCCGCCTCCCCCGAACCCCCGCCCCCGCCTCCCCCGAACCCCCGCCCCCGCCTCCCCCGAACCCCCGCCCCCGCCTCCCCCGAACCCCCGCCCCCGCCTCCCCCGAACCCCCGCCCCCGCCTCCCCCGAACCCCCGCCCCCGCCTCCCCCGAACCCCCGCCCCCGCCTCCCCCGAACCCCCGCCCCCGCCTCCCCCGAACCCCCGCCTCCCCCGAACCCCCGCCCCCGCCTCCCCCGAACCCCCGCCTCCCCCGAACCCCCGCCCCCGCCTCCCCCGAACCCCCGCCCCCGCCTCCCCCGAACCCCCGCCCCCGCCTCCCCCGAACCCCCGCCCCCGCCTCCCCCGAACCCCGGCCCCTGCGTTGAGCACCCCTGAACCCCCGCGTTGAGCACCCCTGAACCCCCGCATTTGCCTCCCCCGAACCCCCGCCCCTGCGTTGAGCACCCCTGAACCCCCGCATTTGCCTCCCCCGAACCCCCGCCCCTGCGTTGAGCACCCCTGAACCCCCGCATTTGCCTCCCCCGAACCCCCGCCCCTGCGTTTCGCCTCCCTGAACCCCCGCATTTGCCTCCCCCGCGCCCCCGCCCCCGCGTTTGGCCCCCCTGCACCCCCGCCCCCGCGTTTGGCCCCCCTGCACCCCCGCCCCGTCCCGTCGTCCCTGTTCCCCCCCCCCCCCCCCCCGTAGGGCTACAAGGATGGGGCGGGCGAGTGGGACTGCCTTGATTGCTCTTTCAGAGAGCCGGCATGGACTTAACGGGCCGAATGGCCTCCTTCTGTGCTGTGATGATTGTATGATTCGTTGGACACAGTCTCCCATACACCTTCAAGGCAGCCACAGTCCTGTTAATACATTAAAAGGGCAGGGATCCCACCCAGTGCTCAACAAACTGCTTGTGCAAGAAAAAGGTATTGAGGAGGAAAACATTTGAACTGTAATGTATGTGACGAGACCTCCATTTAGTGTTGTGGGTGGAAGACAGTTGGCAGCAGAAAATACTTTGCCACTTTCTGTATTGATGTGAAATCCAGTCCCAATTTCCCTTCTATTTAGGTATGACACATAACACCTTTTTTTCCTCTTCCTCTGGTCAATGCGCTCCATTCCTTCCTCTTCAAAGTATAGGTTGGAATAAAATCTATGAAACACAACTTTCCATTTGTTTTTTAATTAGGATTCTGGATATGATATTGAGCTGTTCGTAAATGCCCCAGACCCTGAATTCATCTGTACCATCTGTCATGGTGTGCTGAAAGGTCCTGTGGAGCTCGGCTGCCAGCATGTCTTCTGCAATAGCTGCATTGTGAAATGGCTTTCAAGGTAAAGACTACTTCTTAATTTCTTATTAATTACATAAACTGGTGCCTGATGTACTTCAATGGAGTGCATACTTGTAAACTTTGAGAAATACAAAATCTGGAGACTTCTGTATGAAATTCTGTTTGAAATCCAGGATCTGTGTTGAACTTTTGTTGAAAATGTTGCTTTCTCCAAGAATGTGTTCTCAACTAATCATGGTAAAATGTAATTTTATATTGGATTTTGCTCCATCTCGCAGCACAAAATTGAAGTACTTGGGAATATTTTCAGGATATGTTTAACTCTCATGGCTTATTGTGTACACTGAAAGAAGCTGGCTAACCTCTGCATAGCCAGAGGTGTGTTGCATAGTACTTGCTGTTAGCTGTTAGCTACTAGCCAAATGGCTAACTGTACTGACATTTGTGGGGTTTTTCTCCCACGTAACTGTCTTCTCTCTTTCCCCCCCCCCCCACTTAAGCAAAAACAGTAACTGAATTCCATTCAGAATAAAATCAGCCTTAAAAGCTACATATTTTGGGATTAATCATAGTAAGAGAAGTCAACTGTGGAACATTTTGCTCTTGGGATACCCATCATCAACATCAAACACTCCCAGATGATGCATGGTACCAGTCTGTTTACTTTGCTTAACATTGTGGTATAATCCACTGCAGAAGAATACTAATGAGATTTTTATTTCCCTATGCCAACTTTCCTTGTAGCTTCTTTAAAAATTGAAAATTCTGAATAATTGTGCTGTGGCCTCGTCTACTAAAACAGATTTTAGATTGTTCCATTCAGAAGAAGCCCATTTGCAGAAGAATTTCATTATCACTGGACTAGATTGAATCTAGTTTCCACAAGTTAAAGAAAACTCTCCTAACTTATTGCTGCCCCCTCAAGCATATGAATAAGTGCACATTATTTAGGAAATTGGGTCTTTTCCAGTAGATGCACATCCTTTCTTGAGTTTTTTTGGAAGTACAGGGATTTACTTTAAAACAACTTAATAGTTGCATCTCAGTAAGTAAAATCCCACAGCAGCTGCCCCTCCCATGGATCAGTAGATATGTGATGCAGAACAATAGACACCCATAAATTCCTGTTTGACCATGGTGTGCATTGAGTTTGCTGATTTCAGCTAGGGTGGCAATGGGTGTATAAGTTGGCATTAATGCTTCCAGGATGGGGAAGGGAGGAGAATCATAGGTTACATCATGGAAGGAGGTCATTTGGCCCATCGAGTCAGCACCGGCTCAATGCAAGAGCAATCCAGCTAGTCCCACTCCCCCGCCCTTTCCCCGTAGCCCTGCAAATTTTTTCCTTTCAAGTTCCAGCTCCCTTTCGCAGGCCGTGATTGATTCTATCCAGATCCTAACCACTCGCTGTGTTTTTTTTTAAAAAATTCCTCATGTGACCTTTGGTTCTTTTGCCTCTCACCTTAAATCTATGTCCTCTGGTTCTTGACCCTTCCGCCAATGGGAACAGTTTCTCTCTATCTACTCTGTCTAGACTCTTCATGATATGAATACCTCTATCAAATCTCCTCACAACCATCTCTGTTCCAAGAACAACAACCCCAGTGTCTCCAGTCTATCCACGTAACTAAAGTCCCTTATCCCTGGAATCATTCTAGTAAATCTCTTCTGCACCCTCTCTAAGGCCTTCACATTTTTCCTAAAGTGCGGTGCCCAGAACTAGACACACTACTCCAGTTGTGGCTGAACCAGTGTTTTATAAAGGCTCATCATGACTTCCATACTTTTGTATTCTATGCCTCTATTTATAAAGCCCAAGATCCCGTATGCTTTTTTAACCACTTTCTCAACCTGCCCTGCCACCTTCAACGATTTGTGCACATGTACCCTTTTTAGAGTTGTGCCCTCTAGTTTATATTGCCTCTCCTTGTTCTTCCTACCGAAATATATCACTTCGCATTTTTCTGCGTTAAATTTCATCTGCCACGTGTCTGCTCATGCCACCAGCCTGTCTATATCCTCTTGGTCTATCACTATCCTCCTCACTGTTTACTACCCTTCCAAGCTTTGACATCTGCAAATTTTGAAATTGTGCCCTGTACACCCAAGTCCAAGTCATTAATATATGTCGAAAAGCAGTGGTCCCAGCACTGACCCCAGGGGAACACCACTCCAGTCCGAAAAACAACCGTTCACCACTACTCTGTTTCCTGTCCCTCAGCCAATTCTGTATCCTTGCTGCTACTGCCCCCTTTATTCCATGGGCCACAATCTTGATGACAAGCTTATTATGCAGCACTTTATCAAATGCCTTTTGAAAGTCCATATACACCACATCAACTGCATTGCCCTCATCTACCCTCTCTGTTACCTCATCAAAAAGTGCTCTCAGGTTAGTTAAATGCGATTTTGCCTGTAACAAATCCGTGCTGGCTTTCTCTAATCAATTCACCCTCGTCCAAGTGACTGTGTATTAATTCTGTCCTGGATTATTGTTTCTAAAAGTTTCCCCACCACTGACTGGCCTGTAGTTGCTGGGTTTATCCTTACACCCTTTTTTTTTTTGAACAATGGTGTAACATTTGCAGTTCTCCAGTCCTCTGACACCACTCCCGTATCTACGGATGTTTGGAAGATTATGGCCAGTACCTCCGCAATTTCTACCCTTACTCCCCTCAGCAACTTAGGATGCATCCCATCCGGACCGGGTGACTTATCTACTTTAAGTACAGCCAGCCTTTCTAGTACCTCCTCCATCAAGTTTCAGCCCATCCAGCATCTCAACTATATTTTCCTTTACTGAGACTCTGGCAGCATCTTCTTGGTAAAGTCAAATGCAAAGTACTCATTTAATACCTCGGCCATCCCCTCTGCCTCCAAGAGTAGATCTCCTTTATAGTCCCAAATTGGCCCCACCCCTCCTCTTACTACCCATTTACTGTTTACATGCCTGTAGAAGACATTTGGATTCCCTTTTATGTTGGCCACCAGTCTAGTCTCATACTCTCTTTGCCTCTCATTTCTTTTTCACTTCCCCTCTGAGCTTTCTATATTCAGCCTGGTTCTGACTTGTGTTATCAACCTGACATCTGTCACACGCCTCTTCTCTGTTGTCTGTTCTTAGTTTGTTCTGAAAGAAGTTGTCCAGGGTGTATCTGGCATTATTGCTATCCAGTGACCCCTGCTGTAAAATGTATAAATGAAGATATAGCTGGGTACAGTTTGTTTATCTTTATGGTCAAGTAGTCTACTGCTGCTCACACAGGAACAATGTCTAGCTGGCTGTTGCAGTGAAGGGTGGCTGCTTCCATGTCCCAAGGTAAGATCTTTTTAAGGAGAGAAGCGGGAAGATGTGAAAATTGGAAGGATAATGGAGAAGGGGGCAGGAATGAATGCAAATAGTTTTTTTGGCCCTGTAAAACGATTCAATACTATTGTGAAGACCGGATAAAGTATGTATTGAAATGTTACTGGAATATACTAGAGTATATTTTTGGAAACTAATGTGAATTGAACCTTTACTTGTGACTTATACATGCAGGTTATAATACACAACTCCCAAATTGTTTAACAAAATATATAAATAGTTCCATGTGTTTTGTGTAGTAATGAGCTATCATGTGGGTCAACTGTTGGAAATACTTTTCAGATTGTGATTGTACCAATATATTAGCTCTAACCTCCTCCAGCCTTACAACCCTCCAAGATCTCTGCGCTCCTCCAATTCTGGCTTCTTGGGCATCCCTGATTTTAATCGCTCCATCGTTGGCGGCCGTGCCTTCAGCTGCCTAGGCCTTGAGCTCTGGAATTTCCCCTCTGCCCCTCTCTACACCTTGCTCCTCTTTTAAGACACTCCTTAAAACTTACCTCTTTGACCAAGCTTTTGGTCACCTGTCCTAATATCTCCTGATGTGGCTCGGTGTCAAATTTTGTTTGTTAACGCTCCTGCGAAGTGCCTTGGGATGTTGAACTACGTTAAAGGCGCTATATAAATGCAAATTGTTGTTCAGGAGCAAAGATGAGCTTCCTTATGTTTAATGCAATATCATTTTCTTTAGGAAGCAGGAGTGCCCTTATTGCAGGAAAAAGGTGAGAAGTGTGGCTCGATCTGTGATACCCATGATCCACAACATGATTGGCCGACTGATCATGAAGGTAAATTGTGGGCAGTGAAGGCTTTGATATGTATGCATTAC
Source organism: Heptranchias perlo (assembly GCF_035084215.1). Classification (NCBI taxonomy): domain Eukaryota; kingdom Metazoa; phylum Chordata; class Chondrichthyes; order Hexanchiformes; family Hexanchidae; genus Heptranchias; species Heptranchias perlo. The sequence goes on from NC_090346.1 coordinate 4,265,127, forward strand.
TGGCTGGTTAGTAGTTAAAATCTGTCCTAAGGATGCCAATATACAGCACCGTGGAGTGATACATGATGGGTTTCTATCCTACGGTTCCTCATGCACTGTACTTCAGCCTTCTGAGTAGGGGTGGGTAAACGTTGAGGAAATTTCCCAAATTTTGAGAGGGGTAAGAAGGGAAATTGGTCGATAACTGGCTCTCCTGCATTAAAATTTGGTTTGTACTGCAGGGGCTTAGGAACAGGTCATCAACTCGCCCTTTTACTTCGAAAGAGAAGAAAGGAATCACCGACCATTTCAGACTGCAAATCAGTGCATTTTAGAATCCATCTCCTAGAATCTTACAGCACAGAAGGAGGCCATTTGGTCCATCCTGCCTGTGCCGACTCTTTGAAAGTGCTATCCAATTAGTCCCACTGCCCTGTTCTTTCCCTGTAGCCCTGCAGTTTTTTCCTTCTCAAGCATATATCCAATTCTCTTTTAAAAGTTACGATTGAATCTGCTTCCACCACCCTTTTAGGCAGTGCATTCCAGATCATAACTCGCTGTGTTTTATATATTAAAAAAATTAATTCTCCTCATCTTCCCTCTTGTCTGTCTTTCTTTTGGCCTCCCCCTCCACCTCTAATACTTGAGCACGTAATCTAGGCTGGCACTTCAATGCAGTACTGAGGGAGTGCTACACTGTCGCAGGTGTTGTCTTTCGGATTAAAAGTTTAAACCGAGGTCCTGTCTGTCCCTTCAGGCGGACGTGAAAGATCCCACGGCACTATTCGAAGAAGCGCAGGGGAGTTCTCCCAATGTCCTGGCCGTCTTTTATCCCTCAATCACAATCAACACCTTTTTTATATTTAAAAGAAACACAGATGATCTGGTCATTTATTTCATTCCTGTTTGTAGGAGTTTTCTGTGCACAAATTGGGTGCCATGTTTCTTACATTACAATAGTGACTACACTTCAATTGTACTTAATTGGCTGTAAATTGCTATGCGATGTCATGAGGTTGTAAAAGAAGCTATGTAATGATGATGATGATGATTGTAGTGAGGAGGAAAGCTGTAGACTTCAGGAAGATATTAATGGACTGGACAGGTGGGCAGAAAAGTGGCAAATGGAATTCAGTCCGGAGAAGTGTGAGGTAATGCATTTGGGAGGGCAAACGAGACAACGGAATACACAATAAATGGGAGGATACTGAAAGGTGTAGAGGAAGTGAGGGACCTTGGCGTGCATGTCCACAGATCCCTAAAGATAGCAGGACAGGTAGATAAAGTGGTTCAAAAGGCATTTTGAATACTTTCCTTTATTAGCCGAGGCATAGAATATAAGAGCAGGGAGGTTATGCTGGAACTGTATAAAACACTGGTTAGGCCACAGCTTGAGTACTGCGCACAGTTCTGGTCACCACATTACAGGAAGGATGTAATTGCACTAGAGAGGGTTCAGAGGAGATTTATGAGGATGTTGCCAGGACTGGAGAATTTTAGCTATGAGGAAACATTGGATAGGCTGGGGTTGTTCTCTTTGGAATAGAGGAGGCTGAGGGGAGATTTAATTGAGGTGTACAAAATTATGAGGGCCTAGATAGGTTCTTCCTGTCCACTCTATTTCCCTTAGCAGAGAGGTCAATAACCAGGGGGCATAGATTTAAAGTAATTGGTAGAAGGATTAGAGGGGAGCTGAGGAAAAGTTTTTTCACCCAGAGGGTGGTGGGGGTCTGGAACTCACTGCCTGACAGGGTGGTAGAGGCAGACTCAATTGTGGCTTTCAAAAGGAAATTGGATAAGTACTTGAAGGGAAATAATTTGCAGGGCTATGGGGATAAGGCGGGGGAGTGGGACTAGCTGGATTGCTCTTGCACGGCACAGGCTCGATGGACCGAATGGCCGCCTCCTATGCTGTAACCATTCTATGATTCTACTTCATTGGCTGTGAAACACTTTGGGACATCCTATGGATGTGAAAGGCGCTATATAAATGCAAGTTATTTCCTTCTATCAGACCCGAGATTGACAGCAGCCATTGCTTTATTCTATGCTCATCGCTTTTTAATCAGGATTTTTTTAATGGTTTAACCAAACCTTCTCTTATAGCACATTGTTAGCCTCTATAGAAGCTAAATGGATTCAGATCTGTGGCTTCTTTGGTATAACTATCTTGTCCTTTTTAAGACTTTTTGCATTCACTACTTGCATGTAGCATTTGATTGGCAGATACACAAATTTTTGTGAGGCATTGGTTCCTCAGCAGTGTTTGCAGCCCATGAAGGCTACTGTACGGAAAATTATTTGAGTTCTTGTTGAACAGCCAAAAACAACTTGCATTTATATAGCGCCTTTTAACGTAATAAAACGTCCCAAGGTGCTTCACAGGAGCGTTATCAAACAAAATTTGACACTGAACCACATAAGGAAGTATTAGGTCAGGTGACCAAAAGCTTGGTCAAAGAGGTAGGTTTTAAGGAGCGTCTTAAAGGATGAGAGAGGCGGAGAGGTTTAGAGAAGGAATTCCAGAGCTTAGGGGCTAGGCAGTAGAAGGCACTGCAATCAATGGTGGAGCGATTAAAATCAGGGATGCGCATGAGGCAAGAATTGGAGAAGCACAGAGATTCGGGAGGGTTGTAGGGCTGGAGGAGGTTATAGAGATAGGGAGGAGCAAGGCCATGGAGAGATTTGAAAACAAGGAGGATTCAAATTCAAATTGGAGGGTATGACATGATAGCTATTACTGAGACTTGGTTGCAGGATGGTCAGGATTGGGAACTAAATATACTGGGTTATAAGGTCTACAGGAGAGACAGGGAAAATGGAAGAGGGGGAGGAGTAGCCTTAGTGATTAGAGATGAAATCACTTCAATGATAATGGAGGATATAATGAGAGGTAAGCAGCCAACAGAGACCTTATGGGTTGAATGGAGAAATAGGAAAGGATCTAAGACTATAGTGGGAGTTGTGTATAGGTCCCCTGGCAGCAGCTCTGAAGTGCTAGATTGTATAAATGCAGAGATTAGAAAAGCGTGTAATAAAGGCATAGTGGTCTTAATGGGGGACTTTAACCTTCACATAGATTGGGGAAAGCAGACTAGCAACTGTCAGAAAGGTAGTGAATTTCTTGTGTTCAGGACAGTTTTCTCCCGCAGATGTCCTAGAGGCAACAAGGGGGCAAGCCATACTAGATTTAGTAATAAGTAATGAACCAGATTTAATTAACAGCTTAACTGTACGCGAACATCTATCCAGTAGCGATCATAACATGATCGAGTTCGAGGTAGTGTTTGAAAGGGAAAAAAGTGAATCAGCTGCTAAGATTCTAGACTTGGGTAAGGCCGACTTCAATGGGATGAGACAGAGACTGTCCACAGTAAACTGGGAAATCTGTTAATGGGTAAAACGACTGATGATCAGTGGGAAATGTTTAACGAAACGTTTAACAAGGTACAGAACCGATTTATACCCGAGGGCAAGAACTCTACTTGCCAAAAAAAACAGCCATGGACAACTAAAGAGGTAAGGGACAGTATAAGACATAAGGAAAGGGCATACAAAAAGGCAAAAAATGGCACAGATCCTGGCGAATGAGAAAGATACAAAAATCAACAAAGGGTCACAAAACAGATAGTAAGAGCTACAAAAAGAGAGTATGAAAAGAAACTTGCAAGAGATATCAAAACTAATACGAAGAACTTTTATAGTTACATTAGGAAAAAGAGGGTGGTCAGGAGCAGTGTTGGCCCCTCAAAACCTGAAAGTGGGGATATTGTCGTTGACAATGGGGAAATGGTGGACTTGTTGAACGATTACTTTGCATCAGTATTTATAGTAGAAAAAGAGGATAGCATGCTGAAAATCCCAAGAAAACTAATATTGAATCGGGGACAGGGACTCAATAAAATTAGCATAAGTAAAGCAACAGTAATGAAGAAAATAATAGCATTAAAGAGTGACAAATCCCCAGGACCAGATGGATTCCATCCCAGGGTTTTAAAGGAAGTAGGTGAACACATTGCAGATGCCCTAACTATAATCTTTCAAAGTTCTCTAGATTCAGGAACTGTCCCTCTGGATTGGAAAATTGCACATGTCACTTTTTTTTAACAAATTTATTTGAAAATCTTTTTTTTTTAAGAGAGAGGGAAACCAGGGAATTATAGACCAGTTAGCCTAACATCTGTTGTGGGGAAAATGCTGGAGTCTATAATTAATGATATGGTGACTGAACACCTCGAGAATTTTCAGTTAATCAGAGAGAGCCAACATGGATTTGTGAAAGGTAGGTCGTGCCTGACAAACCTGATTGAATTTTTTGAAGAGGTGACTAAAGTAGTGGACAGGGGAATGTCAATGGATGTTATTTATATGGACTTCCAGAAGGCATTTGATAAGGTCCCACATAAGAGACTGTTAGCTAAGATAGAAGCCCATGGAATCGAGGGAAAGGTACGGACTTGGTTAGGAAGTTGGCTGAGCGAAAGGCGACAGAGAGTAGGGATAATGGGTAGGTACTCACATTGGCAGGATGTGACTAGTGGAGTCCCGCAGGGATCTGTCTTGGGGCCTCAATTATTCACTATTTATTAACGACTTAGATGAAGGCATAGAAAGTCTTGTATCTAAGTTTGCCGATGACACAAAGATTGGTGGCATTGTAAGCAGTGTAGATGAAAACATAAAATTACAAAGGGATATTGATAGATTAGGTGAATGGGCAAAACTGTGGCAAATGGAATTCAATGTAGGCAAAGGTGAGGTCATCCACTTTGGATCAAAAAAGGATAGAACAGGGTACTTTCTAAATGGTAAAAAGTTAAAAACAGTGGATGTCCAAAGGGAGTCAGGGGTTCAGGTAGGTAGATCATTGAAGTGTCTTGAACAGGTGCAGAAAATAATCAAGAAAGCTAATGGAATGCTGGCCTTTATATCTAGAGTACAAGGGGGCAGAAGTTATGCTGCAGCTATACAAAACCCTGGTTAGACCGTACCTGGAGTACTGTGAGCAGTTCTGGGCATCGCACCTTCGGAAGGACATATTGGCTTTGGAGGGAGTGCAGCGTAGGTTTACTAGAATGATACCTGGACTTCAAGGGTTAAGTTACGAGGAGAGATTACACAAATTGGGGTTGTATTCTCTAGAGTTTCGAAGGTTAAGGGGTGATCTGATCGAAGTTTATAAGATATTAAGGGGAACAGATAGGGTGGATAGAGAGAAACTATTTCTGCTGGTTGGGGATTCTAGGAGTAGGGGGCACAGTCTAAAAATTAGAGCCAGACCTTTCAGGAGTGAGATTAGAAAACATTTCTACACACAAAGGGTGGTAGAAGTTTGGAACTCTCTTCCGCAAACGGCAATTGATACTAGCTCAATTGCTAAATTTAAATCTGAGATAGACAGCTTTTTGGCAACGAGAGGTATTAAGGGATATGGGCCAAAGGCAGGTATATGGAGTTAGATCACAGATCAGCCATGATCTTATCAAATGGCGGAGCAGGCACGAGGGGCTGAATGGCCTACTCCTGTTCCTTTGTTCCGAGAATTTTAAAATGGACGTGGGTTTCAGCAGCAGATGAGCTGAGGCAGTGGTGGAGACAGACGGTTACGGAGGCGGAGGTTCACCCAGCAGATCAACCAGAATGGCACTGTCTTGAACCATTTGCTCTCTGCACAATGCATTTGCCATTAATTAATTTAACTTACCTAATTTGTATCTGTGTACCAACCCCTCAATTTTCCCAACTTCTAGTAGATCAAAAGGGTCAAGGTCTTTGCGCTCCAAGTTAGCTGTCAGGTCATTCCTGGTTATCCAGCCTCATTAGCCTTCCCTAGGACAACAAATCATACTGCATTAAAGCAATCTACCCGAGCCTAATCAGATTCTAAAAACATAAATTGAAGGGATGGTAATTGAAGTGTCTGGACTCTGATATGTTGGCTGTTCTCAGAATCTGGGCACTCACTCTGCAGTCCAAAAAATCTTCCAAACTTGTGCAGGTCCTGGGAGACTTTCAAGATGGTGTTGATTTCAATTACTGTGCTCTTGTTTTTGTTCTAGATTTTATTTAGTTCCCTTGTGATATTTTGATTTACTTTTTCTATATTAGCACCCTAAGGGTCCAGATGGATGTACTGTATTGGCTGGGTGGTTATACTAGGTTCCTTTTTTAAAAAAATTCATTAACAGCGTTAGTGTTCTTTAAATGCTAACCACTCTCTTTTTATTATGTAGTGTGAAAACAGAGCCTATGGTTGCCGAGACACATTTCCACTTGAACAGTACACAAATCACAAAGCTGCTTGTGAATTTAGGATAGTGAAGTGCAGGTATGAAGCCTGCACCACTGAAGTGTTTCAGAAGAACCTTGCTGTTCATGAACAAGTTTGTGAGCACTGGAACCAGCCCTGCAGAATGGGATGCGGAGTCCAGCTTACTCGGAATCAACTGGAGGAGCACAACTGTTACAGGGACATGAGGAGAAAATACAAGGAAAAGATAACTGTTCTCAAAAGCCGTTTGAGTAGGATGCATCGCCGCCTAAAGCTAGTCGAAGGAATTGTTCAGAATTTGGCTGCAGAGAATCACTGCCAGTTTTCAGAATCTAGTGTCTATGAAGATAATGGTGAGTAATCATGGCTGCATGCAGAATAGATTAGCCTCTTATGGGTAAACTTTGCAGAATAGCAGCGAGAACCAAGTTGCAAGTTACAATTTTGTGTATTGCACTCTGAAATTTATATCTGACTGTTTCAGCTGCTAAATGATCTTTGTCACGATATGTTACAGAAAGGTAGCAGCATCGCTCTCAAATCAGTGATCCAGTTTTTAACTCCCTAAAAGGGTATGCTTCATGTGGTGGCAATTCATTTGCATAGATTCTAATGGCAAGGATGGAAAAACTCTTTTTTAGACAGAGGAAGAAAGTTATTTTTTAATAGCTTGGAAATTTCCTCCCTTCCCCCTCCATCTAAAATCACAAACACTGACTTGCACAACTACTAACAGCTGCAGTTACTAAGTTAGAATGGCTTCCCAACAATAAAGGCACACGAGGATTGAATGGCCTGAGTCCTGTCTAAAACTGGGCTGAACAAAAATGCTATGTAAACTAATGAGAAGCCAGGAATTGAGAGATTGCAGAAATTCCTCTTTCCTTTGTAATACTGCAGTTTGGTACAGTAATGTTATAGTTATGATGCTGACTAGCAACCCAGAGGTCATGGGTTCAAATCCCACCATGGCAAGTTGTGAAATTGAATTCAATAAACGTGGTAACCCGTGGGCTGGGACCAGGAGAAGTGGCAATGAATGCTGCTGCTTTTTCATAAAAACCTAACTGATGTCCTTCAGGGAAGTGAACCTGCCACCCCTACCCAGTCTGACCTACATGTGACCACAATACGTAGAATACTCTGAATGCCTCTGAAGTGGCCTAGCAAACCATTTGTACAATCACTTGGGGAAAGTAGGGGTGGGCAATAAATGTGGCCCTGTCAGCATCTCCCATATCCCGACAAATTAAAAAAACAATTATGGGTATCTGACTCTCCAACTTTGGATAGTAGAGGTCGAGGATTGCCTGTCCCATTAAGAAACACACTGAGCTGGCAACTCGGGTAGCAGCCTTGAGATTTAAAAAAATGGCATCTGTGATTCCACCTTACGTGGTGACTTTTAACTTGAGTTGCAGAATTGCAGCTGAACATGTTCTTGAGGAGAGCAAGTTATTTCAGGCCACTGTTGTGCACTTCTGGTGACCAAGTAGTGTCTGAGTGCTCTCTTCTGAACTATGACAAACCTTTTGTACAAGTCATTTTGGGTGCTGCCATCAGCCAGTACAGGTCACTTTTAGATGCTTTGCAGTACAGTAGAAAAGCACAACTGATATATTTCTGTCTTTAGAAAATGAAGACTTGGCTGCTGATGGCCAAGAAGAAAACAACTGCAATACTTTTGATGCATCAGAATACAGTGAAAATGAAAGTCAGTACTCCTGGAACTGCACGAGTGGCTTACCTAATGGAGATGGGCAACCAGCCGAAGAAGGTAAGTTGAGGAGGAGAAAACTTTCCTTTTTATTGAATTCATAGATAACATAGTAGTGATGAGTGTGTAATAAGTTTGTCAATAGCATGATCTAGTCAGCATTGTCTGTCTTCTCCTGGCTGAAACTGTTACTAGCTGATGTGTAGTTGATTGTAAACTGGAAGCATTTATTAGCTTGTGGCAGTACAAACTTTTAAACCACTTTAAAGCACAGTTTAGAAGGAATACATTCTGAAATGGTGAGCCTTTATGAATAATGAAGGCCACTAAGTACAGGAAGCCTGAGCTTTGAAAATATACAAAGTGCAAAATCAGTTTCCATTTGATGGGTGTTAAAGAATGTTTTCTTTTGTTAGTTTGCATTTTTTTACTTCTGTGCACTAATTACTTCTGAATAAACCTGCTCCCATGTATCTGTGCTGACTTTCAGTTGGTGCATTAGAGTCCCTTGGGATGACTTGTCCATAGTTTTTCCTCCCTATGGGGAAGGACTTGCACAGTGCTTGATGTCACTTTCTGATTAGGCTGAAATGGCCTAGCAAACCATTTGTACAATCTCTTGAGGAAAGTAGGGTGGGCAATAAATGTGGCCCTGTCAGCGTCAGTTGCTGTGTAGGAATTAATAGTCTATTCTTCACTCATTTTTTGCTTAAAATTAAATTAAGGGATTTTAATGAAAAAGCACACCAAAATGCTATAGGAACACTAAAAAAAAAATCATTAAATGTTAAAGGAACTATTGAAATGCATGTGATCAAAACTTAAGCACTGTCCAAGCTGTGCAATGCAAAGTTTTTCTCCCTTCATCTACTTACTGCATTTCTCCAGATGCTCCTCCATATATTTGATTTTGTATTTTTCCCTCTTATAGTAAGGGCCTTATTTCTGGCTAGCCAAGCCCTCAAATCCCTCCTGAAACTAATCTGTCCCTGCTCAATGATGTCCAGTAGGATCACTGTGGGCACCTGTTGTTGATCACAGTTGAATTTGTATTAATTGTCATATCTCTGATCAGGACCTATTTATGTTGGGAATTCAATTTAGCTAATGGATCAAATTTAGCAAATGGAAGGTGGTTTTTGTGCAATTTCAATTTGAACAAATAAATTGAATTAAGCAACTGTATATGTTAACTTCTGATTTTATGATTTCCAAGTGTCTGATTCTATCAGATGAATCTGCTGCAGCAGAACTTCAGCCTATAAAATTTATACTTCCATCAGGTGAATCAGAAGATATTGAAGAGGTGGATGAAGCAATACCTGACCATACAACTGAGGATACCATTTCAGTCAGTTCCAGTTCCAGCAATGAACAGGTTGATTTCTATCGCAATCAGACTGGTTTCCAGACCTCCCATTCATATTTTGAAACTCTGGATGAAGCAGCAGATGACGGTGTAAATGGGAACATTGCTTCACAGAATGCCAGTTCCTGGTCTGGTGCTTGCTTTGACCACAGGGGTCAAGCTGCTTCCAACAGAAAGAGGTTCAAGCCTTGGATGTTCCATTCTTTGAGGTAGTTTACTTTTTTTTTCTTGGACAGATTCCTAAAGACACAGAATGTGAGCTGGTCACCAAAAAATGTTTGCTTTTGGCTCTGGAATCACAATCCAATAGACCACGAATAATTTAAAGCTCAACACTGCATGAGTGCAGAAGAACAGTAAGGCTATTTTAGCAGACCTGCCAAATGTCACTCATTACAATGACTTTCATATTTTGATTATTAATAATGGAACCTATTATAATCAATTGTTGCTGTGAAACCAGTAATATTTTTACATGTGTAAAGCACTGCTGGGGGCATGTTGGCACTTGTTAATCAGCACTGCATTGAAAGAGTAGTTTAAGAGAATTGCTGACCTGTAATGTGTTTTGTAATCCTCTGATCCCCAACCAGTTTATGCCTATTGTGATCCAACACTAGAACAATGACCACTTAACCACAGAAGGAGTTTGATTAGGATTAAATCAGGCCCTTGAGTTCAGGTCACTGTTTGTGGACACAGAAAGCACTGGCTTAACACAAGCCATTTGTTACATACCTACTCATTTGCCTTTGTAAATGAGTGCTGCTACTTAAAAGGGCAACACTGCTTAAATTTCAGTCGTCCCTACTTAACCAGATTACGAAGATGGGACGGGTGAAATGGGGATGATATTTGTAGGACCCAGTAAAGGAAAAATATGGGTTTCCAACTAAACAGCCTGTTAAGGGATCAGGCATTCTACTGACTTTCCCAGTCTGCATATTTTACCCATAAAATTTAAGTTATAACCCTTTTGAAGAATAAATATTTGCATTTAGGTGTATTTTTTTAAAAATGTACTTTATCCCTTTATCATTAATTCCATCTGGAGGGAGAGCAAATGAGGCTGGTTTTGTCAAAGTAGCAGCTTCTGCTATTACTTTTTTTTAAAAAAAATTCCATTACCTATTTCTCTTACATTTTAGACGGCGAAAGCTCATTTGGAAACGCAGCAACCTCAATTTTGGATTGTTGTCCAGAAGACAGCATACCCAGCCACGTTAATAACATTCTGCTCCCTTTAGCTGGATGATCTGAAAGATGGAAAACTTCCACCAGTTGATATCCGTTTTAAGCATTTGTTTTTGCTGATTTCTATAATTGTTCATGCTGAGTGATATATTTGAGAAGTTTTTCAGTAAATGCCAAAAGCCAAAGTACTTGTAAATTTGTTTTCATTGTTGTATTTAAGTTTGTATTGAAAGTAAATGGTTGCATCTAGAACTGCCACTTGTATGTCATCCTAACGATTAAGTGGCACTTTTGGGTATAGTGCAGAATAATGCTGCTCCAGCCCTGATGTAACATGCCTGAACTTTAACCTCTGAAGTGCACCTTCTGCTGTGCCAGTGTAATTTTTCCACCAGCCACCCTCATGGCCTATAAACAAGACTGACAATCAGGAGTAGTTTATGGGCCTGCACTCCATAGGAACTGGATTGATCCCATTTCACATAGCTAGCTGTAAAATGAGTTTCAGCAGTCTGTCCAGTTCCTAATAAGTATGAGCCCACATTGCAAACTTTCCCACGTCTTGTCGATCTTGCTCAGAGACCACAAAGATGGGTGGTCTTTGAAATGGAACGAGCAGGTACAGCAGGCCTTGTTGAAGTTTAGACATCTGGTGGCTAAGTAATGAGAGCTACACTAGTGAATGTGCAATGCTGATAATTGGTGTCCAGAATGGATATGTTCCACTTCTCATGTTTTTAACCCCCCTGCTTTCTTCCCTTCCACCCCATCAACACTGAAGTGTTTTATGTTGTATATATCTTCCCAGAGACAAAAATTGATCAAATAAAATGGCTAATAAAAGCATTGTTTAGTTGTAAATGGACTTATACTGTCTGATACATCACACCATATACTGTTTTGTGCTCTTTAGTTACCATGTAAAACTTCATAAAGCAAAGGAAAAACTTCTCTAAGTACTTACATTTATTACTATACTTGTCTCAATTAAGTAATTTGAAATGCATTGGGCTAATTATGTTGACTGATTTCCCGAGCATTTAAAAAAACAGATTTATGCATGTTTTGAGAAACAGAATACTTTCCCACTCAGTCAGCACTGAGCATTCACTGTCATGAATTCAGCCCTCAGCAGCAGTTTTTTTTTGCAGTACTGGCCAACCCTAACTTTCTGTAGTTTCAATTACACCAGGTCACCTCCCTGTTGTTGCAGGATGGCCTTCTCAAGCCAAGACTAAAAACAAATCTGATGAGAATTCATCCAAGGCATCTCAAATGAATGCTTTAATAGAGAAATGTATAGGAATAAATATTAAAAATGTTCATTTTGCTCTTTATAAAGTTTAATATGGTATGATACAAAGAGTGGAGAATGAGTTATCACATACTGTTCCACTCACTCTTCGCTTTAAGCCTGGGACCAAATACTTAACTCACCCTCCTGAATGGAAATGCTACTTGTTACAAGGAAACCTAAAAAGGCAATGAAGCAAAAATAATTTTCCTGCTGTTTCTAATATGGTTTTGTCATCTGGGGGTCCGATCTTGCTTGCTTCAAAGTTTTGCCCAAGAACTTCAACATTACTTCCTATTCTGTAATTTAAAGTTGAAACCTGAAAAGGGCAATGGGATTTTTGTAGGTGGCTATAGGTTGGGGAATTTCTTGGATTATTAAGTGTATTATGGGGAAAAATTAAAAGTAATCCTCATGGATCCAGCTGCAAAGATTTGTTTTTGTCCTTGTTACTGAATCTTGTGATCTACCTGGTTTTGCTGTCCCCTTGACATGGTTAGTGAACATCTGCCTTTTAATTGTATTCCTATTAAGATATTTCTTACTGAAACTCTTCCATCCCTCTTCTAACCAAGTAAAACAGACATTGACTATAAAGTCATCCACACTTGTGTCTCTGCAGCTAAGGTAATAGAAATCCTTGGCTCCCAACCTGCCTATTGGTGAAAATGCCAAAAAAGTTGTCATATACTGCCCCCATATTTGGAGACTTTAGCTACTGCTAGTCCTGCAAACATGCACTAAGATTGACTAACATTTCAGCTGCCAATAACCAATGAGTTACTCAACCCTCATGGCAAGCAAATCTTAATTCCTATGTAACAATCTCCTAAAAGGACTAACTTTTTGGGGCACTGCAATTATGCAGGAAGTACATACCCATTCCTTCCAGCAAGGTCTGGATTTGGTGAGATTGACATCAACTGCTGCATAATTATATAGTATTTTACATACTTGATGTGTGCATACAATTCTACTGTCCTGTGGGTCATCCTCAGCAGGTTGATTCAGATTAACATCACTTCCTCAATCCTTTAAGGAGGTCTGAAATGCCCCTAAGTATCTATATAAGACATCATTTAGGTGATAGTCACATCCCTCTCTTCCAATTATCAAAATACCAGCTCCAATCCCCAGTTTAGTCTGAGGAGTTTTATCATTTACTCTTCAATGTTTAAGAACTTGATTTGAAGTCAGGTACCATAGGTTTATTAAGCACAGTATATACAATAGTACTTGAACATAAGGCCATACTTACTGAAGTTGCTTTAACTGGGGATCTCAGTACCGTAGGCCTTTAATTGCTAGTCCACCAAATGAAACCTTTTAAGTCTGTATCGTGTAAACCAATTAAAGATGTATGCAGATATTTTCCTTTGATATTTACTAGTGAGGAAAAGAGTTCTCACATCATTGCTGCAGTCAGCACTGGCCCAAAGTACTTAACTGACATACTTCCCTGGCAAAGGGGCTAATCATAATGTAAAAAGAAATCAATAGCAGTAGTATTAGACTTCAGGACAGTCAGATTAACCCTTTCCTTACAAGAGTAGTCTCTCTACCAAGAAAGCAGTTGTGGCTTTATGGATTACCAAATAACATCCACTTTAGGAACAAATTTAGCTTTTGATAAAGATGTTTTTTTATGTATAAATGTACGCTACCTTGATCCAATAGCAAAGTTTAAGCTACCATCAAGCCATCTAAGTTTTTGTGGGACCAGACAGATAAAGTTTAAATTCATATTGATCTAATACAAAGAGGTCTTGCTGTTCTGATCTAGGATGTGAGGCAAGAGTGCTGAAAATAGCCTTTTATAAACAAGTCAACGGCTAGATTCAGGAGTTGCCTGTGGCCCGAGGTCAGACACCTCTACCACAAAATTTCCATCAAGGTTTTTAAGAAACCAGAACATGTCGCCCTGTTTGGAGTTATCCTGGCCATTGGAGAAGTTAAAAAGATTCTATATGTAGATTCATGCTGACTAGCTCATTGAATGTCCTCACACAGCTATGTAGTTGAATGCACCAAAGTAAACAATTCCTACTGGCCTGTATGCATTCTTTCAGGTTGTAAATATTCTAATATTTAAATGGAATAATTTCAATTGGTAGATTTTTTAAAAAAAAATTCTTTGCTTGGGTTCTGATCAGAACTATAGTACACCAGAATTCCAAAATCAACCACCAGCTTTCATTGGTTTAAGTGCATGTCCAATTTTAAACAGTGTTCTACGTATTTCCACCTGTAATAGTAAAATGTGATTATTCCAGCTGAAGTCAGTTTATTAGGATATCTACAATCTGAAACATAATGCATACATCCCACAGTAAAAGATTTGTTCTTGTACCAAGCACTAATACAGATTAGTCTAAGGCTACATAGGATGCCTCAGTTATTTATATATTTCAAGATCAATGTAAGGATTGTACTTCATGTTAATTCGAGCACAGAGTGAATTTACAATGCTAACATTTTTTTAAAATTTAAACAAAGGCTCTGTAAACATCCTTTATCCAAGCTAAGAATGACATTCCTTTGCAAAATTGTCAACATGTTCAAGGCCACACATAATAACTTACACTAGAATCATGAGACACAGGTCTGCATCGACATTCACCCACAGCAATCATTCTCTTCAATCATGCAACTATATAACTTAGAGGGAAAAACCTAGGCATAATATATTTCTATTAAAAAAAGTGAGTAGCAGAACTCTCATGCACAATTATGAATACACAATCAAAATGGACAGCTCAATGGAAAAATAGCAGGAAAAGGCCACAAAACATCAATAAATTGTAGACCATGGGTTAAACTGTCCAATTTCTTGCTATGCCTCATTCTGCATACCACAATTACATCATACCATCTACTGAAGAACATTTACAGCCAGCGATGACATAGTTGCAGTCATTAGCATACACTTGGATTAAAAATGGTTGCGCTAGTAGAGCAAGAGCACACAGCACTTTTAAATTAAGCAAAATAGTAAATACAAATACAGTTAACAATTAATCTACAATACAGACAAAAAGCAAAATGCTACAGTGCTCAAAAATTTGAAATCAAACAAAAAAAGGCTGGAAATACTCTGGTCAGGCAGCACCTGTGGAGAAACAAATCAGTCAACATTTCAGACCTGAAACAGACAGTTGACTTTAGTTTCTCTACTGATGCTGCCTGACCTGAGTATTTCCAGCCTTTTCTGATTTTTGATTTTAAACCATAGTACATTGTTTTTACAAAGCACAAACAGAGACATTTTGAGAATAGAGATTTCACTAGTTTTTGCTGACTTCTTCAGAAGATAGTTTTGGATGAAGGTTCTTCAACCCATTTGATGTCATATTTCTAGAATACCAACCAGCTTCCAAATATTAAGACCTGTAACCAATAATATATATTTTTTAAAAATACAGCAAAATTAAAATGCTGCTTAGTAGTGGCTGCTTTCATGCACATCACAAGCTGCAAGTAAAAGATGTTTTCTAAAGAGGATGTTGCAAGTTAGATCTCAACTCCAAACCATAAAGTTTATTGGCACACGGGTTTTATCATCCACATGTGTTAAAGAAGTGGGCAATAAGCTCAGCGCGCCATTTAATTTAGGCACATTTATCTTACCGACGGTAACAGACCATACCATTGGTAATTTTCAGTGTGCCACAGGTCGCCCGCCAACCCCACCCAGTTAACAGAACATGCGTTCCCAAATACTTAACCAGGATGGTACTAAAGTTTAAGTTACTAGTTATCCTTAAATACTATAGTTTTAAAACTGACAGCGATCCCAAAGTTAATCGATACCAGACTCGAGGTAGTTATATGTCGGGGATAAACCATTTTTAGTCGGAGGATTTTTAACTATGCTGAGCAGAGTTATTTTGGCGCCATTAACACCAGATCTTAACAACCACACATTTTACTTTTCAAATACAAACAAGTTTACTATCTATAAAACTTTAAATAGGACAATTTACGCAGAACCAACCAACCAACACTTTCACAACTACGCCTTTTGATTATATGAAGAAAAGTAGAATATCGCGGAATGAAAATATTACTGGAGTTTTTCAAATTAGAAAACTCTTCACAGCTTGAAATTAAAACAGATTAACGTTAAGATGTAAACCGGCTCCTTCAGTCCGACTGCAACCACTTACCTCACTCGCTCCTCCGCCGACACAACTCGAGCTCAGCAAGGCGCCAAAGCAAACGGTTAAAGCGCGTGGAAATGTCCGCCCCGAATCTGAATCACACAGATAATGACCCGCTTCTTTAATGTGTGAGGAATAATATATCCTCGGTCCGGGGTGTCCTTTCCGGCCGGACTGCCCCGCCCAGCGAGTGTCGCTTCGAAGTCTCGCGAGATCTCGAAGGCATTAATACGGCTGCGAGCGGGCTTTCGGCCTTCTATTGAAAATCATCACGTAAGTATCGTGGATTTGTGCGTTGGCAATCGGTCTAAAATCACAGCCATCCGCCTTTGAGGCCGTCAGTTTTAGGTGGTCGAACATGTAGTTGCTGATAATAAAGCGTTTTGTGTGGCTATTTTGTGTATTTGATATGAAATCGATTGATTATGGAGAGTTTTGTGGTTGGCGGATTCCTGGATTCCACCGCAGGCTAGGCCGCGGCTTTCCCGGGATTCGCGGCCGCGTTTGCTCTAATGCAGCGGGTTGTTCTTTAACAATTTTTTCCAGATAAAATTCACTTTTAAATCAAGCCTAATTCTAGTAAAATGAGAATCAGTTATGGTGTGTCCCCGAGTGGGGCCTGGAGTTGATCCCCGCTAACCACATGGCGATGGGCGGCGTGGGTTCTCTGGTATTGGAAGACCAGAATGTACTGGCTGTGTCTGGTCAAGGGCAGCTGCAAGATATGACTCCTGAAGCAACAGTCCTTTCTCTGAATTTGTGAGAGAGATAATAAATTGATCATGAATTATTAGAAGTTACAGAAGTCCACAACATAGTGAAATCAGTGGAAATTTAATCTCAGTGGGCCGTTGAGAAAGATATTTCAAGACTAAGAGCAGAAATGTTGCTTTTGCCTGAACTAGGTTCATGTCTGTCTACGAGTAGTGCATTATAATGTACAGGACGGAAATAAAAGGTGTATAGGTGATTCTCAAGAATAAAGGGTTACAGTTGTGAAGTGAGACTTGAGGTTTGGGCTCTTGAGTGTCAGCTGTGGCTCAGTTGGTAGAACTCTCCTCAGTCAGAAGGTTGTGGGTTCAAGTCCTACTCCAGAGACTTGAGCACAAAAACCTGGGCTTAACATGCCAATGCAGTGCTGCACTGTCAGGAGTGCCATCTTTTGGATGAGGTGTTAAACTGAGCCTGCCCTCTGAGGTGGATGTAAAAGATCCTGTGGTATTATTTCAAAGAGGGGCAGGGATGTTATTGCTAGTGTCCTGGCCAATATTTTTCCCTCAACCAATATCAGTACAACAGGTTAAACGGTCAGTGTTTCATTGCTGTTTGTGGAATCTTGCTGTGTGCCATTTGGCTGCCATGTTTGCTACGTTACAACAGTGACTGCACTGCAAAAGTACTTTGGTTAAGTGCTTTGGGATGTCTTGAGATCATGAAAGGGGCTTTATAAATGCATGTCTTTTATCAGCTAATGTTGAGTAGGATAGTAGAGGAGGCCATTCAGCCCATTTTGCCTTTGCCGGTTCTTTGAAAGATATCCAATTAGTTCTGCTCTTTCCCCATAGTCCTGCAAATCTTTCCATTTCAAGTATATATCTAATTCCCTTTTGAAAGTTACAATTGAATCTGTGTTCACCACCCTTTCAGGCAGTGCATTCCAGTTCCCTAGGTTATGGGGTGGTGGCCTAATGGAATTCAAGATTGACATGTTATAAGATAATGGTAATAGGGCATGAATTCCAGATTCAGGCTACAATTTGCACTCTAGTAAAAGCAGGAAGTGCTGTGTAAGAATGGATTCATGATCTGTATGTGACATACTGACATTACTGCTAACAGCCTATCAGTAATGTGTTTTTGTGCACGTACAGTGTTAGTTGATAGAGGTGCTGTGGAAACTGCCCATAATGTGAAGCGGTGATTCAAACAGCATCTGTGTCAGAAGTTGGTGTTCCTTAAAATGCTTCTGAAATATAAATGTGCTGCAACTGAAGCTTTTCCTCCCTTAAAAGTCGTTAATTTATTTTGCAGCAAATGGCGGACGACGCCGGTGGTAGGGGAGGTTTCCGCGGTGGCTTTGGCTCCGGTGGCCGTGGGCGCGGCCGAGGCCGCGGTAGGGGACGTGGCAGAGGCCGTGGTGCTCGTGGCAAAGCTGAGGATAAGGAGGTAAGATACGTGTTGGCATATGTTTATGTAACTTGTTTTGCAATTTATATATAGTTAAAATCTCAAATTTATTGTTTTGCTATTGTAGTCCTGAAATGTGTTCCCTCCCCTCTCCACAGTGGGTGCCAGTAACCAAGCTTGGGCGTTTGGTAAAGGATATGAAGATCAAGACTCTGGAGGAAATTTACCTCTTCTCCCTTCCTATCAAGGTAACATTTTTCAAGATCACCCCCACTGTTTAAAGCCTTCCTGGTGAAAGTGGTGGATTGAGCAGATCAGTAATTCAATCATTACAAAAGCCATAGCTCCTTCATTCGGGATAATGAGGCATTTTGAGACAGTGTCGCTCCTTAATTTACCATAGGTGTAGAATAGGTTGCATGTGTGTCAAAAGTTGTATATCCAGCTTCTGTAACAGGTGACATTAACAAAAAACCACTTGTGCATTGATTTCCTTTTTTTTGTAATGGATGGAAGAATCAAAAGTCAATCTGGTGATGCCTTAGATATCAGGCATCACAATATTTTGTGGCAGACTGAGTCTCCTCGCTATTCATTTTTTTTAATAATCCACCCTTAACAGTAGGCATGCAAGACATTAATCTGTGTTTAATGCTTTTCTTGTATAGGAGTCTGAAATCATTGACTTCTTCCTGGGCTCATCCTTGAAGGATGAAGTTCTCAAGATCATGCCTGTGCAGAAACAAACCCGTGCTGGTCAACGCACAAGGTTCAAGGTATGTTTTCATCTGGCTACAAACAATTCTTCATACCTTCATCCTGCATGAATTATCTTAATTCTTAGTTTGGAATTTTAATAGTACTCTTAATTTTCAGGCTTTTGTAGCTATTGGTGACTATAACGGGCATGTTGGATTGGGTGTCAAGTGTTCTAAGGAAGTAGCCACTGCCATCCGTGGAGCTATCATTCTGGCAAAACTGTCGATCATCCCTGTAAGGAGGGGTTACTGGGGTAACAAAATTGGAAAACCACACACCGTACCGTGCAAGGTAAGCACAAATACTGGTGAATGCTTTGTGTATAATGTGTAAATTTGTTCGAGCAGTGAATGTGAAGCAACATAATAAGGTTTTAGTTAAACAGCTGCAGTTTTCGTAATGACCTGTAGAAATGGTATAGAGAATACATGGTTCCGCACAAATAAACAATTGCCTTGGTTCGTCCTTTTGTGTTTTGGCTGCATCAGCATAGTGAGGGAGTAAGTAGATGTGTATAGGGTACACTATGATGGAAAGTTTTGCTGGAATCTGCAAAATAGGATCAAGAGTAGGCCATTTAGTTCCTCAACCCTGTTAGTATCATAGAATCGTTGCAGCACAGGAGGAGGCCATTCGGCCCATTGAGCCCATGCCGGCTCTTTGTAAGAGCAATCCCCTGCTTTTTTACCCGAAGCCCTGCAAATTTTTTCCCCTTCAAGTATTTATCCAATTCCTTTCTGAAAGCCAATGTTTGAATCTGCTTCCGCCCTTTCATGCAGTACATTCCAGATCTTAACTACTCGTGTAAAAGAGGAAAAAAATTTCCTCACATTGCCTTTGGTTCTTAAATCTGTGTCCTTGTTCTTGACCCTTTCACCAATGTTTCTCTTTATTTACTTTATCTAAAACCTTCATGATTTTGAGCACTTCTATCAAACTCCCCTCAACTTTCTCTGCTTTAAGGAGAACAACTCCAGCTTCTCCAGTCTATCCACGTAACTGAAGTCCCTCCTCCCTAGAATCATTCTAGTAAATCTTTACTGCACCATCTGTAAGGCCTTCACATCCTTCCTAAAGTGCATTGCCCAGAACTGGACACAATACTCCTGTTGTGACTGAACCAAAAGGTTCAACATAACTTCCTTGCTTTTGTACTCTATGCCCCTCTTTATAAAGCCAAGGATCCCGTATGTTTTTTAACCACTTTCTCGACCTGTCCTGCCACCTTCAAAGATTTGAGCACATATACCACCAGGTCTCTATGTTCCTGCATCCCCTTTAGAATTGTTCCATTTATTTTATATTGCTTTGTTCTTCTACCAAAATGTATCTTTGCACTTCTCTGCATTAAATTTCATCTGCCATGTGTCCACCCATGCCACCAGCCTGTCTATGTCCCTTTGAAGTCTATCACTATCCTCACTGTTCACTACCCTTCCAAGTTTTATGTCATCTGCAAATTTTGAAATTGTGCCCTGTACACCCAAGTCATTAATATATATCAAAAAAAAGCACTGGTCCTAGTACTGACCCCTGGGGAACACCACTGTACACCTCCCTCCAGTCCAAAAAACAATCGTTCACCACTTCTGTTTTCTGTCACTTCGCTAATTTCGTATCCCTGCTGCCACCACCCCTTTTATTCCATGGGCTTCTGTTTTGATGACAAGCCTATTATGTAGCACTTTATCAAATGACTTTTGAAAGTCCACGTACACAACAACTGCATTGCCCTCATCAAAAAACTCAAATCAATTTAGTTAAACACGATTTGCCTTTAATAAATCCATGCTTGTTTTCCTTTATTAATCCACACTTGTCTAAGTGGCTGTTAATTTTGTCCCGGATTATCATTTGTAAAAGCACCCCCACCGCCGAGGTTAAACTGATTGGCCTATAGTTGCTGGGTTTATCCTTGCACCCTTTTTTGAACAAGGGTTTAACATTTGCAATTCTCCAGTCCCCTGTACCTAAGGAGGTTTGGAAGATTATGGCCAGCACCTCTGCAATTTCCTCAGCAAACCAGGAAACATCCCATTCAGACTGGGTGACTTATCTACTTTAAGTACAGCCAGCCTTTCTCGTGCCTCCATCAATTTTTAGTCCACCGAGTATCTCATTTATCTCCCCCTTTACTGTGACTTTGGCAGCATCTTCCTTGGTGAAGACAGATGCAAAGTACTCATTTAATACCTTAGCCATGTTGTCTTCTGCCATTCAATGAGATCGTGGCTGATCTGTGAGCTAACTCCGTATACCCGCCTTAGTCCCATATCCCTTAATACCTTTACTTAACAAAAATCTATCAATCTGATTTAAAATTAACAATTGAGCTAGCATCAACTGCTGTTTGCGGAAGTGAGTTCCAAACTTCTACCACCCTTAGCGTGTAGAAGCGTTTCCAAACTTCGCTCCTGAAATCGGGTAGACACAGGAACTCAGTTCTCCTTAGTATCTTGAAAACTTTGGTGAAATCACCCCTGGTCTTCTAAAGTCTAGGCAATACAACCTTAGATGGTGTAATCTCTCCTCGACCCTTGGAGTCCAGCTTTATCATTCTAGCAAATCTGCATTCCCTCCAAGGCCAATATATGCTTCCTAAGGTGCGGTGTCCAGAACTGAACACAGTACTCCAGGTGTGGTCTAACCAGGGCTGTAGTGTAACTTCTGCGCCCTTTTTTGTACCTGTCCATGACATTTTAATGATCTACGTACATAGGCTCCTAAGTCTGTTTCGAGCTTTTCATCATTTAGAAAGTACTCTGATCTATCCTTTTTAGGTCCAAAGTGGATGACCTCTCACTTGCCTACATTGAAATCAATTTGCCATAGTTTTGCCCATTCACTTAATCTATTAATATCTAAGTTTATGCTTCTATCTACACTGCTTACGGTGCTGCCTATCTTTGTCATCAGCAAACTTGGATATCTGGCTCTCTATCCTGTCATCTAAATTGATAATAAATACAGTGAATAGTTGCAGCCCCAATACAGATCCTTGTGGGACACCACTAGTCACATCCTTCCAATTTGCGTACTTGCCCATTATCCCTACTCTGTTTCCTTCTGCTCAGCTAATTTCCTAACCAGGTCAATAATTTGCCCTCAGTTCCATGAGTTTCAACTTTAGCTAACAGTCTCTTATGAGGGACTTTATCGAATGTCTTCTGGAAGTCCATATAAACATAATATAGTATGGTACAGCACAGAAGGAGGCCATAAAGCCCATCGTCCCTGTGCCAGCTCTTTGTAAGAGCTATCCAATTAGTTCCACTCCCTTGATCTTTCCCCATAGCCCTGTAATTTTTTGTCTAATTCCCCATTGAAAGTTACTATTGAATCTGCTTCCATCACCCTTTCAGGCAGTGCATTCCAGATCATAACTCTGCGTTTTAAAACACAATGTTTCCTCATGTGGCTTCTGGTTCTTTTGCCAGTCACCTTAAATCTGTGTCCTCTGATTACTGACCCTTCAGTAACCCTGTCTACTACTTTAGTCACCTTCAAAAAAAATTCAATCAGGTTTGTCAGGCATGACCTACCCTTTACAAATCTCTGATTAGCTGAAAATTTTCAGTGTGTTCAGTCATTCTATCTTTAATTGTAGACTCAAGTAATTTCTCGACAACAAGTGTTAGGCTAACTGGTCTATCACCATGGTTTCCCTCACCTTTTTAAATAGCGGAGTGATGTGTAATTTTCTAATCTAAAGGAACGGTTCCTGAATAGAGAACTTTGAAAGATTATAGTTAGGGCATCTGCAATGTTCTCACCTTCCTTTAAAACCCTGGGATGGAAACCATCTGGTTCTGGGGATTCGTCACTCTTCAGTGCCATTATTTTCTTCATTACTGTTAATTTGCATACATTAATTATGGTGAGTCCCCACCCCTGATTCAAAGTTAGTTTCCTTGGGGTGTCTGGCGTTCCTCTACTGTAAATACTGACGCAAAGTAATTAGTTAACGTGTCTGCCATTTCCTTATTTTCATTTACACTATCACCATTCAGTGTTTAAGGGGTCCACGTTGCTCTTGACCACCCTCTTTTTCCCAATATAATTGTAAAAAATTGTTGTTGAAACTTGCAAGGGATATCAAAATCTTTTGCAAGAAATGGCTTGATATCTTTGCATATGTCATTTGGTTCTGCATTGATGGGAATTGACAAAGTTGAACTGCCAATTATGTATAGGGTCTCATCATTTAAGTGGGGGAAAATGTGTAAATTGTTTATTTGGGACCAGTTTCAGTGTATTGACTAAATGCTATATTAATTTCTTGCACGTTGAATGTCATCTTTTCAGGTGACTGGCCGTTGTGGTTCAGTTTTGGTGCGTCTCATCCCTGCACCCCGTGGTACTGGTATTGTCTCGGCCCCTGTACCCAAGAAACTGCTTCAGATGGCTGGTATTGACGACTGCTACACCTCAGCCAGAGGCTGCACGGCCACACTGGGCAACTTTGGTAAGTCAGATTCCTAACTGGTGTTAGGGCAAAAGTTTATCTGCTACACTCATAGCAATCTTTGTATTGTACTTGTTTCGGGGAGGCAAATTAAGTATTAGACGAGGAGTATTTGACCTGTGGAATTAGTTGTGTTTGAAGGTAGAGCAAGGACCTGTCGACTTGTCTAAAATTGTCAGTTTGAAAAGGTGATGGGGTAGTACTTGTAAGGCCATTTTGATTATAGCTGACTTCCTTAAATAACTGAATTTGACTTTAGTGCTTGTGTTCAACAAAATAAATTTCTCATACTTTTGCATCCTCTCAGCTCTGCACAATTTCACCTCCTGGTGGTTTAATTGGCGTATTATGAGAGAGAAATAAATGGAGTAATGCACGGCAGCTAGACCTTCTGTGTGGTTTATCTGTTCCTTTTTGAAGCTCAACACCAGTTTTGAAGTTTCATTTTCAACTGGGAATTTGAGTGTGGAAATTAGGTGCAGAGAGGGAAGGAGGTGCTATGTGACCAAGGGACTATATACTAATTATTTCAAAATCAAGCTAACTTCATGTATTAAGTATAATCTAGATTTCAAGTGATTCTATTAGTCCTAGAAATAAACTAGTGTCAGGGAAGAATATCCAGATAGTTTTTGCCAGAGTAGTGCCATGCCTCAGGAAAGCACAGTTGTAGGAAGGGTAGCGGGAACTTAGGAGAGGTAGAGAAGGTCCCCCAGACACTTGGTCCTTTCCAACAGGTACGAGGTACTTGATATCGGTGAGGATGAGGATAAGGATGAAGGCTGCAGGGAAGATGTCCAGAATGTTAACCATGGCACCGTAGAGCATGATGCAGTCTGGGGATGAGAAAGGATCAGAATAAAGTTGTAGTCATAGGGGATTCTATAATTGGGGATAGATAGTGTTCTCTGCAGTCACGACAGAGTCCAGGAGTGTGTGTTGCATACCTGATGCAAGGGTAAAGGACATCTTGTGTGGAGCATAAACACTGACATGGACCTGTTGGGCCGAGCGACCTGTTTCTGCTGTATATTCTATTTAATCTCTGAGCGACTGGAGAGGAACTTAGAAAGGGAGGGGGTGGATCATGGTCCATGTCGGTACTAATGACATAAGGAAGAACAAGGAGGAGGTTCTGCTAAGGGAACATCAAAAACTAGGAATTAAATTTAAGAAGGACCTCTGGTAGTATTCTCAGGATGACCACCTGAGCCATGTATTATTAGGGATAGGCTGATCAGAAAGGTGAGTGGTGTGGGAAGGAGGGGTTCCATTTCATGGGACACTAGCGCCAGTACTGGGACAGGGAGGAGCTCCACCTGAACTGGAATGGGACCAGTGCCCTTGCGGAAAGGATAAATATGGCTGTAGATAAGGCTTTAAATTAGCAAGATGGAGAGGGGGATCTGGTAGTAATAACAAAAACCTAAAGATAAAAGAAACATGAGTGTAAAGGTCAGACCAGGGTAAGGAATAAAGATAACATAAATGGGCAAGAAACAAATTGTTATAAAACAGAAGTATAAAAGGAATGTCAAAAATAAAGTAAAAGAAACTACTATTAAAGATGAATTAAACTGCCTGTACAGCAATGTGTCCAAAATAAAACGGGGATCTGGAGGCAATAATCCATAGCGAGGAACTAGATGTAGGAATAACTGAAACATGGCTATATAAAGAACAGGACTGGCAACTAAATATTGCAGATTATAACATAATCAGAAAAAATGGGGAAGGAAGAAGAGTAGTTGTACTAATTAGAGATATCATAATGGCAATAGAAAAAGGGACATAACTAACTGAAGGATAGAAACAGAATCCATATGGATTGAAATGAAAGGTGAGAATGGATTGATCATGCTAATAGTGGAAAGGAGGTGGAGGAAGAAATATGTAAGCAAATATGTGAAATGAGTAAAGGACATAGAATAATAATTATGGGAGATTTTAACTACCTCCAAATAAACTGGCAAGAAGTAGGTAATGGTTTGCAGGACTCCTTTCTTACTCAGTATGTAATAAGCCCATCAAGAGAGGAAGCACTGCTGGATCTAGTAATGGGAAATGAACCGGGACAGATAAGTAATTATTGGGGAATGTCTAGGCCAAAGTGATCACAACATAATAAGGTTTAAGATAAAGATTGAGAGGGACATAAATAAGACAAAGACCAAAGTGATAAATTGGAAAAAGGCTGATTTTAAGGGAGTGAGAATAGAGCTGTGGAAAATAAACTGGAAAAAATTACTGACAAAGAAATAGAACAGCAGTGGGAAACATTTAAAACAGTGATTAATCAAGTCCAGGAGAAATATATCCCACTAAAATATGGGCAAAATTGAAACTAAAGAAATAGGCATACATTAAGTACATAGACACCAAAGGAGAGGATGATAAAAGGCAATACGAATAGGTTAGGAAAGAAGTCAAAAAAACAATTAGGAAGGCAGAGAAACTACAAAATTAAATTATCAAGGAATATAAAAAAATAGTAAAGTATTCTACAGACACTGAAATAACAAGAAAAGTCAGGATGGAGATGGGGCCATGAAGGGATACACATGAAAAACTTGTGTGTGTGTGTGCTGTGCTTGACCAACCTTAGTGAATGGATAGCAAGCTGGCTACAAAACAGAAAAGAGAGTGTAGAGGTTAAAGGTAGTTACTCAGACTGACAAAAGGTGGGAAGTGGTGTTCCACAAAGATCGGTGCCATGGACACTGTTCAACATTTACATCAATGATTTGGACTCTGGAACCGGAAGTACAATTTCAAAATTTGCGGATGACTAAATTGTGGGTATAGTTAGGAGGATTGCGACAAAATATAGGAAGACATCAATAAACTTGCAGAATGGGTGTGTAATTGGCAAATGAATTATCAATATAGATAAGTGAGGTGGTACATTTTGGTAGGAAGAATGAGGCCACATGCTCCTTGGAAAGTCTAAATGGGGTAAAGAGTGGAGGGATCTGGGGGTACAGATACACAAATCACAAAGTAACAAAGCAGGTTAATGCCATTTTTTAAAAAAAGTAAACAAAGCTCGGGTTCATTTCTAGAGGTGAAAGAATTGAAAAGCAGAGAAATTATGTTAAACTTGTGTAGAACCTTGGTTAGTCCACGCTTGGAGTACTGTGAACAGTTCTGGTCTCCATATTATTAAAAGGATATAGAGGCACTAGAGAAGATGCAAAAAAAGATTTACTAGGATGATACTAGAACAGAGGTTATATGTATCAGTTAAGATTGAACAGACAGGGGCTCTTTTCTCTAGAAAAGAGAAGACTGAGGGTTGACCTGTTGGAGGTCTTTAAGATTGAAAGTTTGATGCGGTAGATGTAGAGAAGATGTTTCCACTCGTGAGGCAGACCAGGACTAGGGGCCATAAATATAAGAGTCACTAATAAATCCAATAGGGAATTCAGGAGAAACATATTTACCCAGAGTACTTAGAATGTGGGAACTCGCTACTGCAAGGAGTAGTTGAGGCGACTAGCACAGATGCATTTAAGGGGAAGTGAGATTAAAAAAAGAGGGAGAAAGGAATAGACTGTTATGTTGAGGTTAGATGAAGAAGGTTGGGAGGAGGCTCATGAATGGCCTGTTTCTGTGCTGTACATTCTATGTAATTTTGAAAACCATGACTAATCCAATACTTGTCCTATAACTTGCATTATTTTCTTGCCTACAGCTAAAGCTACTTTTGATGCCATCTCCAAGACATACAGCTATCTGACCCCTGATCTCTGGAAGGAGACTGTGTTTACCAAGGCCCCTTACCAGGTAAGTGAATTCAGCTTTATAAATGTAATCTGACAGGTACTGGTCTGCTGAGACTGAACTTTTCTTTGTGAAACATGATATAAGTATGAGGTGATTTGGAAATAATTTTCATATTCATTTGAGGTAATTTTTTTGGCTTGCATGGTGCCACTTCTGTTATAATTTGATATATTCTAGAATTAGCTTTTAGGTAACAAGCTCTTTATTTTGTTTGGCTTGTGTAGTTAGCCAGTGCTTTTGCAGTGTATTATGTTGTGTACTTCAGTGCATGCTAAAGGTTTATATTTTTCCTTTTAGGAATTCACTGATCATCTGGCCAAGACTCACACCCGTGTGTCTGTTCAAAGGACCCAAGCTGCAGTTGCTCCAGCAACATAAGCATTTATGCAAAGAATAAAATAAAAGCTGTTATCTACAATCTTGTGTTTGTGTTCTTTCTGTTTTGGATAGGGGTAGAAAAGAACTTGATACACTAAGTGTGCACAATTTTGCTGGGGAAAATGCTTAACAGATCATAAATTTTACTATAATGGAAGTAGTTGCTGAATATCTCCTAATCATTTTTAATCTTGACCATTAGGTGGGTAAGTAACAAATTTAAGTCCAATGTGATCTTCCCTTAATATAAACTATCCTTCCACCTTGTGGGAATTGATAAACTTAGATGGTGGGGGACAACCTGGCTTCTATTACACCTTGACATAGATGGAAATATCAGTAACCACTTCTAATGGGGTTAAAAATCTTATAGATTTCTGCATGTGGGGGAGCTCACTCTAGTTTGTAATAGGTCTCCGCCTCTGCTGCTTTGCTCCTTTCCCCTAGCCCACCAAGCCAACTTCCCCTGAGGTTCCCCTGCCCTGAACTCACATCTTTCTCCAGTTCCTCTCCTATTTCCCTTCATGCCCTCTGAGTCACAAATAACATCCTATGTGACTGACCGTGGTAAACTATCCCTCCTCCCTCTCGACCTGCCTGTAGCCTTTGATACAGCTGACCACATCATCCTCACAATGCCTTTGTCGTTCAGCTGGGTGGGACTGACCTTGCCTGGTTCCATTCCAGTCGTAGCCAGAGAATCACCTGCAATGGCTTCTTTTCACGCCCCTACACCATTACCTTGAGTCCCTCCAGGATCTATCCTTGCTCTCCTATTTCTCGTCTACATGTTTCCCCTTGGTGACATCATCTATGAAATAATGAGGGGCATAGATAAGGTAGATAGTCAAAATCTTTTCCCAAAGGTAGGGGAGTCTATAACGAGGGGGCATAGATTTAAGGTGAGGGGAGAGATACAAAAGGGTCCAGAGGGGCAATTTTTTCACTCAAAGGGTGGTGAGTGTCTGGAAGGAGCTGCCAGAGGCAGTAGTAGAGGCGGGTACAATGTCTTTTAAAAAGCATTTGGACAGTTAATTGGGTATAGAGGGATATGGGCCAAGTGCAGGCAATTGGGACTAGCTTAGTGGTATAAACTGGGCGACATGGACAAGTTGGGCCGAAGGGCCTGTTTCCATGTTGTAAACTTCTATGATTCTATGATCTGTAAACATCAGGTTCCACATGTATGCTGACAACACCCAGCTCTACCTCAACCACCTCCTTCGATCCTGCCATTGTTTCATTTGTCATATTGCTTGTGTGACATCTAATACTAAACGAGCAAAAGTTAACACCAACTAAATATTGGGAAGACCATGCCACAAATTCTGTTCCCCAGCCACCAACTCAATCCCTCTCCTTGGCCACTGAGACTGAACCAGACTCTTCGCAACCTTGATGTGCTATTTGACTGAGCTTCTGGCCCCATTTCCATCATCAACGCTGCCTACTTCCACCTCTAACATCGCCTGTCTCCATTCCTGCCTCAGCTCAACTGTTGCTGAAACCCTCATCTATGCCTTTGTTACCTCTACACTCAACCTCCCATATTGTACCTTCTATAAACTTGAGCTCATCTAAAAGACTGCTGCCCATATCCTAACGTGCACCAAGTCCTGTTCACCCGTCACCCCTGTGCTCACTGACTTAAATTGGCTGCCGGTCCAACAATGCTTTAATGTTAAAATTCTCATTATTGTTTTCAAATCCTGCCATGGCCTCCCCTCTCTCTAACGTCCAGCCTGCACTTGCGCATTCCCGATTTTTTTTTTTTTTCATTTGCTCCAACAGTAGCAGCCTTGCCTTCAGCTGCCTAGGACCTAAGTTCTGGAAGTCCCTCCCTAGACACCTCTACCTCCTCCTTTAAGACACTCCTTAAAGCCTTCCTCATTGACCAAGCTCTTGGTCACCTGTAATATCTCTATGTGGCTCGGTGTAAAATTTTGTTCGATAACATTGCTGTGATGGGCCTCGGGTTGTGCAAGGTGCTATATAAATGCAAGTTGTTGATCGGGTATGCAGGAGGTATGACTCCAATTGCATAGAATGTACAACACAGAAACAGGCCATTTGGCCCAACAGCTAGTGTTTGTGCTCCACATGAGCCTCCTCCCACCCTTCATCTAACCCAATCAACATATCTGTCTCTTTCTCCATATATTTATTGAGTTTCCCCTTAAATCCATCTATGCTAGTTGCCTCAACTACTTGTGCTAGTGAGTTCCACATTCTAACCACTCTGGGTAAAGAAGTTTCTCTTGAATTCCCTATTATTAATGACTCTTATCTTTGGCCCCTATTTCTGGTCTCCCCTGCAAGTGGGAACATTTCTACGTATACCCTATCAAACCCTTTCATAAGCTTAAAGACCAACAACACATTATCCCCTCAGTTGTCTTTTCTGGAGGAAAGAGCGCCAGCCTGCTCAATCTTTCCTGATAGGTATAACCGCTCAGTTCTGGTACCATCCTAGTAAATCTTTTTTGAACCTTCTCTGGTGCCTCTATATCCTTTTTATAATCTGGAGACCAGAACTGTTCACAGTACTCCAAGTGTGGTCTAATCGAGGTTCTATACAAGTTTAACATAACTTCTCTGCTTTTCAATTCTATCCCTCTAGAAATGAACCCCAGTGCTTGGTTTTTTTTTAATGGCCTTATTAATCTGCATCACTACTTTGTGATGGGTATCTGTACCTGCAGATCCTTCTGCGCCTCTACCCCATTTAGACTTACTCTTCCGACCAAAATGTACCACCTCACACTTGCCTATATTGCAATTTATTTACCAATTACACCCATTCTGCAAGTTTATTAATGTCTTCCAGTATTTTGTCACAGTCCTCAGTATCAACTATAGCCCACTGCCAACACCCCTCTTCTTCCCCCCACCCCCAATTTGGTGGTGTCTGAATTTTGAAATTGTACTTATGATTCCTGAGTCCAAATCATTTATGTAAATGTTGAACAACAATAGTCCCAGCACCAATCCTTGTGGAGCACCACTTCCCACCTTTTGCCAGTCTGAGTAACTACCTATAACCCCTACTCTTTTTCTGTTTTATAGCTAGTTTGCTATCCATTCTGCTACTTTTCCCATGACTCCACATGGTCTGACCTTAGGCATAAGTCTACCACATGCAGTACCTTATTCTCTTTCCCACTCAACTAATCTTGTGCTAGCTGCCATTCTGGTTTGCTTAATAAAAGCATACCTGACTCACCTCCAAACTTTCCTTTCAAGGTCCTTGAACATGCTGAGTCCCAGCTTTGAGCCCATTTCTCTCTCTACGCTCCCTATTTGAACCACAGTAGTGTGACCTGCACCTCTCAGGGCACCGAAATGGTCTGTGCCCTGCCTTAAATGACATCCTCTATGCTCAGTATTATTCTTGTGAACCTAACTGCAGCATTTGATGTAGTTGATCATACCACCTTCCTCTAACACCTCCCTTCTGTTATCTAGTTCTGGAACAGTGCTTGTATAGTCCATTTCTACCTGAATACAGCCAGCACATCTGCAGTGATGCCTTGTCTCCCTCTGCATTATTGTTAACTCCACAAGGATTTATTCTTGGCCCTTATCTCTTGATCTATGTTACCCTTTGATGTCATCAGCATAATGTTTGTTTCCATATGAAGGCTATTGATGCCCAACTTTACCACTCCCTTGATGCCTGGATGAACCACAACTTCCAGCTCAACATTGTGAAGATTAAAGCCATTGTCTTTGCCCTCTCCCATAGTCTGCTCCCTGGCCTTTCTCTCAGGCTAGACCAGAATTGTTATGCTGGCATATTTAATCCTGACCTAAGCTTTAAACTTCTCATCCAAGCCATTTGCTTACCTTCTACCTCTGCAACATAGATTGCCTGCCCTTACCTCAACCTCTCTGCTGCATAATTATGTGCTGTTTGACAAGAGTTGACAATTCCAACATTCTTTTTCCATTTTAAAAACTCCCTCAACTTTGTCAAAACTCCATTGCTTGGCCCTGAAATTCCACATGCTTGCTGGGATTGTGTCCTTGGACCCTAATGCTGCCCAGAGTTTGGGGTCATGGAGGGCATTAATTTGCATGGGTTCAGTGCCCACCTGTGCTATGTGCCAGCTGCCCATCCTTGGAGGCAGTTTGTTCAGGCCCTGCCGTTACTCCAATCAGCCCCTGAGCAAGGGGGCTGATCCAGGAAGTGATTTTTAATATTTTTTTGGTTGGGGGGGGGTCCAGACCTGGACTTGTGATAGGGCCCATAGGAAGTGTATTTCAGTGTAGCTGTTTCTACCAGTATGTTGTTAGTTCAGAGTCTTAGTGCCTCTGTTAGGAGGACTGCTATTAGTGCTTGGCCAGCCCACCATGGAGCAAATCTTCCCCAGGGACTGCAACTTAATGTGAAAAGGTTTGTGTGCTCCTATGACCCCAAGTGCTGTGCTGGCCCAAGCATAACAGGTCAAAAGGTAGAAGGCAGACTAATGGCAGTCCTGGTAGGGGGTTGTGAGTCACGCTAACGACCTGTTCACCTAAAAATGCCTTTCGTTACAGAAACAACCTAGAGTCAGTTACAGACTTACAAACATTGGCTGGAATACCACAATCTGCCGAATGTAAAGCAAGATGATATCCCAAACAGAGTCAACTATCTTGCTGTGGACAGACAGCAGTGAAAGAAATGGGTTGCCTCATGTACCACTAGGCACAGGAGACCAGCTAACTTGTAGCAACCAACATCACTAAAAGCAAATTATCTGGTCATTTAACCCATTGCTGTTTGTGGAACCTTGCTGTGCGCAAATTGGCTGCCAGGTTTCCTATATTACAACAGTGACTACACTTCAAAGCACTTTGTTGACAGGATGTCCTGAGGTCGTGAAAGGCGCTATATGAACGCAAATTTCTCTCTAACCCTTAAAGACTTGACACTGGGTTGTATAGCCAGATTAATTCTGCAAAAGTGGCAACTTGGCCTGCATTTGAACCCATATCAGACGTGAAAGAATAGTAGTTTAGTACATTGAAAGATAAAAATGGCAGATACTGAAAATCAAATAAAAACATTCTGTATGCAAAATTGATAAACTAAAACCTTTTACAATGATGGCTATATTTTGAACTGAAGCACTGTGAACATAGGGCTCCCTATTATGCCTTCGATGTTCACTTACACACAGTGAATCGGAACAGTAGGCCATTTAGCCCCACGAGCCTGTTCCACCATTCAGTGAGATCATGGCTGATTCGTGACCCAACTCCATATACCCGCCTTAGCCCCATATATGTTTGGTTAACAAAAATCAATCAATCTCAGATTTAAAATTAACAATTGAGCTAGCATCAACTGCTGTTTGCAGATGAGTGTTCCAAACTACTACCACCCTTTGCATGTAGAAGTGTTTCCCAACTTCACTCCTGAAAGCCCTGGCTCTAACTTTTAGCCTATGCCCCCTAATCCTAGACTCCCCAACCAGCAGAAATAGTTTCTCTATCTACCCTCTCAGTTTCCCATAATATCTTAAAAACTTTGATCAAATCATCCCTTGCTCTTCTAAATTCCAGGAAATACAATCCTAGTTTGTGTAATCGCTCCTTGTAATTTAACCCTTGGAATCTAGGTATCATTCTAGTAAACCTACACTGCCCCTCCAGGGCCAATATATCCTTTCAAAGGTGGTGTCCAGAACTGAACACAGTACTGTTTTTTTGTGATAATTCCACAAGATATTTAAATATTAAATGTAATATTTCAAAATGCTTCACCTGGAGACAAAAAAATCCAGGAAGGGACTATTACTTACATTGAATGTACAGCACAGAAACAGGCCATTCAGCCCAACTGGTCCATGTCAGTGTTTATGCTCCACACGATCCTCCTCCCTTCCTACTTCATCTAACCCTATCAACATATCCTTCTATTCCTTTCTCCCGCATGTATTTATCTAGCTTCCCCTTAAATACATCTATGCTATTCACCTCAACTACTCCTTGTGGTAGCGAGTTCCACATTCTAACCACTCCTTGCGTAAAGAAGTTAAATGGAAAGAAAATAATGTGCGTGGAAAATGAAAGATGTGAGGGTCTCGACTGACAATAAATAGAAGCTATCACAACAACCACTATCGGTAGCAGTGAGTTGAGCAAATCATATGTTGGGTTGTATTAGATGGTCAATATTGAGCCAGAATAGTGAGGTAATCCTGCCACTTTATAAATCATTGGTGCAAACGTCCTTAGAAAACTGTAGAGTTCTGGTCGCCATAGTACAATATTGCAGCTATTGAAGAGAGCAACCAGAATGACTGAGGGAATGGAGGGATTGGATTATGATTGCTGTTTTTAGGATTCTAAAGGGACTAGATAATGCTTTACCTTGTCCAGTAGAACCAGAGGACATAGCCTGCACTTGAAAGTGGTTAAATTCAAAACTAATGTGTGAAAACATTTCAGTGAGCGAGTGGTAGATCTATAGGACAGCTCAGTGAGACGACGGAAAAAGATAGTATTGATTCATTCAAATGAGATGATTTATTTCAGAAAATAATATTTAGAGATATAATAAACGAGTAATTTGGGACATGACATATGGGAAGTGTAGCATGCTTGGAAGAAACAGGTGACTTTGGATCTATAAGTTACCAAAGCTTTGCACCTGGGGTTTTCCTAGTCTCATGTCTGGGTCTGATGTACTCTAATTGACAGAGACTAATTGCCAAGATCAGTCAACAACTCCATTATCACACCAGATTGCTAATGTGTAGCAGACGCCATTTTGAGGTTACGGCACATCTTATATATTTTCATTTGTTCTTGCGATGTGGGTGGCACCAGCAAGGCAACATTTATTGCTCATCCCCAGTTGCCGAGGACATTAAGAGTCCACATGTAGTGTAGAACTGGAGTCACGTGTAGGCCAGACCAGATAGGGGTAGCAGCTTAATGAATCAGGTGGGGTTTTAACAAGAATCCAGAAGCTTTCATGGTGCAAGCCCACAAATTAACAGACATAGAATCATAGAAGTTTACAACATGGAAACAGGCCCTTCGGCCCAACATGTCCATGTCGCCCAGTTTATACCACTAAGCTAGTCCCAATTGCCTGCACTTGGCCCATATCCCTCTATACCCATCTTACCCATGTAACTGTCCAAAATGTTGATTTTTAATTTCACAAACTGCCTTGGTGGGGTGTGAACTCAATTCTGGGTTGCCAGGCTACCATACCCATATAACTTAATACTAACCTTGGGTGCAAAGAATGTTCCACTCCTCAGCACTGATGGAAAGGCGAAAAATTAAGAACTTTGTGAATTAGCTTTTAGATACAATGTGATGGTTATATGCTAAATACTACAGAACTATAATAATTTTTCAGGTCAGGTTTCTCAAGGTCCTGTATATAGTGAATGTGGGCAATGGCATAGGACAATTTTAGATTTCCATCGAAATGTCCTGCTCTTGCAAACTTCATAAAATAAAATTTGGACAATTGATCAGAAATAGGTTCATTTTCTTGAGAAACTATCCTTGAAGACCTTAACTTTCACCAAATCTATTTACGGACTTACATTACATTTTTAAAATTATTTATTTCCCAAAATCTGCTTTTAAAATGTTAGCCAATTTGATTAATCCTAATGATCCAAATAGATATTAAATCATTGGTTGGTTAAGAGGGAATATAAAATTACCTTTGTGATACCAAGAAAAATTAATAGGTCTCTCCCCAGAATAGGAAGATCTGGCTAGTTGAAAGTGTCACTGACTGCTCCCTTGATCAACTGCCACTAGATATACTTAAGCAACATGCAAGTGTCCTCCTATGAGATTGGAGAAGCTGAACCTTTTGGTGTGTATAAATGTCAACCTTGAATGGGACACCACTACTGTGGCTTACATAAGAAATAGGAGCAGGAGTAGGCCATACGGCCCCTCAAACCTGCTCCGTCATTCAATAAAATCATGGCTGATCTTCGACCTCAACTCCACTTTCCTGCCCGATCCCCATATCCCTTGATTCCCTTAGTGTCCAAAAATCTATCGATCTCAGCCTTGAATATACTCAATTTTACAACACCAAGTTATAGTCCAACGATTTTCATTTGAAATCTACAAGCTTTCGGAGGCTTCCTCCTTCCTCAGGTAATTGAGGAAGGAGGAAGCCTCTGAAAGCTTGTAGATTTCAAACAAAAATCGTTGGACTATAACTTGGTGTTGTAAAATTGTTTACAATTGTCAACCCCAGTCCATCACCGCATCTCCACATCTTGAATATACTCAACTACTGAGTATCCACAGCCCTCTGGGGTACAGAATTCCAAAGAATCACAACCCTCTGAGTGAAGAAATTCCTCATCTCAGTACTAAATAGCCAACCCCTTATCTTGAGACTATGCCCCCTAGTTCGAGACTCTCCAGCCAGGGGAAACAGCCTCTCAGCATCTACCCTGTCTAGCCTTCTCAGAATGTTATATGTTTCAGTGGGATCCCATCTCATTCTTCTAAACTCCAGAGAGTACAGGCCCATTCTACTCAATGGAATGGGCCTATCCAGCAGCAGGGTTTCTAATTTACAGATCTGTAAATAATGTAAGAACTCATCACATTACCTGTACTTGCTGGAGGTTATAAAGACTAAAACATTTAATGTATCGACAAAAGCACAGGTTATGCATTATTTATTATTTAGCAGGTCTGTGTATCTTAGTTACATTCATGTGAAATTCAGCATTTTGCACAATTCGAACACATTCAGACTGTACATTATAGGTGAAGGTTTGTCACAAACTTAATTTTAAAAAATGACTTTCCAGTGGTTTGCGGAGTTCTCATGCTTTGGGTGCTGCCTTTTCTCTCTCCTCAATCATTCGATGTTTCTGTTTCATTAGACATTTCCTGGCACCAGCATAAGCCCCCAGATCAGCATCTGCAAAGAGGAAAACAATCATAGAATCATAGAAGTTACAACATGGAAACAGGCCCTTCGGCCCAACATGTCCATGTCGCCCAGTTTATACCACTAAGCTAGTCCCAATTGCCTGCACTTGGCCCATATCCCTCGATACCCATCTTCCCCATGTAACTGTCCAAATGCTTTTTAAAAGACAAAATTGTACCCGCCTCTACTACTGCCTCTGGCAGCTCGTTCCAGACACTCACCACCCTTTGAGTGAAAAAATTGCCCCTCTGGATCCTTTTGTATCTCTCCCCTCTCACCTTAAATCTGTGCCCCCTCGTTATAGACTCCCCTACCTTTGGGAAAAGATTTTGACTATCGACCTTATCTATGCCCCTCATTATTTTATAGACTTCTATAAGATCACCCCTTAACCTCCTACTCTCCAGGGAATAAAGTCCCAGTCTGTCTAACCTCTCCCTGTAAGTCAAACCATCAAGTCCCGGTAGCATCCTAGTAAATCTTTTCTGCACTCTTTCTAGTTTAATAATATCCTTTCTATAATAGGGTGACCAGAACTGTACACAGTACTCCAAGTGTGGCCTCACCAATGCCCTGTACAACTTCAACAAGACATCCCAACTCCTGCATTCAATGTTCTGACCAATGAAACCAAGCATGCCGAATGCCTTCTTCACCACCCTATCCACCTGTGACTCCACTTTCAAGGAGCTATGAATCTGTACTCCGAGATCTCTTTGTTCTATAACTCTCCCCAACGCCCTACCATTAACGGAGTAGGTCCTGGCCCGATTCGATCTACCAAAATGCATCACCTCACATTTATCTAAATTAAACTCCATCTGCCATTCATCGGCCCACTGGCCCAATTTATCAAGATCCCGTTGCAATCCTAGATAACCTTCTTCACTGTCCACAATGCTACCAATCTTGGTGTCATCTGCAAACTTACTAACCATGCCTCCTAAATTCTCATCCAAATCATTAATATAAATAACAAATAACAGCGGACCCAGCACCGATCCCTGAGGCACACCGCTGGACACAGGCATCCAGTTTGAAAAACAACCCTCGACAACCACCCTCTGTCTTCTGTCGTCAAGCCAATTT
Source organism: Heptranchias perlo (assembly GCF_035084215.1). Classification (NCBI taxonomy): domain Eukaryota; kingdom Metazoa; phylum Chordata; class Chondrichthyes; order Hexanchiformes; family Hexanchidae; genus Heptranchias; species Heptranchias perlo. The sequence goes on from NC_090346.1 coordinate 4,302,641, forward strand.
TGTATCCAATTGGCTACCTCACCTTGGATCCCATGAGATTTAACCTTATGTAACAACCTACCATGCGGTACCTTGTCAAATGCTTTGCTGAAGTCCATGTAGACCACGTCTACTGCACAGCCCTCATCTATCTTCTTGGTTACCCCTTCAAAAAACTCAATCAAATTCGTGAGACATGATTTTCCTCTCACAAAACCATGCTGACTGTTCCTAATCAGTCCCTGCCTCTCCAAATGCCTGTAGATCCTGTCCCTCAGAATACCCTCTAACAACTTACCCACTACAGATGTCAGGCTCACTGGTCTGTAGTTCCCAGGCTTTTCCCTGCCGCCCTTCTTAAACAAAGGCACAACATTTGCTACCCTCCAATCTTCAGGCACCTCACCTGTAGCGGTGGATGATTCAAATATCTCTGCTAGGGGACCCGCAATTTCCTCCCTAACCTCCCTTAACGTCCTGGGATACATTTCATCAGGTCCCGGAGATTTATCTACCTTGATGCGCGTTAAGACTTCCAGCACCTCCCTCTCTGTAATATGTACACTCCTCAAGACATCACTATTTATTTCCCCAAGTTCCCTAACATCCATGCCTTTCTCAACCGTAAATACCGATGTGAAATATTCGTTCAGGATCTCACCCATCTCTTGTGGTTCCGCACATAGATGACCTTGTTGATCCTTAAGAGGCCCTACTCTCTCCCTAGTTACCTCCACTTACAGAATGGTTGCATATCACAAAAGAACACAGCATGCTATGTTCTTGTTTACCAAAAGATGTCTTGTGGAACATATTCAGTATACACAACCAGAGCACTGTAAACCATTAGGTGGTCTACTCTAGTAGAAGTGTTCACCTCAAGTACTTTTTCATGGTGGTCTAATCAACATTGAAAAGCACCATGGCTAAAGAATAAGTTTGTATAATTTCTTAGAAACTGACAGCAGCATTTCTTTTCAGTAGCATTCCTCAGTATAGTCATGACCTAGTCAATGAGGCCCTGCATTCTCATAATGCACAATTCTGATACGGAATAGCAAATTGAAGGGACCATTTCAAGATTTATAGAGATTCCATTTGGAAATAAAAACAATTCTACTTAAAGAAAGTACTAACAAGAGCGGGTCAGTGTAGAACGTGGAATGGGTGCTTAGAACAGGTTTTGCAGGATAAGATGTAGAGCTACCAATACCATTTTTTATAGCACGTTAGACTGATTATAAGATTACTCGCACAAATAGCCACTCTGCAAGTGATACTCACATCTCGATTGGTAGGCTTTGGCCGCTTGTTTGAATTGCTGCAGCTCCTTAGCACAGTTCTGAATGTAGCTGTTACCTTCCCTTTGCTGACAGGCCATCATGCGCTCCTGAAGAATATTCATAATTTCCTGATCTACCTTGCTGCAGAAAAAAGTGCAAGTTCACTTAAACCACAAAAACAAAAAAGTTCTGCTTGATGTTAAAAGAACTGCTGGTTTCGAACAGTCTACTAGCCTTGGCAACTATTGAGTACTAGGCCTCCATCAAGTGGGTACATGCCTGAACTCTAGCCTGAGTTGCTGGTTTGCTATGAGATTTTGTGACGTTCAAGTTTTCAATGAAATGATGCAGTGTCACAGGCAGGGCAGATGCTGAGAATCACATGAACTTAGTCTACAAAGCACAGACATCAATTGAGGGAGAACCGAAGACACACCAGCACTGAGCTTCTCCTTCACGAGCTCAGGCAGCATTCCTCCCCTGCACTGAACACTAATTCCAGAGAACAAATCAGGTACATCTTTCCAAACAAATGAACATTCATGTGCTGAAAAGAAACTGAGGTGTGGAATGAGAGAGATTTATGTGGAACTGAACGAGAGAAGGGACAAGGAGAGAGTTAATGAATTAGAGGAAAGATAGAGGACTTCAGTTACATGGAGAGACTAGAGAAGCTAGTTCTCCTTGCACCAGGGAAGGATAGGGGAGATTTTATAGAGGTGTTCAAAATCATGAAGGGCTTTGGTAAGAGTAAATAAGGAGAAACTGTTTCCAGTGGCAAAAGGTCGGTAACCAGAGGTCGCAGATTTAAGGTAATTGACAAAAGAACCGGGGGGGAGATGAGGAGAATTTTTTTACGCAGCGAGTTATGATCTGGAATGCGCTGCCTGAAAGGGCAGTGGAAGCAGATTCAATAATAGCTTTCAAAAGGGAATTGGATAAATACTTGAAGGGAAAAAAATACAGGACTATGGAGAAAGAGCAGGGGAGTGGGACTAATTGGATAGCTCATTCAAAGAGCTGGCATGTGCACGATGGGCCGAATGGCCTCCTTCTGTGCAGTATCGTTCTATGATTCTATGAGAGAAAGGGAATAAGAAGGAATAAGAGTATGAAGGATATTGGGAGAGAGACAAAGAGGAAGAATCAGTGAGAATGGAAATTGGGAGAGAAAAAAGAACAAAAGAAATGAGTGGGAGAATCTAGGGTACAATCTGATTTCAAGTAAGTAATTGGAAAGAAGGCATTTCAAAAGTCATACTAATGGCCTATGTCTGAAAATTACTAGCATGGTGTAAATTAGTTACACAGCATACTAGTTTTACCTTGTTTAATACTTGTGACTTGGTAGGTATACTATTTCTCCTTCCACCTTGTTGAGCTTTGAAAGGTTGGCCACCCCTGGTCCAGATGATTGAGTAGGAGGAAACATTTGGCATTGTTCAGAGTGCAAACAGTGGGAAGAACTTTTTTCTTCCTGTTGTACTTAACTGTGTGAACCAGAGGTCGCATTTAATAACTTTATTGAAACTACCATTTGTCTATCGCTGTCTATAAGAAAATCAACAGTAAAATAACACTTTCAGAATTTGATTCAATGGGAATTTAAATTTTCAAATCAGATACATACTAATCCCTTCTCCACTGCATCTCTGCCTCATAGTAGCAGAGGTAATCACCCAACTCGCAGTCAGTCAAATCCGGCACTCGTCTGAAATGCTGGTGGTAGTAATAGAATTTGTTCTTTTCCCGCTGGCGTTCCACCCATTCTGCAAAATGATTTTTAAAAAATCATTTAGATTTTTAAACAAACCCATGGTCATCATCATCCAAAACAAACAGGCTGAACATCTCCTCTATCTGATGGGTAGTAAGGTTCACAGTTGACTTTGGTATTTACTAGAGGACAGTAGGAGGAATCAGAGGCTTGGGTTGAGCTTCAGAGGGTTCAACCATTATGATGTAGCTTCAGCTGTGCTGCTCCCTGGACCAGTCTAGCTTTGTCCCATGTTGGAAGACAATCCTACTAAAAATGCACTACCCACGCTCAAACAGAGAGATTTAACACAAATGGAGATACAATCCATGCACAAATACAACCATACATACGATCATTTCACTGAGTGGTGGCAGGTACAACAAAAATTCTACAGTCTTTCCTGGAAGTAGGATATCAGACACTACACATGTATCTGATCCATACCAGCGGCAGAACATTTGTATTATTACGCGGTGCAAAGCAGGATGGAGAAACCTATTGCCGAGCACTATAGTTGATGAAAAACACATTCTGAACCACTAAATGAAGGTATATTTTCACAATTTTACCTACAATCTATGCATAACGTCAAACTAGTGAATTAATCAGCGTACAGATCAATGTTCCCATCATCAACTGTACCATTTGGAAAGTGTCCACCTACAGTAAATTGATGATGAAGTTGAACAACAAATGGTTATTCCTACTAGTGTTTGATCCATGACTGATAACTTAGTGACTGGATATCCAACAATGCAGACCTGGGAATGATGAGTTATTATCTCATCAATGTGTTCAGATGACAAACTTGAGAGGTAAATGAGATTGTGTTTCAGGATATCCATACTGTGAAGTTCACAGGGGAAGCTTTAATCTATTAAGGTCCTTTTTCCCTTATCAGCTGCCTTGCAGCCACAATGTTCCATGCCATTTAACACCTGTTGACGTACATCTTAAAGAGTTTAATAATTGTGATGTAACTACTGCACATTTAATGAATGACAATCAACAACCGAATACTGGGACATGGTACAATCTTTACAATTAAAAGGTATTTTCTCCCTTTCTCAATTCCTGGGTCTCCCTTCCCACACACCATGCCAGCCAAGAATGCAGGTAAGTAATCCGCTCCCAAGTTTGCCATTTCCACTCTGAAACCTGCTACTACAAAAAGAGAGTGAGTGATCCAGAATGATTCTCCCTCCTTAGGGAAAACCATCCAGCTTCAGTTACTGCAGCATGTGGAGACCAATGACTCAGTGCAAAGGTAAACAAGGGGTTATATTTTCCCTTTACCAAATGAATATCCTCTATTTTTAATCAGTTTGTGCTAAAAATCATTATTCTCAACTCATACAACAGAAATTGTGGAACTCAGCAGCCCATATATTAAAAATAAATGGTGTGGCCATTGTACTAATTGATAATACAGCAGTTACTCCCACCAATTTATGACATTCTTTTATTCAACCAGGTCTATGGAACAAACCAACATAATGCTTACATTCCAAAATGGATACAGCATAAAGTTCCAACTCTAAAACATTATGACATACAGATTGGGCTCCACATAGAACTTAGCCTGTTCTCTTCTGGGGACGTTTCATTATACTCAATAAGCACTGCATATAGATGGGGCCATATGGCAGATCCACCCCAGAGCTTGTGGAGAAGAGACCAATTCTTCTCAGAAAACATACCAGCAGCACAGAAAGGTCAGCCTGGATCCAAATCTGGACACCCAGGGGTGGATTTTCCTCTTCGACAGGAAGAAAACAGTGTGTTGTTTGAGCCCATGTTTGCCAAGCTCTTAGGCCTGGGCATGTCTTTGGAATTTTGAAAAGTAATTCAGATATATATAAAAAGTGAAAAACAATGCTGCCCCTGCCCACAAAGCCCAGGTAACAGAGTTTCTGTTCGTGCTTATGTTCCCAAAGCACTCCACCACTGGAGTTTTCCTTGCCTCACAGGACATAGGAACAGGAGTAGGCCATTCAGCCCCTCGAGCCTGTTCCGCCATTCAATGAGATCATGTCTGATCTGTGACCTAACTCCATATACCCGCCTTAGCCCCAGATCCCTTAATACGTTTGGTTAACAAAAATCCATCAATCTCAGATTTAAAATTAATTGAGCTAGCATCAACTGTCGTTTGTGGAAGAGAGTTCCAAACTTCTACCACCCTTTGTGTGTAGAAGTGTTTCCTAACTTCACTCCTGAAAGTCCTGGCTCTAATTTTTAGGCTCTGTCCCCTAGTCCTAGACTCCCCAACCAGCGGAAATAGTTTCTCTCTATCTACCCTATCAGTTCCCCTTAATATCTTGAAAACTTCAATCACATCACCCCTTAATCTTCTAAATTGCAGGGAATACAACTCTAGTTTGTGTAATCTCTCCTCATGATTTAACCCTTGGAGTCCAGGTATCATTCTAGTAAATCTACACTGCACTCCCTCCAATACCAGTAAGGTGTGGTGCCCAGAACTGAACACAGGGATGGTCTAACCAGGGCCTTATATAGCTGCAGCATAACTTCTACCCCCTTGTATTCTTGTCCTCTAGATATAAAGACCAGCATTCCATTAGCATTTTTGATTATTTTCTGTACCTGTCCATGACATTTTAATGATCTATGTCCATGGACCCCTAAGTCTCTTTGGTCCTCCACTGTTTCGAGCTTCACACCATTTAGAAAGTACTCTGATCTATCCTTTTTAGGCCCAAAGTGGATGACCTCACACTTGCCTACATTGAAATCCATTAGCTAACAGACTCCTATGAGGGAACACCGGCGGCCCGGGGACACCGCCCTCCCCCCCCGGCCCGGGGCCCGGGGACACTCGCCCTCCCCCCTGGGTGACCCCTCTCCCCCCGGGGACCCCTCGTGCATTTGCAGCAATTTCTGACTTTATCACAAATTAAACACCACAGCGGGTGATTCATGTCCTCGGGGCTCTGACTTTCCGGGCTGATATTTTCTCTGTCAGACGCCGTGCAGCAGCTTCTGTCGCGGGCACCGGGCACCTCTGAAGGGCATTTGGCCCGGCCCAGGGCCAGTGAAGCCGGCCTCGGCCTCGGCCTCGGCCTCCCCCACTCACTCACTCACTCACCTCTGAAGGTTGTTACCGGCAAATCCACCGAGTAGTACAATAGTTTGCTGACAATGACGGCCGGGTTGGGCAGGCTGGTCTGCTTGTCCGGGGCCGGGGTCCGGACAGCCGGCTGCTGGTAAACCTCCTTATCCCAATCGTCGGGCATCGCTCCTACCGCCGTCAATCAACCAGTGCGAGGCCGCATTACACACACAACATGGCGCCGCACCGCGTACACAGTGACACACACAACATGGCGCCGCTCCGAGTACACTGTGACACACACAACATGGCGCCGCTCCGCGTACACAGTGACACACACAACATGGCGCCGCTCCGAGTACACTGTGACACACACAACATGGCGCCGCACCGCGTACACAGTGACACACACAACATGGCGCCGCTCCGAGTACACTGTGACACACACAACATGGCGCCGCACCGCGTACACAGTGACACACACAACATGGCGCCGCTCCGAGTACAATGTGACACACCCAACATGGCGCCGCTCCGAGTACACTGTGACACACACAACATGGCGCCGCACCGAGTACACTGTGACACACCCAACATGGCGCCGCACCGAGTACACTGTGACACACACAACATGGCGCCGCTCCGAGTACACTGTGACACACACAACATGGCGCCGCTCCGAGTACACTGTGACACACACAACATGGCGCCGCACCGCGTACACTGTGACACACCCAACATGGCGCCGCTCCGAGTACACTGTGACACACCCAACATGGCGCCGCACCGAGTACACTGTGACACACCCAACATGGCGCCGCACCGCGTACACTGTGACACACCCAACATGGCGCCGCAGCGCGTACACAGTGACACACACAATATGGCGGCTGCTATTTCTCTGCATACAAAGTCCAAGGCCTTTGCTGTTTGCACACGGCAGCCTGACGTCAATTGTCCAAAAACAACAGTCTTACAATACACCATTTATTACTTTTACCGATCAATTATAATTCCAAAAGGTCTTCAACCTGAAACGTTAACTCTGTTTCTTTCTCCACACATGCTGCCTGATATGCTGAGTGTTTCCAGCATGTTCTGTTTTTATTTCCGATTTCCACAATCCGCACTATTTTGCTGTTGATTAGAATCCCAATCTGTTTTTGGATTCCCGAGTCTAGAAAGGGTTGTCACCTCTGGTTGGACATATTCCTGGAGGTTTCATCACATCATCTCCCACCCCCAACCACCCCGGCCGGTCAAACAGCCTTTTTTTCCTATCTCCTATATTTTTATAATTAATAAAGTGTTCAAAGAAAATGAAAGAAAAAAGCACAATTTTTTCTAATGCCTCTATGAATTTTCTCTTGGGTTGCTCGCGGCAGTGACCAGGAGATTTACCTGTAATTCCTGGAGACTCCAGGACAATCTTGAAGGTTTGGGAACCCTAAATGTAGAGGAGACCACGCTCTGAGCAGTGGATACAGTATACATGGATGGAATAAATACATATTAATTACTGTCTCACATGAAAGGGATATTTGGGACCTTGACTTGTGTTTTGGGGATGAGATGAATGGACAGGTGTTGCATCCTTGCCAGCGAAAGGACAGCAGGTATTGAAGTGGTGGAAACATTGGGGAAACCAATCACAAATTAGGTGACTCTTTCCCAAACACTTCTGTCTGCAAGTGTAACTCTGAGTACCCTGCCATTTGCCACTTCAATTCCCCGTCTCACTCCCATTCTGAACTCTCCATCTTTGGCCTTCTACACTGTTCTAATGAAGTTCAAGGCAAGCTTGAGGACCAACAGTTTTCATGGGCACATTGCAGCTCACTGGCCTTAATATTGACTTTAATAACTTCAGATACTAACTTTAGCACCGACTTTATGGCAGGAGAAGCTGGTGATGTGAGATGGGTTATGCCAGTGTTTCTTGGGAACTAAATATACTGGGTTATAAGCTCTACAGGAGAGACAGGGAAAATGGAACGTGGGGGAGAGTAGCCTTAGTGATTAGAGATGAAATCAATGATAAAGGAGGATATAATGAGAGATAAGCAGCCAACAGAGACCTTATGGGTGGAATTGAGAAATAGGAAAGGATCTAAGACTATAGCGGGGGTTGTGTATAGGTCCCCTGGCAGCAGCTTTGAAGTGCTAGATTGTATAAATGCAGAGATTAGACAAGCGTGTAACAAAGGCATAGTGGTCTTAATGGGGGACTTTAACCTTCACATAGTTTGGGAAAAGCAGACTAGCAACTGTCAGAAAGGTAGTGAATTTCTTGAGTGTGTCTGGGATAGTTTTCCACAGCAGTATGTCCTAGAGGCAACAAGGGGGCAAGCCATACTAGATTTAGTAATGAGTAATGAACCAGATTTAGTTAACAGCTTAACTGTGAACATCTATCCAATAGCGATCATAACATGATTGAGTTCAAGGTAGTGTTTGAAAGGGAAAAAAGTGAATCAGCTGCTAAGATTCTAGACTTGGGCAAGGCCGACTTCAATGGGATGAGACAGAGACTGTCCACAGTAAACTGGGAAATCTGTTAATGGGTAAAACGACTGATGATCAGTGGGAAATGTTTAAAGAAACATTTAACGTGATACAGAACCGGTTTATACCCCTGAGGGAAAGAACTCTACTTCCCAAAAAAAACAGCCATGGACAACTAAAGAGGTAAGGGACAGTATAAGACATAAGGAAAGGGCATAAAAAAAGGCAAAAAATGGCACAGATCCTGACGAATGGGAAAGATACAAAGATCAACAAAGGGTCACAAAACAGATAGTAAGAGCTACAAAAAGAGAGTATGAAAAGAAACTTGCAAGGGATAACAAAACCAATATGAAGAACTTTTATAGTTATATTAGGAAAAAGAGGGTGATCAGGAGCAGTGTTGGCCCCTTACAACTGAAAGTCATTGACAATGGGGAAATGGCGGACATGTTGAACAATTACTTTGCGTCAGTATTTACAGCAGAAAAAGAGGATAGCATGCTAGAAATCCCAAGAAAACTAATATTGAATCGGGGACAGGGACTCAATAAAATTAACATAAGTAAAACAACAGTAATGAAGAAAATAATAGCACTAAAGAGTGACAAATCCCCAGGACCAGATGGTTTCCATGCCAGGGCTTTAAAGGAAGTAGGTGAGCACATTGCAGATGTCCTAACTATAATCTTTCAAAGTTCTCTAGATTCAGGAACCGTCCCTCTAGATTCAGGAACTGTCCCTCTAGATTGGAAAATTGCACATGTCACTCTGCTTTTTAAGAAAGGAGAGAGACGGAAACCAGGGAATTATAGATCAGTTAGCCTAACATCTGTTGTGGGGAAAATGCTGGAGTCTATAATTAAGGATAGGGTGACTGAACACCTCGAGAATTTTCAGTTAATCAGAGAGAGCCAGCATGGATTTGTGAAAGGTAGGTTGTGCCTGACAAACCTGATTGAATTTTTTGAAGAGGTGACTAAAGTAGTGGGTAGGGGAAATGTCAATGGATGTTATTTATATGGTCTTCCAGAAGGCATTTGATAAAGTCCCACATAAGAGACTGTTGGCTAAGATAGAAGCCCATGGAATCGAGGGAAAAGTACGGACTTGGTTAGGAAATTGGCTGAGAGAAAGGCGACAGAGAGTAGGGATAATGGGTAGGTACTCACGTTGGCAGGATGTGATTAGTGGAGTCCCACAGGGATCTGTCTTGGGGCCTCAATTATTCACAATATTTATTAATGACTTAGATGAAGGCATAGAAAGTCTCATATCTAAGTTTGCCGATGACACAAAGATTGGTGGCATTGTAAGCAATGTAGATGAAAACATAAAATTTCAAAGCGATATTGATAGATTAGGTGAATGGGCAAAACTGTGGCAAAAGGAATTCAATGTAGGCAAATGTGAGGTCATCCACTTTGGATCAAAAAAGGTTAGAACAGGGTACTTTCTAAATGGTAAAAAGTTAAAAACAGTGAATGTCCAAAGGGACTTACGGGTTCAGGTACATAGATCATTGAAGTGTCATGAACAGGTGCAGAAAATAATCAATAAGGCTAATGGAATGCTAGCCTTTATATCTAGAGGACTAGAGTACAAGGGGGCAGAAGTTATGCTGCAGCTATACAAAACCCTGGTTAGACCACACCTGGAGTATTGTGAGCAGTTCTGGGCACCGCACTTTCAGAAGGACATATTGGCCTTGGAGGGAGCGCAGCGTAGGTTTACTAGAATGATACCCGGACTTCAAGGGTTAAGTTGCGAGGAGAGATTACACAAATTGGGGTTGTATTCTCCGGAGTTTCGAAGGTTAAGGGGTGATCTGATCGAAGTTTATAAGATATTAAGGGGATCAGATAGGGTGGATAGAGAGAAACTATTTCCGCTGGTTGGGGATTCTAGGAGTAGGGGGCACAGTCTAAAAATTATAGCCAGACCTTTCAGGAGCGAGATTAGGAAACGTTTCTACACATAAAGGATGGTAGAAGTTTGAAACTCTCTTCCGCAAACGGCAATTGATACTAGCTCAATTGCTAAATTTAAATCTGAGATAGATAGCTTTTTGGCAACCAAAGGTATTAAGGGATATGGGCCAAAGGCAGGTATATGGAGTTAGATCACAGATCAGCCATGATCTTATCAAATGGCGGAGCAGGCACGAGGGGCTGAATGGCCTACTCCTGTTCCTATGTTTCTGTTGGCGGGGTTGGCGGGGGGGGGCAGACAGGTTGGAGCTTGAGGTGGGGATCCTCTTTTGGAGCGCTGTGCTGGCGAGCAGTCCGCACCCTTGGTGTCAGCCTGATTTTTCTTCTCAGGCTGCTGGATTCTGTTCTGCTTCCTGTTTCCATTTCCGTCCTTCTTCACCCTACTTGTGTCAGCCATTAACCCGTTCTCAGTGTCTATTAAATGTCTTTCATTTCTTTTATTATGCTTTGTCCTATCATCTCACTTCAGCCATTTAACTATCTCCTGTTTTCCTATTAAGCACTTTACAGGCCATTCCCCTTCTGTCGTCTATGTCTGTTTTCCTCCTTCCTTCTCTTTGTTCCGCACATTTCAAAATGCTTTTCACCTGCAATTCTTTTCAGTTCTGATGATGGGGATTATACCTAAAACATTAACTTGTCTCTTTTCTCCACAGATGCTGATGAACTGCTGAGTGCTTCAAGCATTTTGTATTTTGGGGAAAAAACTTATCTGTTTCTCTGGTAGATGGCAGCACATCGCCACAAAGAACTGAAAGATCTGCAGCTTTCCAATTCCACTCATTGCTTCTACCTTAAAACAGCTGCATCATTATTTTTGGAGTTCTTTATGCTGTAAAACAGAATCAGGAAATGTGCAGAAGCAGAGACTATTTTTAATTCATAGTATTATTGGAATAATTTTTTTTAAATTGTAATTTTGTAGTCATTTCCTTTTTATAATGTTTTTAAGAGTGCACTTTTGCATTCCTATATAAAGAAAGAAAGACTTGCATTTATATAGCGCCTTTCTTGACCTCAGGACGTCCCAAAGCACTTTACAGCCAATGAAGTAGATTTTGAAGTATAGACACTGTTATACTGTAGGAAACGCGGCAGCCAATTTGTGCACAGCAAGGTCCCACAAACAGCCATGACCAGATAATCTGTTTTAGTGATGTTGGTTGATAAATATTGGCCAGGACACTGGGGAGAACTCCCCTGCTCTTCTTCGAAATAGTGCTGTGGGATCTTTCACGTCCACCTGAGAGGACAGACGGTTTAGCGTCTCATTCGAAAGATAGCACCTGAGACAGTGCAGCGCTCCCTCAGAACTGCACTGCACTGTCAGCCTAGAATTTGTGCTCAAGTTTTATATAATTAAAAACTGTGCATCTCTAGTGTCGCACTTGTCAAAGTCATCACTTGAAAATTTGGCCTTATAGATGTAACATCTCTGGGCATGCTCATGAGGCAAAAAAATTGTGGATGGACAGTTAGCTCTTCTTTAAAACACACATGACATGCTCTGAAGAAGGGAACTCACCTGAAACATAGACTGTCTGTTCTCTCCAAAGATACTGATGGACCTGCTACATGCTTTTTACAGGTTAAAATTTGTAATTGGTTCCAATCACCATTTATCTGTTGTTACCAATCAAATATCTGATTGACTAGATATGAATAAATCAAAAGTAACAATGAGGATTGAGTAACCAGAAGAATTCCTAGAATTCCCACAAGCTTTTCAAAGCTACCTTTCATGAACCAGCAAGTACTGCCTTTTCGTTAGTGTAATTTATTCTCGTGTGTTTACTGGGATTAAATTTCTACTACACTCAGCCCTAGAATTACTTTGGTTAATTCTCACAAAATTGTACATTTCAATAAATATTCACAATGTTACCCCAAGTTTCTATTGTTGTGACTTTCTGGAATTGAAGAATTATATTTTAAGATTTAAAGTTTGGAAAGGAACTAAAATTCACCATGGGCCGGATTTTGCTCTGAGCTGCAAATGAGCGGCGCCCTCTGCTCGCTAGGCTTGGACTTGCCCTTAGAATTTTTATGGGCTTTTGGATGGCAAGTTCCTCTTATCAGGTCCTCAATCCAGCGCGGTGTCCTCACCCGGGCATCTGGGACTTGTGTGAACGGGGCAAGGAGCTGTGTATCCCCATAACCAATCAGATTAAAGTATTTTAATGAGCAGTGCAGACTCAGAACCAGGAAGTGTAAGTTAGAATAGTGAATTCAATGTAAAATCAGTTACAGAAAGCGAAATAAAGAGAGGGTAAGAAATATTGAATTAAAAGTGGATAAGATCTTCTGGGGAGAAGTGAAGATAAAATATAAATACATGGGGGATGTTACAGTAGCCCAGATGGAAAAGAATGATTTTGATAAAATAAACTTTAAAAATGTATTTTATACTGGAATTGACAGATCTTTGAACAAATACACCTGATAGTAAATCATCAAAGATGTGATTTGTAAAACTCATGAGTGAGGCTGGTGCAACTCACTCAGGGTATAAATTTCATATTTATTGACTTATGATCGAGCAGATGTGAAAATGTGACATAGCAGCGATAAGAAAGAAGGTAAGGGTCTTTATAGATAACACTTGGTCCATGTAATCTTCTGGACTGGCTTCGATTGCAGGAGAGTGTCGGAGAGGGAGGAGAGTGTCCAGAGTATTTTTTCCCTTATTGGCCCCAGGATTTTTCTCTGCTTTTGTTGCAGTTCCACATGTGAGAGGTGAGAGAGAGAAACCAGGAAATTATAGACCTGTTAGTCTATAGTTATTGTGGGGAAGTTATTGGAATCTATAATTAAAGGCAGTGTGATTGAGCACGTAGAGAAATTTGAGCTGATTAGAGAGAGCCAACATGGATTGTAATGGGTAGGTCATGTCTAACGAACCTAATTGAATTTTTTGAGGAAGTAACTAAAGTAGTAGACAGGGGAATGTCTATGGATGTAGTTTATATGGACTTCCAGAAGGCATTCGATAAGGTTCCACATAAGAGACTGTTAGCTAAAATTAAAGCTTATGGAATTGAGGGCAAATTATTGACCTGGTTAGGAGATTGGTTAGGCGGTAGAGAGTAGGGATAATAGTATGTACTTAAATTGGAAGAAAATGACTAGTGATGTCCCATAAGGATCTGTGCTGGGGCCTCAACTATTCACTATATTTATTAATGACTTAGATAACACAATAGTGAGCCATATATCCAAGTTTGCCGATGATACAAAGATTGGTGGCATAGTAAATAGTGTAGATGGGAGCATAACATTACATAGAGACATTGATAGGGCAGGTGAGTGGGCAAAACTGTGGCGAATAGATTTCAACGCAGGTAAGTGTGAGGTCATCCATTTTGGACCAAAAAGGGATAGATCAGAGTATTTTTTAATCGTGAAAAGCTAGGAACAATGAAGGTCCAAAGAGATTTAGGGGTCCATGTATATCGATCACTAAAACGTAGTGGTCAGGTACAAAAAATAATCAAAAAGTTTAATGGAATGTTAGCATTTATATCTAGAGGACTAGAATAGAAAGGGAAGGATGTTTTGCTACTGCTATACAAAGCCCGGCTTAGATCTCATCTGGAGTACTGTGTGCAGTTCTGGGCACCGCACCTTAGAAAAGAGATATCTGCCATGGAAAGAGTGCAGCCCAGATTCACCAGAATGTTACCAGGGCTCCAAGGGTTAGATTATGAGGAGAGATTACATAAACGAGGCTTGTATTCCCTGGAATATAGAAGGTTGAGCGGTGATTTGATTGAGATTTTTAGGATTTTGAAAGGAATTGATAGGGTAGATAGAGGGAAACTTTTTCCGCTGGTGGGGGAGTCTAGGACAAGGAGACATAACCTTAAAATCAGAGCCAGGCCATTCAGGAGAGAAGTTACGAAACACTCTTCACCCAAAGGGTGGTAGAAGTGTGGAACTCACTCCCACAAAAAGCAGTAGATGCTAGCTCAATTAATCATTTTAAACCTGAGAGCGATAGATTTTTGCTAGCCAAGGATATTAAGGGACCTGGAGCCAAAGCGGATGGAGTTAGGCTAAAGATCATCCATGATCTAATTGAATGGCGGAACAGGCTCGAGGGGCTGAATGGCCTACTCCTGTTCCTATGTTCCTCTGCGCTTTCCTATGTCTCCGGGGTGGGGTGGGAGGGGGGTGGTGGAGGAGGGGGTTGGGAAGCGTCTAGTCTTGATACTCCAGCTATCATAGTCCGTAGGCCAGGCTTGATGGACCAACTGGTCTTTTCCTGCCCATCAATGTCGTATGTTTGTATTATAAAAGGAAAGGGTATACACCGAGACGGGGAACTATGGTAAATTCTCCACATAAGAAAGAACTAAGCAGTTAGCGTAGTTCACAGAACAGAGGTAATCACTGTATCCCGTTGGTATGGCTGCCCCATAGCAGAAATGTAGCACAGTGTCCTCTTATTCTGGTCATTTTGTTGCTTTGCTGGTACTTGAATACATAAATAAGGATTAAATTCATTGTTAGAAATGTGCATGTCTAGTTGTGTATGATTCAACAGGCTTCAACCCAAGTTCTATTTAGAGACACAGTACACATGTCGTTTGACTAACACCATTATTATTAATTTTATTTTCAGGAGGTAATGGATCTCGTCAGGGGAAAAGGACACAAATAAACATTCTCAAAAGCTACCAATGGACACTTGTAATTTAGTGAACATTGTCAGTGGCACCTGGCATTTGAATGTCTGCAACTGTTGTGATGTCAAACTTGGGCAACCTTCCTGCTCCTGAAATCAATACGTGGACTAATAGAGCCAGGAGCTAAATTTGTGATTTTATATTAAGTAACATCTTAAGTATGAGCTTATTCCAGCACTTGGAAACTGTCTCTTTCAGCTGCTCGCTAGTGCACAGTATCCACCATGGTATGTATGCTTTCTCTTTTAACTTTAAAAACTATGATTTCAAATGGAAATTTCTTTCTTAGCATAGCAGTAATAGTGGATTTGAATGTATATTATATATTTTTCCTGCTTTTGCATTGTTACTGCAATCTTCAGCGAAAGTTTTTCCAGAAAACCTAGAACTTATGTTCATAACATGGATTTTCAATGGTTGACATGTATCGGTGGCCATGTTTTTTTTTAAATTAAAAAGTGTATCTGTTTCTAGTCACATCGCAAGTTTTCGGCACCCAGACATGGGCACACGGGATTTCTTCCTCGTAAGAGAAGTTGCAGACACAGAGGGAAAGTGAAAACCTGGCCTAAGGATGATCCCAGTAAGCCAGTGCATTTGACAGCTTTCCTGGGCTACAAAGCCGGCATGACTCATATCCTGCGGGAAACACACAGACCTGGCCAGAGTAAGGAGTTGGTACTTTTTACTGCTTTGTCCGTGTAATACTCTGTCCGTGTAATATACTGACCATGTAATATTCTGACCATATAATACTCTACCAGTGTAATACTCTTTCCATGTAATATTCTGTCCGTGTAATACTCTGTCTGTGTAATGCTCTTTCCATGTAACTCTGTCTCCGTGTAATACTTTAACCATGTAGTACCCTGTCCGTGTAATGCCCTGTCTGTGTAATGCCCTGTCAGTGTAGTATTCTGTCCGTGTAGTACTCTGTCCGTGTAATGCTCTGTCCGTGTAATGCTCTGTCCGTGTAATGCTCTGTCCGTGTAATGCTCTGTCCGTGTAATGCTCTGTCCGTGTAATACCTTGTCCGTGTAATGAGATTACAATGCCTGTTCCTCTCGAAATTTCCGGCATCAGGCAATTTGTTCATTGTTACCGGGTGCTTGCACCAGTATTGGTGCAGTTTGGGCTCCGTTGGGTGGGGTGGTGGGGGAGGAGGTGGTGGTGGTGGAGAGGGGGTTTGGAAAATGTGTTGGTTGCCAGCTGCCTTGGGGCAGAGCCAACAGGCCTTGCTGAAGACTCGAGTGCAGACTTGAAATTGACCCCTTTATAGGAAGGCTGATTGCACAGGGACCACAATTGCTTTTTTTATTGAGTGTTCCAGGCCATGAAAGTGGTCTGAAACACTCTGGTGGATCCCACTTCCACCACTGAAAAGTAGGATGCAGACAGAGTATTGTGGGGGCACTGGAGGCAGCACAGTGGGAATTCCAGTGGTCAACAGCACCCTGCCAATACCACCTCCATGCCTGACGTCAGGCTGCAAGGGGGGGCAGATGCAACAACCACCTACCCCCTTAGGAACTCCCAGCGATACGACCATCAGGCGTAATGGGGTCCTGGCCCAAGTTCCACCTCCGCAAGTCTCTGCTCGCCCCAAATCCGCTGGTAACTGACACTGTGTTATGCAGGCAAATGTATCAGGCATTTTGTGTACAGCAATGTCCCACAAACAGCAATGTATAATAGGTCGACGAGCCCTCCCTCATCTGCACTTATCTTTGTGATAAACATTTTACAAACAAACCAAAAAAATTGTCATAGAAACATAGAAAGGTTACGGTACAGAAGGAGGCCATTCGGCCCATCAAGTCCACACTGGCTCTGTGCAAGAGCAATCCAGCTAGTCCCACTCCCTCGCCCTATCATGCAGTGATATGCATTTGCAAACAAATGATAAAGGATTTCTCAAATGATTTTGTGAAGCAGGCACCACTTTATGTGCTCTGAGCTATTATCTAAGGTGTAGAGCATGTTTTGAACTGGATGTTTTAATATTACAGAGATTTCAAAACGAGAAGCAGTGGAGGCTGTTACTATAATTGATACTCCACCACTGATAGTCGTTGGGATTGTTGGGTACGTGGAGACTCCCAGGGGACTGCGGACGTTCAAGACAATCTTTGCAGAACACATAAGTGACGAATGCAAGCGACGTTTCTACAAGAACTGGTAATAAGAATTTTTCTGTTTTTTTAATATCCCCTTTCTCAAGTTTGTGTGTAGAAATAAATATGAGTGGGCGACTGGTCAGAAGAAGAAGCTCTGCATATTTTCTGGCCTTTGGCTCCAGCCCGTCTGGACAGCAACTCCCTGGACTCCATAACAAAAGTCAAGGACGCAAAGAGACTATTGGGTCCATCAAGATCCATCTCCCATCCTCGCATACAATTGCATTTTGAATCCTCCTAATGTCATCTCACCTGGCAGATTATTCCGAATGTCTACCAATCTTTGAGTAAATTGCCTCAAGCCCTTCTCTGTGTCACTTCCAGGGCTTGGATGGTTCCCATGTGCTTTGATGACCAGAACTGGACACAGTACTTGAGGTCCAGAGGGCTGTGGAGCCTCAGTGTGATGGCCTCAAACTTATATTGTTTTAGTAAATGTTTTAATCTTAGTTTTCAGTAACTTAAATTTATCTCTGTGGTCCTACTGAACAGACTTAACTTGAAGTAATATTCTAAGTTCATTTTATCTACACCATTCAATTCTTTACCTTATTGAAACATACAACATTTTTATAGGGCTCAACAGGGTAGATGCAAGGAGGATGTTTCTCCTGGCTGGGGAGTCTAGAACCAGGGGGTCACAGTCTCAGAATAAGGGTAGGCCATTTAGGACTGAGATGAGGAGAAATTTCTTCACTCAGATGGTGGTGAATCATTGGAATTCTCTACCCCAGAGGGCTGTGGAGTCTCAGTCATTGAGTACATTCAAAACAGAGATCGATAGATTTCTAGATATTAAAGGCATCAAGGGATATGGGGATAGTGCAGGAAAATGGCGTTGAGGTAGAAGATCAGCCATGATCTTGTTGAATGGCAGAGCAGGCTCGAGGGGCCGGATGGCCGACTCCTGCTCCTCTATTTCTTATGTTCTTATGTTCTTACATATTTCAATGAGGTTCACCCCCTTCCCACCCCTCATCTTAACCTTCTTCTTCTCTCAGGAATGTTGAGCTTAAGCATTCTTAATGCCCACAGCATACAAACATTTTTTTTGTGGTTCTCATTACTTACAAAGAATTTCAAAGGATGTACAGCACAGAAACAGGCCATTCGACCCAACAGGTCAATGCTGGTGTTTATGCTCCACATGAGCCTCCTCCCACCTTTCTTCATCTCACCCTATCAACATGTCCTTCTATTCCCTTCTCCCTCATATGTTTATCTCACTTTCCTTCAAATGTATCTATGCCCGTCACCTCAATTACTACTTGTAGTAGCGAGTTCCACATTCTTACCACTCTCTGGGTGAAGACGTTTCTCCTGAATTCCCTATTGGATTTGTTAGTGACTATATCATACTTATGGTCCCTAGTTCTGGTCTCCCCTGCAAGTGGAAACAGCTCCTCTACGTCTACCCTATCAAACCCTTTCATAATCTTAAAGACCTCTATCAGGTCACCCCTCAGTCTTTTTTCTAGAGAAAACAGCCCCGCCTGATTAATCTTTCCTGATAGGTATAACCTCTCATTTCTGGTATCATCCTAGTAAATCTTTCTTGCACCTTCTCCAGTGCCTCTATATCCTTTTTATAGAATCATAGAAGTTTACAACATGGAAACAGGCCCTTCGGCCCAACATGTCCATGTCGGCCAGTTTATACCACTAAGCTAGTCCCAATTGCCTGCACTTGGCCAATATCCCTCTATACCCATCTTACCCATGTAACTGTCCAAATGCTTTTTAAAAGACAAAATTGTACCCATATAGGATGGAGACCAGAGCTGTTCACAGTACTCCAAGTGTGATCCAAGCAAGGTTCTGTACAAGTTCAGCATAACTTCTCTGCTTTACAATTCTATCCCTCTAGAAATGAACCCCAATACTTGGTTTGCTTTTTTTCTGCTCTTTTGATCTCATGACTTTGAACTGAATAATTAGTATATGTTCAATATAACATATGCTCCAGTACATGTTATATCTCAACGTACAATTAGGTACAAGAGCAAGAAGAAAGCCTTTACTAAATACAGCAAGAAATGGCAGGACGAGGTGGGGAAAAAACAACTGGAGAAAGATTTCGAAGCCATGAAGAGGTATTGCAAGATCATCAGAGTCATTGTTCATACTCAGGTGAGAACTGTTTTTATCTCCATTATTCACATTTGTCTTTCCCATTTCTAGCCACTCGCTTTAATAACAGGGAGCAGAGTGGGTACCAACATGATTTCAGATGCAGTGTTGTTCTGTTGGCTGTCTAGCAAGTTACATATTTAACTCAGGGTAGGCAGCTTCTTTTGAACTAGTGGCCATACTGAGAATTGTTAGGATTCATTTCAGCCTCTTGCTGGGACTTCAAGCCTATACTGTTGATGGGTGGTGCCAGTATCTTAAACGCTGTGGTAGAGTCTTACGATGGGACATGAGGCCTGCAGCCCAGAGCTAGAATCTGAGCCACTAGTGGGCTACAGTATGACTTTACCAGTATTAGTCAAATCACTTTTTAAAAATTTTAAAACAACTGTATGGCACTGACAAATTAAGTTGCAAAGAAATTGGATGTAGTAAAATATATTTATATCAGGATTTTGTAATGCATTTAGTGCAATTCATAAATGTAATGACAACCGTTCAAAATTAGTGGCAGAATGGTTAAAAATTCTTGCTGGCATTTCATTTAAAATGCAGATTCCAACTCCTATATTTTGTGTACAGATGCTAAATGTTAAGTGAATATGGTCAGATGCCAATTGTTGTTTGGTCATTTCAATGGCATCTGAATTTATGCTCACAAAGTTCAGGTAAATACAGCATAAACTTCAAAAATTGTATAGATTAGCAAAAGCACTGATTTGGGATTGGGACTGTTTGATTTCCCGCCTGCACTGCTTAGGTACATGTGGTTTTGCTGAGTGTCTAATGGATGCTGATCAGAAGACTTTTTTTAAAACTTAGACCAGTTCTAAACTTGCCTGCTGCATGTATTGTTAAAAATGTATTATTGTGCCAGGCTTGGCTGGACTAATGCCTCAATATTCAGGAGAGTGGGCCAGAGAGGATAAAATCAGGTCACTTTCTGGGCTTCAGAAACTGTGGAATGGGATTGGCCATGAAAGTACATTTGATGTAAGCATTTATCACATCATTGTAAAATGGTCCACAATTAGCACGTTGCATTATGTCTCATATTATGATCATTGCTGACATTTCTCATTGACATTGTAGTCCATCCTATACATAGAACAAGGGATAGAGCCAAGTTTCATCAAGTAACTTATTCAGTTTTTGGTGGTTCATGTTTTTCTTCTGCATTAGTGTGGTTTACCATATTAATCATATGCACTTTTTTCCATGAATGTAACTACATATAATAATAACAGCAACAGCTTGCATTTATTTATTTATTTTTCTTTTTTTATTCGTTCAGGGGATATGGGCGTCGCTGGTGAGGCCAGCATTTATTGTCCATCCCTAATTGCCCTTGAGAAGGTGGTGGTGAGCCGCCTTCTTAAACCGCTGCAGTCCGTGTGGTGAAGGTTCTCCCACAGTGCTGTTAGGAAGGGAGTTCCAGGATTTTGACCCAGCGACGATGAAGGAACGGCGATATATTTCCAAGTCGGGATGGTGTGTGACTTTGAGGGGAATGTGCAAATGGTGTTGTTCCCATGTACCTGCTGCTCTTGTCCTTCTAGGTGGTAGAGGTCGCGGGTTTGGGAAGTACTGTCAAAGAAGCCTTGGCGAGTAGCTGCAGTGCATCTTATATAGATGGTACACACTGCAGCCATGGTTCGCCAGTGGTGAAGGGAGTGAATGTTCAAGGTGGTGGATGGGGTGCCAATCAAGTGGGCTGTTTTGTCCTGGATGGTGTTGAGCTTCTTGAGTGTTGTTGGAGCTGCACTCATCCAGGCAAGTGGACAGTATTCCATCACACTCCTGACTCGTGGCTTGTAGATGGTGGAAAGGCTTTGGGGAGTCAGGAGGTGAGTCACTCGCTGCAGAATACCCAGCCTCAGCCACAGTATTTATGTGGATGGTCCAGTTAAGTTTCTGGTCAATGGTGACCCCCAGGATGTTGATGGTGGGGGATTCGGTGATGGTAATGCTGTTGAATATCAAGGGGAAGTGGTTAGACTCTCTCTTGTTGGAGATGGTCATTGCCTGGCACTTGTCTGGCGCAAATGTTACTTGCCACTTATGAGCCCAAGTCTGGATGTTGTCCAGCTCTTGCTGCACACGGGCACGGACTGCTTCATTATCTGAGGGATTGCAGATGGAACTGAACACTGTGCAGTCATCAGCGAACATCCCCATTTCTGACCTTATGATGGAGGGAAGGCCATTGATGAAGCAGCTAAAAATGGTTGGGCCAAGGACACTGCCCTGAGGAACTCCTGCAGCAATGTCCTGGGGCTGAGATGATTGGCCTCCAACGACCACTGCCATCTTCCTTTGTGCTAGGTATGACTCCAGCCACTGGAAAGTTTGCCCCTGATTCCCATTGACTTCAATTTTACTGGGGCTCCTTGGTGCCACACTCGGTCAAATGCTGCCTTGATGTCAAGGCAGTCACTCTCACCTCACCTCTGGAATTCAGCTCTTTTGTCCATGTTTGGACCAAGGCTGTAATGAGGTCTGGAGCCAAGTGGTCCTGGCGGAACCCAAACTGAGCATCGGTGAGCAGGTTATTGGTGAGTAAGTGCCACTTGATAGCACTGTCGACGACACCTTCCATCACTTTGCTGATGATTGAGAGTAGACTGATGGGGCGGTAATTGGCCGGATTGGATTTGTCCTGCTTTTTGTGGATTGGACATACCTGGGCAATTTTATATAGCACCTCTAATGGAATAAAACATCCCAAAGCACTTCACATAGGTGAAAATAACTGGACAACAAGCAGTAGTGGGAGGAAGGTAAAGGGTGGTGAGCAAAGGCATTATCAAAGAAGTAGGTTTTGAGGAGGCTTTTGAAGGAGGGAGGAAGGTTGTATGGTGGAGGGGGGTAGGGAGAGCATTCCACAGTTAAGGCATGTTGGCAAAAAGAGCATTGGAGTCTCGAGATGACAGGACATGAATAATACACCCTCTGACAGTCAGGACAAGTGAATAGTTTCTCTGCCAGGGAGGGTGAATAATTTGAATTTTCACTAATAAGAGTGAGGGATTGGTGAGGGTTTCTCTGAGCACCTGATGGATCTCATCACACATGTGACTAACAGATTCAAACTGTACCACAATCTTATAGTCACAAGATTATGAAGCAAGCATTTTAATTGCTATACAGTTGAGCTATATAGCTCTAATTGCTATACTTTATTTTTTGACATTTTTGCTGGGAGACAATCACTGCCAGATTAACCGTGCACTGGTGGAAGACGATACTGAGGGAGAGGGGGTGGTGGGGTGGGGATTGAGAATCCTTATTTTGGTGCAATGTCCAAACTTGCATCAGCTTGAAATTTCTGATCTTTACCCTCCTGGGCACTGGAATCTTTAAGCTGTAACTTAAATTAATGTTTTACTCTCAATCAGCTTTTTTCTCTGTTTATTCTTTTCAAAATGGTGATGGTAAAATTTTAATTCAGTGAAATTCTGGAGCTACTTTCATACCATGGATTTGCTTCCACTAGGGAATGCTTTTGCACTGCCAGGAATCATTTCACTTTTACCATTCATAACCATCAGAATCCTTGTGCTTTTTCTGTAGGTTAGATTCAAATTGGTATCTTCTGGGAAATAGGGGATAATTATAAGGATCAACCCAAAAGCTTGTTCTGTCTGGAAAGGTGTCCTTGTTGCAGTACCAAACCTCAGCTCCCATACCTGCCTCTGAACTTACTCTGAATTTGCATTTGATAGGATGTAAGGAAAATTCTATTAGAAGACCTGACCTCAAATCCTTTGACATTTTTGATCTGACTTCATCTAGCTTTGCTGATCTGTACTTTATTGGCTTTGAAGCGCTTTGGGACATCCAGAGGTTGTAAAAGGCTCTATATAAATGCAAGTTCTTTATTCTTAACAGGATCATTTGTGGCCAGGATATTCCTTCCTAAACCAGTCCTATTTATGATTGTATTGATCAAGTGTGTGGACTGAAGATGGCCTTAAGTCGTACGTTTCCACCTAGTCAACTGAAATATCTAGGTTGACTGTAGGGGCTGACCACAGAGAGACAAAGTAGAGGAGATGAGGAATAAAATCCCATTAAATGAAATGCCTAGTCATGGTACTGCTGTCACTTGACCTTTAATATTTTTTATCCCATTAGATGAGACTGCTGCCTCTGCGTCAGAAAAAGGCCCATATCATGGAAATCCAATTGAATGGAGGAACCATTGGGGAGAAAGTGGACTGGGCACACGAGAAACTGGAGAAACAGGTCCTAGTGAACACTGTCTTTTATCAAAACGAGATGATAGATGTAATTGGTGTCACCAAAGGAAAGGGATTCAAAGGTAATTCAGATAATTGTTAACCCTCCAGTATGTGCTGCGAACTCTAGATATAAGATGAAAGACATTTTAAAACCTTTATTTTTCAACTGTTTAAAGATACAGACAGAAGGTAAAGGCTTGAGCACTAATTAACAATTCTACAGTAATATTCACCAATCCTGCACTCCCAGTTGGGAGCTAAGTTCAAAGGGACCACAGAATGCTACAATATTCTCCCACCGGCACTGGGAGCACAGAATCTAGAGCCTAATTTATTCTCTGATGCATTAGCAGCAAAAAAGGTGTTCAAATATTAGTGGGGCTAAGACTCCCTTAGGATATCATTCATTCTAATGTTGTATAAGCCTTATTAAGGCAATAACCTCCACTGTCTATATTATGCATAATAAGTGATATAATGGACAGGAAGAAAAAAACATGGTGCTCAGGATGAAGACCAAACACTTAATAATATGGCAGCCAACCAGGCGATCTTAAGCGCCTCTAGCTCCACTATGCATCAGAAGTGTATCTCTTTATCTAAATTTTTAGCTTTTTATATGGTGAGATCATTCTGCTTCACATTTAAATTTGTTACACTGAGCATTTCAAATTTTATTTAGGAATTTAGTTACAGCTCAAATTTTAAAACAAGTATAATTTAACAGATTGCCGATAATTTATATTTTGTTTTTTTAAAACAAAATATAAGCGCCTATAGCACCAGTTATGCTCTTGGATCCTGAAAGTCCCGATTCCCATGCAAATAATGAAAGGTGCCAATAACGCAAGGAGGGTGCCTGACCATCACTGCTACGCTTCCATATAAAACAGGTGCTGCAAGAGAGGCCTCGTTCCTTCAACTGGGTCCTTGCTCTTAAAGGCACATTGCTGACTTGGCATTTCTGTTTGCAAGTTACTATTTCCCTCTTTTTAGCTATTGTTGGATAAAGGAAGGGAGATGTATCTCCTGGAAACTTCCTGACAGCTTCTTAAAGCTGTATTGCATCAGTCATCTGTGCCCATTTGTCCAGGTAAGGGTGGGTATCTCTATAGGCATATCTCTCTATTTGCAGGTTCTGGAGAAAGAGGATCAGAGGAGACATGGGTCTCCATGCCTGGCAGAGTCTCACTCAACACGAACACTCATTAGAGAATTGGGTGCAGAGGTCAGCTTGCCCCCTTCGCGACCTGTGCGATTTTCTTGGTTGTTAGTTTTAATGGCTGGAAAACCATGTAGGTTGCAAATTGGTCATGCTGTTCTCCAGACACAGCTCTCCGATCAGAGATCTTGTTACGTCTGCCACAGAGTCTCGGAAAATTGAAGCTAGTTTTCAAAATTTACATCGAATTTACAGCACAGAGACAGGCCATTCATCTATGCGGTGTTTTTATGCTCCACGTGAGCCTCCTCCCACTCCCATACTTGAGGATAAAACACTGAGGAAGTGGATTGGATTCAAGCAAGGGTCCAGGTTTTACATGGCTGAGCTGGGGAAAAATTCAAAAAGCACCAATATAGGGTGAAAAGATACATGATTGAAAATTTTAAAACAGTGGATAGGATTGATGGGATGGATGTAAAATTATTTTATGTAGAGACAGGGGAGATTATTGTAAGTTATCAAGTTTACTTAATAACAGATACACATTCAGTAGATTTGCTGCAAAATATTAAAATATGAAGGAAATGTAACTAAAATAATTACATTTTTTCTTTTTTATTCGTAGGCGTCACGTCCCGCTGGCATACCAAAAAGCTGCCGCGGAAGACTCACAAAGGTCTGCGTAAGGTTGCTTGCATTGGAGCCTGGCACCCAGCTCGAGTTGGGTACACTATTGCCCGTGCAGGGCAAAAGGGTTTTTTCCACCGTACAGAAATCAATAAAAAGGTATACTTCGAATAGACAGGGCAGGTGTGCCTTTTAGCTTCAGTTCATGGGGGAAGATTTCCTCCATTTGGATACTTCTTGTCAGATTGTAAGTTTCTGTATAAAGACCTTTTAACTATTTCATTACCAGTAGCAAACAGAGGAAATCTGTCCCCTTCCCATCTCAGCTTTTCCGTGCTCAAACTCTCATAGCTGCACTTAGGATAAGACAACTCATGCGAGATTCCCCACCCCATAGTGAGGTTGCTGGGTATTTAAGTCATTACGGGCTGGAATTTCCCTTTGAGGTGACTATACCGCTGGAGGCGGGTCAGGTGGGACTTCTGCCCACCGCCCCAATCCCATCGCGAACCTGACCCATTTACCTGGGTCGGACCTAATTCATGGTGTAGGGTGGGCTCCCACCGACAACCCGACCACACAAAGGGAGCCTGTCACTGCGAGGAAGGAAATCCAGTGGTGCTGTAGAGAGACACCCACTGCAGTGCCAAAAGGAGGAAGCAGCAGTAAAATGGGCCGAATCATCCCCAAGCATGTTTTTAAAAATGCTTTACAATAGGCTCTGCGTGAGCCATGGGCACCTTGGGCAAGAGGAGGGTGAGAGATGGCTGCTACCAGACCTCCTCCATCCATCAGGGTCTTTGACGGTCTTTCCACTGGTGGGGCAGCCAAGGGTCAGGTGGATGAGTTCTTTGTTTGCGAAGGGGGAGGAAATTCTGAGGTGCTGATTTCAGAGGTGGGGATCATCGAGTAGGACTCCCACCCCATTTTGCCTCCTCCATCACCGCTATAAAACCCAGCCCTACATTTTGAGGGTTGGATTCTTACCGCTTTAAGCTTCTGACAAAATAGAACCTCTGTGCCGTTTTGTATCGCTTTTCAATTATTTAATTCCATGTCTTCAAAACAGTATCACAATCGTGCATGTGTGTTTCACTCTATTGGAACATGTCACAATGGTACAGTAATGAACCAGATCAAAGTGAAACCACTGCAGAGGTTGTATAACAGCGGTTATAATGAGATTAAGCGCCCAATATTAGGAGGGAGGCAGGTTGCCAGCAGGAGGTCGACTGGGTGCGTGGGTAACGCGCCCAGTGAAATCAGTGGGTTCCCCATGCGATCGTAAGTAAATTGAAGCCGCTTACCTTGGCTTCCGGGTTTTGCGCTGGAAAGCCGCGCAGCGGGCGGACTGCACACCTGCATCATAGGCTGTCAGCTGGAGGAGCCCTATTTAAGGGGCAGTCCTCCACTGACTGATGCTGCAGAAAGGAGCCAAAATTACAGCATGGAGCAACCCGGGGGGAAGGCTGCTCCCAGGTTTAATGATGCCTCACTCCAGGTCCTACTGGATGGGTTGAGGAGGAGGGGGAGGACAGAGATCTTCTCCCCGGTGGAAGGGAGGAAGTGGCCTGCCTCTGCCACCACGAAGGCCTGGCTCGAGGTGGCGGTGGAGGTCACCAGCACCACCAACATATCACGCACCTGTATACAGTGCAGGAGGTGCTTCAATGACCTAAGTAGGTTAGCCGAAGTGAGTACACTTACTCATTCCCCTACACTCCGTCTTCCACATCACCGCCCCCAACCCACATCTCCTTCAGCACTGCCAACACTACTCTATCACATCACTCCTTACACCCACTCAAAGCTCATCCTCATCTTACCTGCACTTCCTCACCTCCCCAGTACTCATCCCACCACTACCACTCAACCCAATCCTCATACAATCTCATGGCTCTGTCTCATACTCACCCTCTGATGCATCTCTTTCACGGTCAGCCTCACCCCACCTGCCACTGCCTGTGTTGCAGCCACAGGGCATGCATCACGTATGTGTAGTAGGAAGCGTAAGGCAAACGTGTCGTGAGCATGAAGGGGATGCACAAGGGTGTTTGAGGGTTTGTCATGGTTTTTACTTTTATTTGATTTCTGATCAACTCACATTACATATTATATTGTCACCACTACTGCCACGTCTTGGCCAATCTTGACTGGCTTGTGCAATAAGGCCCTTTCATGAGGTTCTCCATGAACACCCTGGTGCCACCCATTGGGTCACCCTACAGTGGGTGCATGTGTAGTTGGACGACTACTTTGTGCAGGTGCCTGTTGTGCACCACTGTGTTGTGGAGCTCCACGTGGCGGAGGTGGACGGCTTGCCTGGCAATGTTGCTCGTCCTCCAACGGAGTGATGAATGCAGCAATGGACCCTCCACCCATCCTGACGGTGTGAGTGTGAGGGGGTCCACAAAGTAGGTAAATGTGTTTGGACAGCAGAGTTTAGGGTATGATTTAATAATTTGGAGTGTGGAGACAACGGTGTGGCAGGCAAAACTTTGTCTGAGGTGACAGAGTGCCCTGCTGCAATGAATGAGGGTTTACCCCGCACCTGTTAAATGGACCTTTGCAGCTGCCACTGGCTACTGGCTGCAACACGTCTGTTTAAACAAGGAGTGTTTCCCCCAGCACGGAAAACAGGCTCTGGGCAGTCCAAAATCCGAATCCTCCTAAAATCTCCAACTAATGAGGTCTGTAAACGACCTCAAGTACCCAGATAATGATCTTAAGTGGGATTCCTCCGGCTTTGATTGACGGTGGGAGTCCCACATGCGGAGGCTGCGCGCGCACCGATTGGGGAACCCGAAAGTGCACGGGTTGGAGCCAGGCTCCGGACCCGCTCTGGGAATCCCCAATTTTAGGAGCCCCCCCGCCACAAACGCACCCCCTCGGCCATCCGAAAACTGACCCCCAAGTGTGAGAAGCCATCGGCTTTTTGCTTTGTAGTTTACAAAGCTTCTGAACGAGTTCATGTGTGTGGATCATTTCAAAGTTAGGCACATTATGATGGCCTGAATGCAAGCTGCATATTAAGAGGGTTGTCCTATGAGGAGAGTTTGTGGAGAATGGGCCTATATTCTCTGGAGTTTAGAAGAATGAGAGGTGATCTCATTGAAACGTATAAAATTCTCAGAGGGCTTGATAGGATAGATGCTGAGAGGATGTTTCTCCTGGCTGGGAGAGTCTCGAACTAGGGGTCAGAGTCTCAAGATAAGGGGTCGGACATTTAGGACTGAGATGAGGAAAAATTTCTTCACTCAGAGGGTGGTGAATCTTTGGAATTCTCTACCCCAGAGGGCTGTGGATGCTCAGTCGTTGATTATATTCAAGACTGGGATAGATGGACATTTGGACACTAAGGGAATCAAGGGATATGGGGATTGGGCAAGAAAGTGGAGTTGAGGTAGAAGATCAGCCATGATCTGATTGAATAGCGGAGCAGGCTCAAGGGGCCATATGGCCTACTCCTGCTCCTATTTCTTATGTTCTTATGGTCTTAAATCTTTTTTCAAATTCATAATTATTTTGGACCGTCGAAATTTCACTGATAGAATTGAAAAGTTTCAGCCCATCCCGATCTCTCACCCAAGTCTGCATTAATCGTGTATGAGCCCTGACAGTGAGTAAGAGCTGGCTATTCAACTGTGGAAGAGCCAAGCCAAGTCCTCACCTTAAGTCCACATGTGCACTTCTAGAAAGGTCACTGGATAATGATAAGGAGCAAGAACGCATGCCAATTTATGTCACCTTAACCCACGGACACTGAAGGTGAACATAGCACCTCAGTGGTGTCCAAGCTCAGATTGTGTAAATCTGCAGAGACCAGTGATCACACCTCGGGCCTTCCTGATTGCTTTGTTAAAAATGATCAAAGGACCACACTTTGAACACCCCTGATTGTTTTATTTTCAAACAGTTTTTTGGGCTACATATTTAGAATTGTCTCTTCATTTCATCTTTGACTTAGTGAAGTCCTGCAATGTCTCAGCTGATCCTTGTAAGGTTGGGCTGCAGCTCAGGCTAATGTATTCCCGAAGGTCAAACTGCCTCTAATCCTAATTATAGACAGACGCGCATCTTTTCTCTCAAAGACTTATAACATTTTTTGAGGTAAAACAAAGTTTCTTTTAATGCCTATCCATAGTTACCACGAGAAGCATGAAACCAAATTTAGAAGCCTGCATACATTTGTTATAGAGTAAATAAAAAGAAATAAAAAACTTGCACTAGTGTTATGTAGAGAAAAGTGGCAGCCAATTTTGCGTGCAGCAAAATCCGCTAACGGCAAATGAATAACCAGCTAAATTGTTTTTGGTGGTGTTATTAAGGGAGGGATGCTGGCCTGAATATGGTGATAACCTCTTGCACTTCCTTGAATAGTGCCTTGGGCTCTAAGCCCACATGAAGAGGCTTCGTTCAATGCCTCATCCGAAAGACAGCACTTCCGATGATCCCTCAGTACTGCGCTGAATGTCAGCCTAGATTATAGGGCACATTGTTCATTGTAAAAATCGCCTGAATGTTCTTTCCTGTTACTGATCAGGTCTATCGTGTTGGACAAGGTATCCATGTAGAAGATGGCAAAGTGGTGAAAAATAACGCTGCCACTCATTATGATATGACTGAGAAGAGCATTACTCCAATGGTGAGTCAGTTTGAATAATCTCACTTGTAATATGGATGATATCTGCAAATTGGCAAAATGAATCGGTACTCGTGCACTGCTTCGATTAGTGATGTAATATTTCACACATCAAATTACAAGGCACCAATCTTTGGGAGACCCTCAGCAGGGCAAAATGGAAATTCCAGCTAGATGATTAGATACCATGTTCATAGATTCAGAAAATACAGTTGTATTAATGTACAGGCCTGTGTAAACCAACAATAAACACCGTACATGCAGTTATTGCAATAATCCAACAGCATGCACAACCAAATGGCTAAAATTTATTATTTGCAACAGTAAAATAAATGGTCCAACATTTATGCTAAAATAACAAATGATGGAATATCATCTGTTAATGTTATTTCCAGGCCAACATATTTTTTTGTTTATTATTGGGGTGAGTTTTGTGCTTCTCAAGCTGGGAGATGACAGTGCTGGTAAATGGAATATTCCATCATTTGCATCAGTCAGTATGAAGCACTCCCTGCTCAGGTAAATGTTCACAATTAGATGCTAAGTGAAGCTACCTCTACACTGTCCCAACTGTGGGCCTTAGCCCCAACTTCAGAAGAACATCACCACCTGTACCAGTTTGCTGTTTTTCCATTTTCTGCCCTTGTCTCTCTTGATTTATCTTGCTTGTTTGATTTGGCTTCTCTGCCTTAAAGGGGGACCTTTATCTCTCTTTAGCACATCCTCGGTTTGACAGCTCAGCTAAGATTGCGAAATCACCACCTGGTTCACTAACGTCCTTCGGGGAAGAGGGAACCTGCCACCCTAACTCGATCTGGCCTACATGTGACTCTAGTCCCATATTATGTGGTTGACTTTTAATATCTTCGGTGCAACTAGGGATGGGCAATAAATACTGGCCTTCCAGCATTGCCTACATCCCAATAACAAATAAAAAAAGCAGGTGGGGGAGGGTCATATAGATAAGAATCTGCCCATCTAATTCAACATCCCACAGTTAAGAATGCACAAAGAGATATAAATGGATTGCAGTTTAATGGGAGTGCTTTGTGAGTCAACAGTTCAGAGATACATTGTTTAGAATGTTCAACTAATATATAACTGAAAGCTGCTCTCATGCTATCAATACTGTGATTCCTTTGACTGTCAATCGTGTATATAGCACAGATTTCAAAAGGTGAGGTCATGCTTGACCAACCTTATTGAATTCTTTGACGAAGTAACAGAAAGAATAGACAAGGGGTATGTAGTAGATGAAACATATTTGCATTTTCAAAAGGCCTTCGATAAGGTACTGCATAGTAGACTCATGACTAAGGTCAGAGCGTGTGGAGTCAGGGCAGGTAGCAGAATGGATAGCAAGCTGGCTACAAAACAGAAAACAGAGAGTTAGGGTTAAAGGTAGTTACTCAGACTGGCAAAAGGTGGGAAGTGATGTTCCACAAGGATCAGTGCCGAGACCACTGTTATTCGCAATTTAAATTAACGATTTGGACTCGGGAATCAGAGGTAATATTTCAAAGTTTGAAGACGACACCAAATTGGGGGTTTTAGTTAACACAATTGAAGAATGTGACAAAATACAAGAAGACATTAATAAACTTGCAGTATGGGCGTGCAATTGGCAAATTAATTTCAATATAGATATCTGTAAGGTGATGCATTTTGGTAGGAAGATTAAAGAGGCCACATTCTGCTTGATTAATGAGTCCAAATGGGGTGGAAGAACAAAGGGATCTCGGGGTACACATTCACAAATCACTAAAAGTAGTGACGCAGGTTAATAAGGCCATACAAAAAGCAAATAAAACACTAGGGTTCATTTCCAGAGGGATAGAATTGAAAAGCAGAGAAGTTATGTTAAACTTGTACAGAACCTTGGTTAGACTATACTTCGAGTACTGTGCACAGTTCGGGATTTCATATTACCAAAAGGATATAGAGGCATTGGAGAAGGTGCAAAAAAGATTCACAACGATGATACCAGAACTGAGAGGATGTATTTATCAGGAAAGGCTGAAGAGGTTGGGGCTCTTTTAACATAAGAACATAACATAAGAAATAGGAGCAGGAGTAGGCCATACGGCCCCTCGAGCCTGCTCCGCCATTCAATAAGATCATGGCTGATCTTTGAACTCATCTCCATTTTTCCCTATAAAAGAGAAGGCTGAGGGGTGATCTGATAGAGATCTTTAAGATAATGAAAAGATTTGATAGGGTAGACGTAGAGAAAATGTTTCCACTTGTGGGGGAGTCCAAAACTAGAGGTCATAAGTATAGGATAGTTACTAATAAATCCAACAGGGAATTCAGGAGAAACTTCTTTACCCAAAGAGTGGTAAGAATGTGGAACATGCTACCACATGGAGTAGTTGAGGCAAACAGCGTAGATGCATTTAAGGGGAAGCTAGATAAACACACGAGGGAGAAAAGAATAGAAGGATATGCTGACAGGGTTAGATAAAGAAGATGGGAGGAGGCTCCTGTGGAGCATAAACACCAGCATAGACCATTTGGGCCAGGTGGCCTGTTTGTGTGCTGCAGAATCCATGTAACTTGATGTAACAGTCTATTAGTGTTACCTTATGTTCTACTGAGTAACAGATTCATACATTGAACAGATCATTCAATCATTGGGGAGTTGCAATGTAGATTTTATCAAGTGTACTGTTTACAAACACTGTCCAACAATGTTGTTCAAATATTTAGGCCTAAGTAACTGGTCTTTTTTTGTACTTTAAAAAAGATGGTGTTAAAGAATGATGGTACAGTTGGTCTTTTTTTTCTGTTCTAGGGTGGATTTCCACATTATGGTGAAGTGAACAATGACTATGTTATGATAAAAGGCTGTGTTCTTGGAACAAAGAAACGTGTTCTTACGCTCAGAAAGGTACAACATCCTGCCTATGTGGTGTCCATGTATGTTTAGAACATCACTATGTGATGGCAATGTGATGGGGGATTTTCATTTCTAATTTTGGTGGCACATTTGGAATATTTTCTGTTAAAGAATTTTTCCGAGTCTATCCCTAAGCATCGAATGCCCATTATCAAAATAACTCCTTTCATGGTGGAGGGAAACAATGGCCCAGGAATTGGAGAGCAATCCCGGTGGAGCACACGCAGCATGTGCCTAACGAGGCCGGCAGCAGGACCGCGGCAAATTGGTCCATTGACCTCATCAGGATAGTAACGTCGAGCTGCGAGCAGCAGCCACGGCCCCAGAAGCATTTCACCGGTCCCGGGTGGGGGGGATCAGTGAGATCAGCCAGCTCAGACGCTGACCGAGGTCCTGAGGAGAGTCCTGGAAGGGGGGGGGGGGGGGTGGGGTGGAGGCAATCAGGAGGGGGCGGGGTGAGTGGTGGCTGGCAGCGGCCCGTGGATTTAATTTGGAGCTGGGAGGAGCACTCCTGCACTTCCCGGCTTCACAATAAGTAAAAAAGTTTAAAATTACCTATCTGGGGGCAGCCTCCAGTGGTCCCTTTAAGGACTGTTGGTTTGAAGAAACTGACTGCAGCATGCGCAGAGCATAGTGTGGTCACGCCCAATCGAATTTTGCAAAGGGGGGCCTTAAACAGGCGCTAGGTCACCTATTTACATAAATAAAGGGCTTAACGTGCCCTGGATGCTGACAGAGGAGTCTCAACCAATATGGCGGGCGGCACACTTCCAGCCTGGAATGAGTGCACACGTGCCGTCCGCCATATTGGACCCTTAGGTGCCCGTTTTACATCTGTAAAACAAGCTCAGCGCAATCCAATTTCTAAGCCAGTGAGTTTAAAAAGGGCAATGTAAACATCCTGAATCAAAGCGTGAGGTTGCCATGGAAACGCTGGAGGGGACAACATGGAAATCTCTTAATCGGCAGGTAAAATAGCCCGGCTGGAGATCTGTGAAAAGTACAGAAGGAATATCTTCACTGAAAATTGGAGTATAGTCGATTGTACATCATTGCCAATTAACATTCTAAATGCGCTCACGATTCATTTATTTTACATAACAATTTTGGTGTAGCTGAAAAATGCACATTCAGAGTTGGTGTCTACTCTTGTTTTACAGTCTCTAATGGTTCACACTAAACGGTCTGCTGTTGAACCAGTCGAGCTCAAGTTCATTGACACAACTTCCAAATTTGGCTTTGGACACTTCCAGACCCCCGAGGAGAAGAGAGCCTTCATGGTAGGGTTACTATAGAGCCCTGCAATTTTGTTTGGACTCAGTGTGTGTGACTGCAGAGGTTGATGGGTTGGGATTGGATAGTGGTGGCATGGCTTGATGGAGGTGGAGATGTTATGGAGAGGAGGAGAAAATGGTGACAACCAAACATTTATCAAGAAGTAAGTAGCATAACTTACTGTAGCATTAATGGACTTCATCACAGCTCCTTGAGATGAATTTTGTAAATTTCAAGTATGTTTATCTATAATAATTGTTTTAATACATATTCATAACTGGTGCAGCGTACATGTTGAAATCAGAGTTTAACTGATCTGATCTCAGCAGACTTAATTTGTCAGGAATTATTTTATTTAAGCAGAGTACATAGTAATCATTTTTGAATTAAAAATGTGGAAACCATGTTCTGTATGGTATACTGTCGTATTGAAGATAAGTTAATGTTGCATATTGGGGTCAAACACAGGACACAAATCGTTTCAAATTCTATCATTATTCTCTTTATTCAGGGGCCGCTCAAGAAAGATCTGGTGCAAGGGAAGGCCAGTAGCCAGATCGATTCTTAACAGCTACAGATATGAAGGACAGTGTCTGTCAATGAATTGCTCACAAAGCTGATAATAAAGAATTGTTTGAAGCTCAGTGTCTCTGTTTTTAAGTGACTCTTTACTTTGTCTTTATTACTTCAAACACTTTTACATGGAAATAAAACAATATGAGATGTTATTCAGCAAATAGTGTCAGTGTTGAAATATTCAGTTCACCATATATTTCTACTTTCTGTAATATTTCATAATATGTGATATAGAATAAGCAATTTTAAAAAGAGCAACTTCAGGTGATGTAGTTTTGGTTCCTTGCTTTTCCCCACACATCCCAAACCCGTGACCTCTACCACCTAGAAGGACAAGGGCAGCAGGCACATGGGAACAACACCACCTGCACGTTCCCCTCCAAGTGACACACCATCCCGACTTGGAAATATATTGCCGTTCCTTCATCGTCGCTGGGTCAAAATCCTGGAACTCCCTTCCTAACAGCACTGTGGGAGAACCTTCACCACACGGACTGCAGCGGTTCAAGAAGGCGGCTCACCACCACCTTCTCAAGGGCAATTAGGGATGGGCGATAAATGACGCCTGCATCCCATGAACGAATAAAAAAACAATCGAATAACAAGTAGCGATTGCTGGAATCCTCAATTGTTCTGTCGTTTGCCATCTGTTGGCTTAATGGAGGCGATTCTCAACAGTCAAGTCATCCATTGCCTGAAAAGTGAGCAGCCGGCAGTTGAAAATTGGGGGAAGGGGCACATCTGTCATTCCGAGAACTGTCTAATGCATGTTTCAGCTGGGCCTGTAAAGGGGCGAGTAGTCTGCCCGCCTGTTTCGGGCATATGGCTGCTTAAATATGCAAATCTGGGTTCCAACGCCGGTTGTCGGTCCTCGATTGCAATTTTCAGGTACAAACGGACGGAGAGTGTGCTGCCTTTCCACTGGAGCAGCCTAACCAGTGGGCCTTAAAAATGGCCAATGTTTTTAATTTAAATTTTTGTTGGGCTAATTAGAGCAGGCCTTGGGCCACTCCGTTGACTTCATGCCTGTTTCAGGCAGAAGTCAGAGATTGGCCCCCGTTTGTTTTATGACCTATGTTAAAGAGACAGTGCCAATTAATGTCCTATACACTCCCAGGAGTCACGGTGCTGTTAACCGGCAGTGATGGCAGTGTTTAATCAGAGTAATTTCAGCTCTACTTATTCTAATATTGATGTGGAGATGCCGGTGATGGACTGGGGTTGACAATTGTAAACAATTTTACAACACCAAGTTATAGTCCAGCAATTTTATTTTAAATTCACAAGCTTTCGGAGACTTCCTCCTTCCTCAGGTAAATGTTTCAGGAGCTCCTTGAAGCCTACGCATTTATACATATAGAACAATACATGGTGTTTACAGACTGCCCCTGCAACTGCCCGTTGCCAAGGCAATCACCGTGTTCAGACAGAGAGGTGTCACCTGCAGAACCCCCGAATACACATTCAACAAAAAAACAAACAGGGAAAAAAAACAGAGAAAAAAAAAACAGAGAGAGGCAGAAACATCCGGAAGGCAGAGAGAGCCAGCAAATGACCCATTATATTAAAAACAGATAACATTTGTTCGCTGGTGGGGTAACGTGTAGCGTGACATGAACCCAAGATCCCGGTTGAGGCCGTCCTCATGGGTGCGGAACTTGGCTATCAATTTCTGCTCGACGATTTTGCGTTGTCGTGTGTCTCGAAGGCCGCCTTGGAGTACGCTTACCCGAAGGTCGGTGGATGAATGTCCATGACTGCTGAAGTGTTCCCCGACTGGGAGGGAACCCTCCTGTTTGGCGATTGTTGCGCGGTGTCCGTTCATCCGTTGTCGCAGCGTCTGCATGGTCTCGCCAATGTACCATGCTCTGGGGCATCCTTTCCTGCAACGTATGAGGTAGACAACGTTGGCCGAGTCACAGGAGTATGAACCATGCACCTGGTGGGTGGTGTCCTCTCGTGTGATGGTGGTATCTGTGTCGATGATCTGGCATGTCTTGCAGAGGTTACCGTGGCAGGGTTGTGTGGCGTCGTGGACGCTGTTCTCTTGAAAGCTAGGTAATTTGCTGCGAACGATGGTCTGTTTGAGGTTGGGTGGCTGTTTAAAGGCGAGTAGTGGAGGTGTGGGGATGGCCATAGCGAGGTGTTTGTCCTCATTGATGACATGTTGAAGGCTGCGGAGAACATGGCGTAGTTTCTCCGCTCCGGGGAAGTACTGGACGACAAAGGGTTGCGTCCCGTGTTAGTCTCCTGAGGAGGTCTATGCGATTTTTTGCTGTGGCCCGTCGGAACTGTCGATCGATGAGTCGAGCGTCATATCCCGTTCTTACTAGGGCGTCTTTCAGCGTCTGTAGGTGTCCATCGCGTTCCTCCTCGTCTGAGCAGACCCTGTGTATTCGCAGGGCCTGTCCATAGGGGATGGCCTCTTTGACGTGGTTAGGGTGGAAGCTGGAAAAGTGGAGCATCGTGAGGTTGTCCGTGGGCTTGCGGTAGAGTGAGGTGCTGAGGTGCCCGTCTTTGATGGAGATTCGTGTGTCCAAGAAAGAAACTGATTCTGAGGAGTAGTCCATGGTGAGCTTGATGGTGGGATGGAACTTGTTGATGTTATCGTGTAGTCTCTTTAGTGATTCCTTGCCGTGGGTCCATAGAAAGAAAATGTCGTCGATGTATCTGGTGTATAGTGTTGGTTGGAGGTCCTGTGCAGTGAAGAAGTCCTGCTCGAACTTGTGCATGAAAATGTTGGCGTATTGGGGTGCGAATTTGGTCCCCATGGCTGTTCCGTGTGTTTGGGTAAAGAACTGGTTATCGAAGGTGAAGACAGTGTGATCCAGGATGAAGCGGATGAGTTGTAGGATGGCTTCCGGAGATTGGCTGTTGTTGGTGTTGAATATTGATGCTGTCGCAGCGATGCCGTCATCGTGGGGGATACTGGTGTATAGTGCCGAGACGTCCATCGTGGTGAGAAGTGTTCCTGGTTCAACTGGTCCGTGGGTACTGAGTTTTTGTAGGAAGTCTGTAGTGTCGCGACAGAAGCTGGGGGTTCCCTGTACGATGGGTTTCAGGATGCCCTCGATGTATCCAGAGAGGTTCTCACACAGGGTTCCGTTGCCTGATACGATGGGACGTCCGGGTGTGTTGGCTTTGTGTATCTTTGGGAGGCAGTAGAAGTCTCCCACGCGGGGATTACGTGGGATGAGAGTGCGTAGGATGCTTTGAAGGTCTGGATCGAAGGTCTTGATCAGTTTGTTGAGCTGGTGGGTGTGTTCTTTGGTCGGATCTGCGGGTAACCGTCTGTAGTGTTCCTGGTTGTCCAGTTGTCGGTATGCTTCTTTGCAATAGTCTGTTCTGTTCTGTATGACTATGGCTCCTCCTTTGTCCGCTGGTTTGATGACGATGTTGCGGTTGGTCTTGAGAGCGTTGATGGCGTTGCGTTGTGCTCGGGTGACATTCTGGACTGTCTTCTGAGTGCGGCTGATGAATCTGGCATTGACGCATTTCCTGACAGCTTGAGCATACATGTCCAGCTGAGGGCAGCGACCCTCCGGAGGAGTCCAGTTTGTCTCTTTCCTCTTCGGTTGCTGTACCGCGGATCCCTCTGTCTGCTGTTCCGGATCGTCGATTGTCTCTTTGGGTTCGCTGCTGAAATCTTGGGGTTTGTGGTAGAATTCCCGGAGCCTCATTCTCCTGAGAGTGTCCTGAGTACAGGTTGAGAGTCCATACTCTCAACCTGTACTCAGGACACAGCAGACCAGCTACGTTATACCGCCAAACAGACGAGGCAACGGAATTACGCTGCCTACATGAAAACCAAGAGCAGGAAGCTTGAGAAACTCGGCATCACCACCAGCAACGACCAAGCTTCCCCTGGTACCACGGTTGCAACCACAGGGAAGTCTATTGTCAATTTATCCGACCACACCCTTCAACCAGACGAAATCGAAGTTCTCAGCCGAGGGCTCAATTTCTGCCCCACCACCAAAATGGACCCCACTAGTCTCGCGGCGGACACAGAGGAATTCATCAGGAGAATGAGGCTCCGGGAATTCTACCACAAACCACAAAATTTCAGCAGCGAACCCAATGAGACAATCAACGATCCGGAACAGCAGACAGAGGGATCCGCGGTACAGCAACCGAAGAGGAAAGAGTCAAACTGGACTCCTCCGGAGGGTCGCTGCCCTCAGCTGGACATGTATGCTCAAGCTGTCAGGAAATGCGTCAATGCCAGATTCATCAGCCGCACTCAGAAGACAGTCCAGAATGTCACCCGAGCACAACGCAACGCCATCAACGCTCTCAAGACCAACCGCAACATCGTCATCAAACCAGCGGACAAAGGAGGAGCCATAGTCATACAGAACAGAACAGACTATTGCAAAGAAGCATACCGACAACTGGACAACCAGGAACACTACAGACGGTTACCCGCAGATCCGACCAAAGAACACACCCACCAGCTCAACAAACTGATCAAGACCTTCGATCCAGACCTTCAAAGCATCCTACGCACTCTCATCCCACGTAATCCCCGCGTGGGAGACTTCTACTGCCTCCCAAAGATACACAAAGCCAACACACCCGGACGTCCCATCGTATCAGGCAACGGAACCCTGTGTGAGAACCTCTCTGGATACATCGAGGGCATCCTGAAACCCATCGTACAGGGAACCCCCAGCTTCTGTCGCGACACTACAGACTTCCTACAAAAACTCAGTACCCACGGACCAGTTGAACCAGGAACACTTCTCACCACGATGGACGTCTCGGCACTATACACCAGTATCCCCCACGATGACGGCATCGCTGCGACAGCATCAATACTCAACACCAACAACAGCCAATCTCCGGAAGCCATCCTACAACTCATCCGCTTCATCCTGGATCACAATGTCTTCACCTTCGATAACCAGTTCTTTACCCAAACACACGGAACAGCCATGGGGACCAAATTCGCACCCCAATACGCCAACATTTTCATGCACAAGTTCGAGCAGGACTTCTTCACTGCACAAGACCTCCAACCAACACTATACACCAGATACATCGACGACATTTTCTTTCTATGGACCCACGGCAAGGAATCACTAAAGAGACTACACGATAACATCAACAAGTTCCATCCCACCATCAAGCTCACCATGGACTACTCCTCAGAATCAGTTTCTTTCTTGGACACACGAATCTCGATCAAAGACGGGCACCTCAGCACCTCACTCTACCGCAAGCCCACGGACAACCTCACGATGCTCCACTTTTCCAGCTTCCACCCTAACCACGTCAAAGAGGCCATCCCCTATGGACAGGCCCTGCGAATACACAGGGTCTGCTCAGACGAGGAGGAACGCGATGGACACCTACAGACGCTGAAAGACGCCCTAGTAAGAACGGGATATGACGCTCGACTCATCAATCGACAGTTCCGACGGGCCACAGCAAAAAATCGCATAGACCTCCTCAGGAGACTAACACGGGACGCAACCAACAGAGTACCCTTTGTCGTCCAGTACTTCCCCGGAGCGGAGAAACTACGCCATGTTCTCCGCAGCCTTCAACATGTCATCAATGAGGACAAACACCTCGCTATGGCCATCCCCACACCTCCACTACTCGCCTTTAAACAGCCACCCAACCTCAAACAGACCATCGTTCGCAGCAAATTACCTAGCTTTCAAGAGAACAGCGTCCACGACGCCACACAACCCTGCCACGGTAACCTCTGCAAGACATGCCAGATCATCGACACAGATACCACCATCACACGAGAGGACACCACCCACCAGGTGCATGGTTCATACTCCTGTGACTCGGCCAACGTTGTCTACCTCATACGTTGCAGGAAAGGATGCCCCAGAGCATGGTACATTGGCGAGACCATGCAGACGCTGCGACAACGGATGAACGGACACCGCGCAACAATCGCCAAACAGGAGGGTTCCCTCCCAGTCGGGGAACACTTCAGCAGTCATGGACATTCATCCACCGACCTTCGGGTAAGCGTACTCCAAGGCGGCCTTCGAGACACACGACAACGCAAAATCGTCGAGCAGAAATTGATAGCCAAGTTCCGCACCCATGAGGACGGCCTCAACCGGGATCTTGGGTTCATGTCACGCTACACGTTACCCCACCAGCGAACAAATGTTATCTGTTTTTAATATAATGGGTCATTTGCTGGCTCTCTCTGCCTTCCGGATGTTTCTGCCTCTCTCTGTTTTTTTTTTCTCTGTTTTTTTTCCCTGTTTGTTTTTTTGTTGAATGTGTATTCGGGGGTTCTGCAGGTGACACCTCTCTGTCTGAACACGGTGATTGCCTTGGCAACGGGCAGTTGCAGGGGCAGTCTGTAAACACCATGTATTGTTCTATATGTATAAATGCGTAGGCTTCAAGGAGCTCCTGAAACATTTACCTGAGGAAGGAGGAAGTCTCCGAAAGCTTGTGAATTTAAAATAAAATTGCTGGACTATAACTTGGTGTTGTAAAATTGTTTACAATATTCTAATATTGTGGTTTAATAACTTAATCCCTAGATTAATTTATGGCATCATTACTTACTCCCAGCCATCCTAATCATCTAAAGAATTCAGTTTGCTCTAAGTTGAAATAATTTCATTTTAATCTCGATTTCAAATTTCAAATTCAGTCTTCCAAAAATCTTTAGTGAATAATGTAGCTGAGACGAATGTCCATTTAATCTGTTTCTGTTTCTGTTGCGTGAGGGAGAAATGTTGACCAGGACACCAGGAGAACTCCCTGCTACTCTTTGAATAAAGCCATGGAATCTTTTACAATCCACCTGAACCATCAAGAACAGGCAGATGGGACCTCAGTTGAATGTTTTGTCTGAAAAATGGCATCTCTGACAATGCAGCACCCCCTCAGAGCCACAATGAAGTGCCAGTTGAGAAAAACAACTCGAGATGGTTTGACTTTAAAACTGGGGTTTCTCACATCTGTGGCGCATTTACTGGTTGTTGATTGGTGCACACATACATGTGGCCATCTTATGCAAATATTCAGTCATTAAACCGTAGCGATATTAGCAGAACTGATTGACTTACAGTTGTTGCGTTGTATTCTGGAAAATCTATGGAGGAATGACAATATATTATAAAAGCCGTAACCAGAGCCAAATATTGAATGCACTGCTCAAAAGTGCAGTGGAAGCAGATTCAATAGTAACTTTCAAAAGGGAATTGGATGAATACTTGAAAAGTAAACATTTGCAGTGCTATGGGGAAAGAGCAAGAGAGTGGGACTAATTGAATAGCTCTTTCGGCACAGGCATGGTGGGCTGAATGGCCTCCTTCTGTGCTGTAAGATTCAGAGCCTTTTGTAATGCAGATAACAGAATTCAGACTCTTTTTGATATTACTGTACTAAAGCGCTGGACCATTGGACCTTCTACAGAGTGGACATAAAACATAAAACATGGTGGGGGTTAAATTGGGCCGCGTAGTGCCTATAGACTCGTAAGCCCCGAAAATGGCGTCTGGGACGCGAGCGCACACTTCCGGCATGACGAGCACAGGACGCCATCTTGGTAAAGGTGGTTCACTTAACGAACGCCAGCAGCATGTAGAGTAGGGAGATTATGGCATATATCAGAGTGCAACGCTGATTTAAAGGGACAGATGCAATTTTGGAACTCCACGCTCCAGCCAACACACTGTTTTAACCTCACACAGCTGAACAGGTCTTAAACGGCATGGAGGACCCCGCACCAGCGCTATTTAAAGGGATCATGCAGGAGTTACAGGTTAGTTGCTGGATTATTGCTTCTGGCTGCTGATGATACCTGTTTTTGGAGGTCTCCTATACTTGAATACTAGGACTCGGGGACATAGCCTAAAAATCAGAGCCAGGACTTGCAGGTTTGAAGTTAGGAAACACTTCTACACGCAAAGGGTGGTAGAAGTTTGGAACTCTCTTCTGCAAACTGCAGTTGATGCTAGCTCAATTGTTAATTTTAAATCTGAGATTGATAGATTGTTATTAACTAAAGGTCTTATGGGATATGGGGCTAAGGAGTTAGGTCACAGATCAGCCATGATCTCATTGAATGGCAGAACAGGCTCGAGGGGCTAAATGGCCTCCTCCTGTTCCTATGTTCCTATAATAAAAAGTTTCAATACTCTACAGGGAGTGAGCTGGCTAGCTGACAGACAACTGGCAGAGTGGCAGGGGTGGGACAGGAATGCTGTCATCCTGAGGGAGGACAGCAGGTTCATGTTCCATGGAGCCACTGCCACTCGCTGCCTCCTGTTATGCGCCACTTTTTCCTGAAAGAAAGCGGGACGAGTGTCAGTGAGTGTCCTGCAAGATGTTTGGATAATGTGGCTGTCATAGTTGAATAGCTGCCAATGTGTTTGAGCTGTGAGTTGTGAGTGTGAGGGTGAGAAGAAGCATCTGATTGGAACAGTTGAGTACTGATTGAAAGAGTTTGTTGGTATGTGGGTGATGGGGGGTGTAGTGTGTGGAGCAGTGGATGCGGCTAGTGGTGCAGTTGGTAGGAGATGTCACTTGAAATTTGAACTCACTCACCTTGACCACTCGTGTCAAATCATTGAACTTCTTCCTGCACTGCATCCATGTTCCTAATGCCATGCCCCTGGCATTGACCTCATCCGCTACTGCTTTAGAGAATATGTCTGGAGGGCCTCTTGCCCCCCCTGTGGATATAGGATGCTCCTCCTTCTGTCTATCTCTTGCACCAAGGCCTCTAGTGCATCATCAGAGAACCTTGGTGCATGCTCTCTCACAGGCCCGGTACAAACTGAGATCGGCAGATTGGCGGGGTCTGGCATGCAGATTGGAGGATGTGGGATGTAGTTTTGTGAAACCTTTATTCAATATTTTAAAATAAAACAACAGTTTTAAAACATAAGGATGAGACCTGCATCTGTGTTTTATGTGTACGATTTCTGATCTCCGTTCAGACACCGCTCAGACCCATATCTTATATTTTGAAAATATAAGAGTCCCGCAAACTTTGAGCTGCCAATTTGTTGCTCATTAAAAGTTCCAGAGTTCCCATCATCACCATGCTTCACTATAGTCCGGCACAGATTTACTTCCCAATGGAAGTAATGCACTTCCTGCAGCCACAGTGCACCTCCCCTTTAAGAGGTGCACACTGTCTTTAAATGGTGCTACCCATGCCCGATATTGGGGCCCCTGCTGGTGCATGCAGCCAATCAACAGCACAGGTAGGCCGGGCTGCACGCAGCAATCATAGAAATCATCAGGCAGCACGAATGTTACGTGGTGCCTGCATCACAACCAACGGGCGTGGGTTAACCGCACATTGTGATTCCAGCGCCGTTTTCAGGGGTTATCCAATATAAGCCCCAAAGTCCCCCAGGGAACAGAATGGCACACGAC
This sequence comes from Heptranchias perlo, assembly GCF_035084215.1. Lineage (NCBI taxonomy): Eukaryota > Metazoa > Chordata > Chondrichthyes > Hexanchiformes > Hexanchidae > Heptranchias > Heptranchias perlo. Next base: position 4,347,035 of record NC_090346.1, read on the forward strand.
TGATGATGCATTAATGTGATAACTTCACTTCAAGTACTCCCCTATCCTTGGGAGTCCCACACATTACAACACCATGTAAACAACATGCCAAGATACACCTCTTTACAGATATGGAGAGTAAAGTAAAGAAAGCTGGTAATGTGTAGAGTGTGAGAGAGAGAGAGAGAGAGAGATGGTTGGGTGAAAATTGGTTATGGTCTGTTTTCAGGTCCACAACCAGTAGTGCACCAACAGTGCGCACCCCAACCAGGAGGCCCAAGGCTAGCCCGAAATTGTTCCTCAGGCCTCGTTAACATTTTATGCCTGAGTTGCTGGTTCACTAAAAAGAATAGGCTGCTTACCTCACCAACAGCGGCCTGAAGGCAAGTCTCGGGAGGGGGATCGGGCCGGCAATGGAGTGGGGGATGGAGGGCGATCGCAAGGACTGTGGAGTCAGGTGAGCACTCCTGCACCTCTTGGTGCCACAGGAATGTTTTTTAAAATTTTAAAAAATGTACCTTTTGGTGGTGATCACAGCGACTGCTTAAGAATCCCGAGCGGATCAGGTCCGACTCCCACTCCCCTCAATCGAAACCAATTTTTGCCAGGTGGCCTAAAACAGGCATTAGACCACTCATTTATATATGTAAGGGGCCTAACGCCTGTTTTAGGTGGCCGCCTGGGATGCCTGCAAAGCCACCTTTACCAATATGGCGTCACCCATAACGTAGGCACAGATCGAGTGGAGAACATTGAGCCTCAAAATTGGTTCTATTTGGCCGTATTTTCCGACCGGTAAATGGGCACAACAAAGACCAATTTCTACTCCTGGAGTTCCTCTATTGTCAAAGTAACATGATTTTACAACTGGAACATCAAGCACTGAGTGTATGATGCAGAATAAGGGAAAATAGCTGATCCTCTATCAGAATGATTTAAAATGCATGGTGTCTATTGCTGAAATGCATTTACAGGTGAATGAGCTTTATCAGCCTTGGCCACTGTTTCTCTGTGCGTTATTTGGGGGTTTGTTCTCCTTCAACATTTTTGAAGAAAAGGCCCCATTGCTTTTTGGCATTGTTGGCAGTCGATTAATTAATGTTTTTGTCTCCCTGTTCCATATTTTAATGATGTACCTCCTCAGCTCTAGGTGGCCAAGGGTTTTGTAGATGATGTTCTAATTGCAGCTTGAGGCAGCCCAGTGAGCCCTTTTTTAATCCCAGCCTTATGATCTGGACAGTTGGAATCATGCTGGCCACATCTGGTGTTACAATGACGTGGTCAAGCATGTCTTGAGTGTTGAAGCTGCTGCTGTGATAAATGGACTCTGTGGATTTGAGAATGCTGTAGCCCAGATCCTTGGTTATGTCCAGTAATTCCTTGCCTGAAGTGTTAATGGATTGCATGGACTGGATGCATTGAAGTCCCCCAAGATTAGCAAGTTGTTTCCAAATTGAAAAGGTCTCCTGAATAGCTCCAAAGGTGGCAAAGGCCCTGGTGGACAGTAGACTGACTCAATACATAGTGAGGCTCCTCATTCCACATGAACTTTGGTACATACTCCAGTCCAGAGGTAGCACCCAAGACTTCAATTTTATCGAAAGCCAGGCTGCAGTGTATGAGGGGGGGCTGTTCAATCTCCTTTCCTGTCTATATTACGGCTTGAAAGAACATCAAACCTCTGGAAGTTAATGTCACACATAATTGCTCAATTTGAGTGAAAGCGCTCCATAAACTACAGTGGTTTATGAGAACCTTCACTTTCACTTAGGAGAATGGGTAAACTTCACCTCCACTAACATTTTGGAGTTTATGAGTAATTTGAGACATGACATGTGTTGCGTGTAGCATGCTTAGGAGGAACAGGTGACTTTGGACCTATGGTTCCGAAAGCTCTCCATCACTGGAGTTTTCCTCACCTCATGTCTGGGTCTATTGTAGACTAATTGATAGAGATTGATTGCTATCATTAGTCAACAGCCCCATTATCATATCATGTGATTACCAGGATGGTCGTAGGTGAATTAGATAGACCGTGGTCTTTTATTGTCGAGCAATTCCTCTGTTCCTATGAAATGAATCTGTTTAATTCCATTGTAACCCATTAATATTTGCAGCGTATATTTGATATAGGTCTTTCCCAACTATGAAAGTTCTGCCATAATGAACCATTGCCAGTGCAATATGTTGTATGTAATAATGACAGGTTCATTTAGGGAGAGACCGTGCAGAACTGCAAAATTTCCTAGGCATCAGTGAGTAAGTCCCCTCTAGCTACAGTACCACACAATGAACCTTTTGAAATGCACAGTCTATATATTTTTGTTTTATTTAAAAAATACCACGTGCACACCTGACGGTCATCTTGCTTTACACAAATGCCTTCTGGCAATAGACCACTAATACAAAGAGAATTCTTCAAAAAAAAACACTATTACTGTACTGTGACATTAATCAGGATTATTGCACTTAACACTGTGGCTTGTCATTCTCAAGCCTCAATAAACAATACATGATAAATAGGCAACACATTTCTTTGTACAAATACTGTAACATGCATGAATAAAAGGGGGAAAGTGTTTTCAGTTTGTACCAAAAAATGTAAAGGGTTTACAATATCACTTTTCTATCCTTTGTAACAGAAGAAGCTGTCCAATAAACTGCTATAGTTACATTAATATTTAAGGTTCACAGCCCCTGCACACTGACTCTCTTGCAGGTCATTTATCATGCAGATATTTTTGATAAATATGCACAGCGGTTTAGAATGAGCACAAATCCCAGCCCCCAATCTAAGCTTATCTGAACTAATTGAGCAAAGTTGATAATGTGCATCGTTAGGACTGCACTCTGGTCAGTTCCTACTGCCAGTGGGTTTTTATTTCTGCGGTGAAATAGAAATGTGGGCAGCCTGGCAGAACTTTCTGTCTGCAGGAGAGCAGAGCAATTTTGCAGCGTGATTTGGCATCAGTTTTGATGGGAGTCACACTCTTCCGTACCCAGCCAGCAATCCATAGATCCTGGTGGGAGGATCATTGTATCAACTGGAAAATTATTGTTGTTTGATGTGATGTGTTACGTGATTGGAACATTTTTATCTGTTGATAACTGTCATTATACTCTTCTTTGATCAGCCAATGATTATCCTTTTGGGGGAAAGAGGTAAGCAGTGTTTCTCCAAGGTGACATGGCTGAAAATACAAGATCAGAACCGAGTCAATCCTCAATGGCAGACTTGGTAATCCATTACTTGAGCAGGCCCAGGGTACACCAGGTACTGGTGATGATTAACCAGATTAATTTGGCTTGTTGATAGAACCTGAAGAGATCGAACTCTTTGGAATTCTTTTTACTCAGCTGTAAGTAACTCTGCAGGATAATCTTTTGTACTGGTAAGCTGTGTAATTTTAGTTGTTTAAGCTCCATCAGAATCCATTTGAATGCTTGAGGTTCTTTCAGCCTTTCCTCTTATCAACTTGTGTTTAAATTCTCTGGGAGCACGTCTGTTCGGCGAGACAGTGTGCCCTCCATTATCAGCCTACTTAAGTGCATTTCTCAGTAGTTTGGTTTTGAGATTCTTAAGCATGTTTATGGGTTTCCAAGTAGGTTGGACATCTAGCTGACCAAAATAAAAATTATATTCTGTTTCGCAGCATATATACCATCACTAGGGAAATGAGAGAGATTGGAGTTTGGATGGGAATTTTAACTCCTGGGCAAAAAAGCGGACTGTCCAGGAGTGGCAGATGTAGGCCCGGATGATTTTAATCTCATTAACATGCCGGTAGCTGAATTCCCTACCAAAACAGCCGCAAAATCGTCAGGAAGCGGCGGAAAATCGAGCCGCCCAGAGGCTGCCTGCTGAGCCCAAAGTAAGGGGGAGGAAGGGGGTTCCTGGGCGGTCAGCGGTTTGGGAAGGGGTGGGGAGGGGAGTCCTACACTTCCCTTGTGGAGCCTGGAGGAACACTCCTGATCCTCCTGGCCCCACAAAGGAAAGTTTAAAACTTACCTTAAAAGGCCTCTTCGATAGTCTGACTAGGCTTTTGCTGTCGTTGCCACCACTGACTTCCTGATTAAGATGGTGCCGGGGTCCTAATGACATAATAGGTCCCTGATTTGCATAAATGTAGGAGGTTCCTGACTGACTCTTGCCTTCTACACCTGAAAAATCAGGCATTTTAAAATCACAACAGGTCGGGGATGGAACAGGTGATTCAGCCACTCTATTCTAACGGAAACCTGGTGGGGGAAGTTAAAGTCTCCTTTGTATAAAGAACAGGATGGAAGGTTTTCATGTAATTTTGTTCTGTATGGAAGGAAGGTCATTGTTTGAAAAAAGTGCTCTAAAATCTATAAATTTAGCAGAAATTCATAAAAATCTGCAATTAACTTAATAGATTTTAAGTAATAATTCTTCCCCTTTTCTTTGTTTGAAAACATTTTAATTAAAGTAGCAGCATGAATAAGTTGAGACTGTGCAAATCAAACAATAAAATTACAAACCCTATCGGCACCAATTCCTGAACGGCGACTATAAAACAAAACGGCTAGGGAGGGTTCCCACCGTTGATTTCCATCCAGTGAACTCTGCTGGAGAGTGTATGGGCTCAATTTTGCGGGGAAATTGCAGGTGTGTTGAGGGCGGGAGGGCTCCAAAAATCACGGAAATCCCGTTCGGGTTTGGAAGTCGGCTCCAACCCGCTGATTTTTGAGTTCCCCACGGGTGGACCTGGGGCGACCTGAAATTGGAAGTCCCAACGGCAATTAAAGCCGGCAGGATGACAGTTAAAGAGCCAAATGTACCTCATTGAGGTACTGAAGGCAGTTTACTTGTGACAGATTACGTGGTTATAACGATTTTTAACTTACCTGGATCTTTTTAACTTACTCCCGATCTTCCCCTCTTCCCCCCCCCGATCTTCCCCCTCCCCCCCGATCTTCCATTCTCCCTCCCCCCGATCTTCCCCCTCCCCCCGATCTTCCCCCTCACCCCCCGATCTTCCACTCTCCCCCCCGATCTTCCCCTCTTCCCCCCCGATCTTCCATTCTCCCCCCCCGATCTTCCATTCTCCCTCCCCCGATCTTCCCCCTCACCCCCCAATCTTCCTCTCTCCCTCCCCCGATCTTCCACTCTCCCCCCCGGATCTTCCCCCTTCCCCCCCCCGAGCTTCCACTCTCCCCCCCCGATCTTCCATTCTCCCCCCCCCCCCCGATCTTCCATTCTCCCCCCCCCCGATCTTCCATTCTCCCCCCCCCGATCTTCCATTCTCCCCCCCCCCGATCTTCCATTCTCCCCCTGATCTTCCATTCTCCCCCCCCGATCTTCCATTCTCCCCCCCCCCGATCTTCCATTCTCCCCCCCGATCTTCCATTCTCCCCCCCCCGATCTTCCACTCTCCCCCCCCCCCCCGATCTTCCACTCTCCCCCCCCCCGATCTTCCACTCTCCCCCCCCGATCTTCCACTCTCCCCCCCCCCCCCCCGATCTTCCATTCCAGCGCTGGATGACGTCTCGCTCTCTTTCTTTCTCCCCCCCGCCCCGTGTTGCAGCTCCTGACGGCAGCCAGCTTGTCAATCACCTTCACCCCCCGACCCCCGCTGCCAACCTGCCATTTCAAAATTGAGCCCAATGTGTGTGGGTGTTGGGTGAAGACAGAATCAGGTCCACCTCTGATGCCCTCCATGGTTGGAAAAAAAAGAAAGCCTTGCATTAATATAGGTCCCTTCACGATCTCAGGATGCTTTATTACCAATGAAGTATTTTTGAAGTGTAGTCACCGTTGTAATGTGGGATATGCGGCAGCCAATCTGCGAATGAACTATCAATACTCAATGCCTACAGTGACATGTGAAAACGGACACCGGAGATAAGTACTGAAAGGGTTTCTGGTACCCATGGCACTGGATTCCAAGCATGAATCACCACTGTGAGGAGCAGAGGGAGGAAAAGGGAGACATTTCATGTGGGAAAATGCACAGTGGAAGTCCTCTAGAATAAACATGGATGCAAGTGCTAATTCTATATTTAGTGCCTCACAATTCATTCTGAAAGCTACGAGTGGAAGAACCATTCACACAATCAGAGCTCAACCTTTACCAAAGAATATGCATCAAAGGGGGGCACAAATTCAAAAAGGAACCAATTGAATCGGATTTGGTTCTCCATTTGTACTTTGCAAGCATACTGGGGAGCGGGAAAAGAATCTGGTTTTCTTGGCAGACATCAGTGAAAAAAAACAATATCACCTTTCCCCTAAACTTTTCTGCTATTTCCAGGAACCAGTTCTTAGAATCTGTCTGTAGAGTCAAAGAAGACGTCTTTGGTGACTTCCCTTGGAGATTGTCTGGACTGGTCTGGCTTATCAAGGCCAGAATGCATGATAGGAATATAGATATCGTCCATGTTTGGCATCACAAAAACTTTCTGTAATTAAAAACGTAGACTGCATTAGGATTACAGAAAGCATACTTCAATTAATGGTACATGCGTCCTACTACAAAATACCATGGCAACATATCTCAGGCAGGAGAAGACCATTGTTCCTCCTGGCCTACCTTTCAATTATTCCCTTTCTCTTCTGTAACATATCTTTATATATAAGTTTTATAATTTAAAAATCACGAGGCCTTTCAGATGTCATGAAAACTATCAGAAAAACAGCTGTCAGAAGGTTTAAATGAGGTTTGAATGATTTGGACCTGGGGATTTATTGCAGTGTGAATTAAGCTAAAACTTTTCCAAAAACCATGCACTCTTTTTGTAGTGGTGATATTACTGAGGTTCTCAGTGGGCTTGACTCAGTATTGACTTTTGCTCACTGCCCTCAGTTGATACCCCATTTAAACTTAGAATTACTTTCCACAATTTTGACCCAAGACGTGGATTGAATAAATGTAATGCGAGTAGGATCTTATAGGAAGCAAAGCATTGAAAAGGACTGATGTAACATGTGGCACGGTAATGAAAGGAAAATAGAAAAGCTTTCTCCCCACTTGTAGTCAATGAGGAAAGCTTCTGCCCATGTCTAGAAGTTTAGCAAAAACTGTCTAAACTACTTCCTACATTGGCACAATTTAGTTGGAGATATGTTAATCCCTCCAAGATGTAATGAAGTGATGATAAGGGGCACTACTGTGAAAAAGTTCCAATACAATGTATCGCTGAATGGTGGCACATGGGCTCAATCTGTGCCAACAAAATGAGCGCCACTTGTCTGTGCAGATGGTGCATGGAGATTTGCTACAAGATCACAGGAGAAGGAACAAAATCATCTCAAGAATCATTGCAAGCTACATTCATCCGCTTCCCAGTGACTGAGTGACAGCGTGGGCAGATCCATGGGAGCTCGTCACCTCTGCACCCTGTCTGACGTATTTACACAGAGAGTTGTGAAAATCACTTCCAAGGTTAGTGGTTGAGGCTGAAACTAGGTCAACATTCAAGATTAGATTGGATCGGTGGATGAAGGAAAAGGGGATAAAGGAATATGGGAACAGGGTGGTAAGTGTAATTAGGATGATTTGCTCACTTGGACGGTAAACACCGAGATCGACTGTTTGGGCCAAATGGCCTGTTCCTGTGTTGTAACTTCTGTGTAAAGTGTCTAATATGTCTCAGTTTGCACTGTGCACTTTCCCTACAGTCATGATCTTGGATTATACAAAGGGCATAGCTTTAAGATGATCACCAAAAGAAAAAAGTTAAGCAGTTGGGAGAATTTTTTTTCTCAGAGGGTTGTTAGGACATGGGATGCACAACTACAAAACTGTAATGGAAGCAGAATCCATAATACCTTTAAAAGGAAAGTAGATAATTACTTGAAAAGAAAAAGATTCAAAAGTGTTAGGAGAAAGAACAGAGCAATAGAATTAAGTGGATGACTCTTTCAGAGAGCTGGCACTGGTATGATGGGCAGAGTGGCCTCCTTCTCGCTGTAACATTCTAATGATTATATAATTCTAAATGTCACTCAAGTCCTCAGTCTGTTAACATGACAGGTTCCTGTTAACTCCCTCTTTAGTGCCTTGTGATTCCTTCCTACCTGGAACTCATGCTGTAATTTCTTCTCTATCCACTCAGTCACGTGTGTGAAGGTCACCTCCCGTTCGCCCAGCTTGGGCCGCACCTTAAATTCCAGTCGGGGAGGAGTCCGGAAGCTGTACCTAATCACAAGAAATACAGATAATATTCATGTCCTTTTTTCCTCATTCAGTTTCTCAACCCGTTGTGATGATCTTGGGCTTGTCTTCGGGTGCAGTTATATTGTGTATACAAAGACAGTCATGTTCAGCCCCTCTTGTTTTTGTATAATTGTTTCATTACTAATAATTTGTTCTCCGATAGTGAAAAATAGCTCATAACTTGCAAACAAATGAGCAGCTAATTCTCAAATGCTTGCATTTTGCAGTAGCATCTCCCCCTAGTCCAGCTCGTGTCCTTTTCTCAGTAAAAACAACTCATCCTTAAAAGCTGCTGTATTGAGGCTCGCATTTTGTTCTAATGCGACAAAATAAACGACATGAACGGGCTGCCCCTGTCCCCGTAATACTGCTCAATCCCTTGACTAATAGGATTTCACTCATTAAAAAGAAGCAGATTCATTTATAGTAAAAATAACCTCAGAACTTCACATCTAAACTCACCACTGAAATATGCAAAGCTGTTATTACTGGGGAGGATCCTGGCTGAGTTTGAGAATCTTTGTACATCTGACACCTGCCCTTTTGCTCAATTTGACGGAGATATTGTGGTTGCTGTGACAAGCAACGAAGATCCACTCCATGTAGCATTAAGAATAGAGAATGAATCTACAATCCACTGTCCCTAAATGCCAATTGTCCAGTGTCTATTGTTCCATAGTGTCATAGGAACACGAGTAGGCCATTCAGTCCCTCGAGCCTGTTCCGTGTCCATTTCATGGTCTATTTACAATATCACATGCACACACTGTCTACTTCTAGGCTGCCGTGGACCAAGACATAAGGACAAGAAATGATTAGGAAACAGCAGTAAGTAGACACATAGCTCTAACATTGCTAAATCAGACAAATACGATTCATAAATCTTCCCTGTCTTCATGTTTCAATGTAATGGGCATCAAAATCAACCTAAGCCAAGGTTCAAGTTTGCAATAAAGTAACTCATGGAAAATGTGCATATTTGGAAGTTGAATGAGGACAGGTTGAACGTGATGCCCCATGTGATCGAATAGCATGCCTTAGCTTGAGAGCCAGCAGGCAAACCATAATGTACACTTCTGTCTGGGAGCATTGTATATTAATGATAAATTTAAATTGGCCTTGTTAGCTTTATTGATCAAAAGAAATGATTGATTTCTGAGTAATGAGGCAATTACACAAATAACTACCTAGGACCTGAATCTAATTGCATCAAATCTTGTTTGACGAGACTGAATTCTGTTCGAAGGTTGTTAATACTTGTGGGTTCACTTTTGGCTCTAGCCTGCCACTACAGTAATAATTTAAAGAAGGTCTTTTTTTAAAGAGACTTTTAAAAAATCTTTCTTTATCCTAGCTTGGACATTGAAGTAAAGTGTGAAATAACACCAGGCCGATGTCCTCTCTTCTTCAGTTTTCCTATTTTGCGGTGCCATTATATGTGTTAGAAGCTTATAGGGATTCTGTGGAGGTCATTTCTCATGTAAAGCTTGTCGTCATGGATTCATGTTCAAAAGATACTAAAGAGAACTGCTTGGACTCAGAATTTTTATTGTTTTGAAACAAGAAATTTTAAATACTGTGTTTGTTAAGTCTAAGTGCTGATTCATTCTTGCTTCTGTTTAATTTTACTTAATGCAATAAATTTGATTACTAGTTTCCATTTGGTTTGGTTTCCCACTAATTTGGAGAGATCCAGCAGACACAGTTAGTGAGCTGTACTATTTCTGTTGCATACCCCAATGGTTGAAGTGGTCATTATTTGCCCGGTGGCACGCTATCTCATACACTAACATGGGATTAAGTTGTGATTGTGCAGGGTTGCCTGTGGTGCTGACATTTTGCTTTGAACACGAGTAAGAAATATTGGGAAGAGACCTGGATTTTAACAGTGGGTTGGTGCCAATGGAACTGTACAGTAGCTTGAATTAGCACCGCAGGAGAGGAAGAGAGAATATCTTGGAAGAAAAGAACCTAATTTTGCCAGATATTTTTCATTCTGTGTATGACTATATTGTATTTATATAGAAATGGAAATACCAATTTTTGACATTTAATAATGAGGCAAGTTTCACAAATGCAGAATAACTTGAAAATAAGTTGAAACTTATTATATTTTTAAGTGCAATCTCTCCAATCTTAATGACCATGCTTATTATTTGTTTTACTAATTGTTTCCATTTTAGAAGTTGACGACATGAACTTATCTACAGACACAAACCTGCTGGTTGCTTTTTACATAGATTTACATAGAATGTACAAGCACAGAAACAGGCCATTCGGCCCAACTGGTCCATGCCGGTGTTTATGCTCCAGACGAGCCTCCTCCCAAGTCTTTGACTTGATAAATGTGGGCTGTACAGGTTGAAGTCTCGTTTGTGGAGGTCAGTTCATTTCAATTTATTTCACACATTCCATTAGACTGCACGCAGCAGCTGCAGGCACATAGATTGTTAGTAAAAGTGAGCTGTGGCTGGTATCCAGTCACATTCACTTTTTTATTAAAGGTACTTAGTGATTTACTGACCTCCCGCACCCCAGGCCCAAGAAGATTAAGCACTTAAAGTACAACTCAGACGTAAGGATGGTTTTCTCATTCACCTGAGGAGCTGCCATCTTTTCCCAGTAACACTACAGTGACAGCAGTAATCTTTGCTGCTTGTAAGATGATGTGTATATCAAAATGTTTTAAGCAAAAATAACATTTTTAATTATTATATTCATAAATTAGATTTTTCACAACGTACTTGTTTGCATGAAGCACTTAACGTGTACTTTCCTCCAGTCACTAATGTGAGCAATAAAACACACCCAACTCTCTTCACTAAACACTGTTCAGCAAACTTTTTTTTGGTTAAATAGAGTGAGGAGAGCCATGTGTCACTTTCCTCACAATGATAAGTGACACAATGATGCACAACAGCTCACAAACAGGAAACAATAAGAATATATTAGGAAGGACATTGTTGTCTGATGGCCAATTGACAGAAAGGTAAATTTTTTGAGTGTGTTTTTACCCCTCCTCGCTTGAAAGCACTGACTCTTGCGAGGTTACAGATAGCTCAGGTTAACCCTCAGTGGTGCATTTGATAATCCAATACCCATACCATGCAGGTCTGCAGTACACTAGGGGACTGTTGATGAATAACCAGCTAGCTTAGTTTATAAATAGACTCTGGTGGGATAAGCCTGTCACTGGAGCTGGGATTCTTCCTACTTGGCTTCGGATATCCAGATAACCCTACAAGATAATGCTTTAATGGGTATGGTTGTCCTAGCTGGACATTCAATGGGAAGTTTACCAATACTCTGAACTGATCAGCTGGCTGGTTTTGGCTGATAAAACCCCAGCAATACCCCTGTGCACACCTTACAGTCCCTAACCCTTGGCTCTATCAAACTGTGCCTGAGGTCTTCAGATTCAGGTAAGTGCAGCATGTCCCTATGGGATAAGTGGGCGTATTCTATACTGGGCAAATCCTGCATGTGTACACTTTGGCAGGAAAAATCAGAGAGCAAGTTATTATCTTAATGGCGAGAAACTGGAAAGTACTGCTACAAAGGGATCTGGGGGTCCTAGTGCAAGAAAATCAAAAAGTTAGTATGCAGGTGCAGCAGGTGATCAAGAAGGCCAACGGAATGTTGGCTTTTATTGCTAGGAGGATAGAATATAAAAACAGGGAGGTATTGCTGCAGTTATATAAGGTATTGGTGAGACCGCACCTGGAATACTGCATACAGTTTTGGTCTCCATACTTAAGAAAAGACATACTTGCTCTCGAGGCAGTACAAAGACGGTTTCACTTGGTTAATCCCGGGGATGAGGGGGCGGACATATGAGGAGAGGTTGAGTAGATTGGGACTCTACTCATTGGAGTTCAGAAGAATGAGAGGCGATCTTATTGAAACATATAAGATTGTGAAGGGGCTTGATCGGGTGGATGCGGTAAGGATGTTCTCAAGGATGGGTGAAACTAGAACGAGGGGGCATAATCTTAGAATAAGGGGCTGCTCTTTCAAAACTGAGATGAGGAGAAACTTCTTCACTCAGAGGGTAGTAGGTCTGTGGAATTTGCTGCCCCAGGAAGCTGTGGAAGCTACATCATTAAATAAATTTAAAACAGAAATAGACAGATTCCTAGAAGTAAAGGGAATTAGCGGTTACGGGGAGCGGGCAGGAAATTGGACATGAATTTAGATTTGAGGTTAGGATCAGATCAGCCATGATCTTATTGAATGGCGGAGCAGGCTCGAGGGGCCGATTGGCCTACTCCTGCTCCTATTTCTTATGTTCTTATGTTCCCAGTACCTTGGTTTGGATAATCTGAAACATGATGATGGGTTTCTGTGCATGACAGACACCCAGCTAACCAAAAAAAAAACAAGGTGCTGGAATTCACTTGAATAATCACAGGTACGAAACAAATCTGTATGACATGGCTGGCTAGTTACAATATTAATAGAGATGTCAGTGGTAAAGGAAGGGGACTGGAGTGCAAATGGAAATAAATAAGTTCCAATTAGGACAGTTAAGGATGGACTGGATTCTGCTCACAAATCAGTTAATATTAAAGACAGAAATACCATACAGCTGAGCAGCATGAGAAACACAGGTGTCCCTGCCAGAGGGCTGGTGCTCTTTCTTGACACTGGAAACCCTGTAACCCATGAGCTAATTATTTTGTTGTCTGACTGGTTGTCTAGCTTCGCAAGCTCCACATGAAACATTTTGATTGCGGAAACAATGTGGGTAATTTTAACCTCCCCAGGTCGAGCGGGGTGGAGGGGGGGAGCGTTAAAATATCAAAAATGGGAATCCCGACATCATTTAACTGAGGCGGCTTGGGGGTGCGGGCGGGCGGGCCTGGGAAACCCGGCCTGATGGGATTAAATCTGAAACTGTGCTCAAATTTGAGGCAAGCAATCTCGATAAAATATTTAAATTAGGGGCCCACCACGGGGGAGCAGGTTAGTCGCCCCTCCCCTCCTTTTAACTGAGGCGGCTTGGGGGGGCGGGTGACTAACCTGCTCTCCGGAGGTGGGCCCCTAATTTAAATATTTTATCAAGACTGCTTGCCTCAAATTTGAGCACAGTTTCAGATTTAATCCCATCGGGCCGGACTCTGGGAACTGTATTTTTGGATTTGTTGGCCACTACACCTAACCCCATCTCCCCATAAATCTCGGGGCCAATTAGGTGGCCACCCATTAGGTGGTATAGCATCAAAAAATCGCTTCACCTCAAAAATAATTCTTACACCACATTTATTTTATAAGAACGAGAAAATACCGTTCAGCCCAACTAGCTCACCCTGCTGTTTTAGATATTTGTACATGGGGCTGCTCCAGCCATCTCCATCCTGCCTTAATACCAGCCTATGTCTCGCTACTTGCTATTTAACACAAAACAATCTGCAGATACTTTGGTTGCCTTTGTATTGATTCTAGTATGATAAACCAGTTGCCAAGTGAGGCATGATTGACTGTTATTCATGAGCGTGAGTTATTATTTTACTGAGCAAAGACACTGCTCTCCTCTACAGAGCACTGAGCAATGGAACGATTCACTCTCGAGCAACAGTATGGGACGTACCATATTCGGTCAGTGGGAGGAGGAGGAATGTTAACAGCCAGCACTCCCGCTAGCTCCTGAACCTCTACAGCCAGTAGCAGTGGAGTGTTGGACACTTCCTCTATTTTCTTCTTGATGAACTCATTCTCTGTGGCTTTTTGAAAGTATTTTGATTTGGCAATCTTATCCACAAATCGGAGAATCTTTCTGCTGGTGCTGCTTCCTGCAGCATACCTGAAAGAACAAAGAAGTTTAGTTTTAAAAATTACTTGAGTTTTTTGATGTTGTCTCTTTTAGTCTTTTGTAGGCTGTTACCACCCCTCACCATTAATCCTCCTTCAGATCAATTCAAGCAGTGGCCTGCTCGGTGTGATGCCCCTTCCAAGTTATAACAATGCATGTCAAATGAATGAAAACAGGATGTGAGCTTGCTGACTGGTTGCCATTAGCTGTTGAATGAGAAGCCCCATGATAAACTGTCCCCATTATCAAGTTGCTTTTAATCAACTGCAGAAGTCAACGAATGAATCAGATATTCCAGCTAACATGGTGCCTATGAGCTGGAGTGCTCTGTGCTCTCACAGCTATATCTCATACTGGTGAAAATTGAGAATACTAAACGGGTGGGAGAAAGGATCACTAAGCTGCAACTCAATTGAGGGGTTCACAAGGGTGAAACTCAAGCTGCTTACATAGTCATCTTAACCACAAGAGTGTATTATGGTCCTGAATACATTCTCAGTAACAATATACACAGCTAGTAATGTATGCCCTTTATTTGTTATTTTTAAGGCTTTACAGATGAAGTTTCATATCTTCCATTACTGTTGCTGTTAGGTCAGCTGATCTCTTCCCTGTTGCTCCATGACACATAATGGTATAAATGTTGGAGATTATGATGGAATTTGAATATATAAATATACTCCACCATAAAGGGGTTTATGGGTATAATGGACTTTATACAGACCAGAGCCTCTATAAAATAGCTACTTTAGAACTAAACATTCCAGCTTTTTAAAGAGTTATAATTGATGCCTTTTGTTTTGGAAAAAAAGTACAAGAAGTTGAAATACCCTGGATGAAGATCTCCTGCCGATCCATTATGACACATTAACACCAGCCCTGCTCATAAGCGTCTGCCCTATATGGAAGAAATACCCAACTTACCCCTCTGCACCAGGTGGACCTAGTTTGTCTCCAATGGTTCCTTGTGGTTCTGCTGTAGGCACTTCCTCTTCATCTGAAGATCCAGCACTTGAAGATTCTTCATCACTGTCTGCCAGCACAAATGCCCGGGGTTTAGATCTGCAGGAAGGAAGAGGTAAGCATTAGCACATCAGCTAAAATGCAAACTTTCACACCCAAAGTGATTAAAGCCACAAGCACGATATTTATTAGCTTTTGTCGAACCTCATTTTTTTCCGATCCTGCTGGAAGCAGTGTTTTAGTCATCAAAGAAGCTCAATCCTCGACAGGATGACCGCCAGAGATTGGAATAATGAGCTCTGACTGTACGAGTTGTCCTCATTAAGTGACTCCCCAGAGCCTTCAGCTGCCCTAAATATGTCAATCACATCTTACTGTTCTTTCCTGCATTGATGGCTGAGCAGGAGGAGCATGTTGAGATTACAAAGATGTGAAGAACAAAGGTCAGAAGGTCTGAACTTTGAGAATGTGACTGTTTGTGAGAGCTGCTTTGGAGGACCACAGGATGGCAGAACGCAGGTTCAATTTCTCTCCGACTGCTTAATTCCCAACATTTGAATTATCATTGTGAAGGACCTCCCCACTGGATGGGGAAAAGACACTGCTGGGTTTCTGTCACCTGCCCCGACAGGTTGCCTGGCCCCTTTTTGAGCTGCTTAAGTAGTGTGACCCAGAAAGACCCATACAGGGAGAAAGGGGATAAAAATGACATTTAAAAAAAGTGTGGCCAATTGTAAAATAATAAATGTAACAATAAAGGTGATCTTTAAATAGATTTAAAGCTGCTGACTAATCATTCTTTCTCCCCATTTCCCTGAAATATGACGTGAAGCACTGTCAGCCAGTTTATTAGAATATGTGCCTCTGTATGGTTTTTGACTCTAAATGATTTTTCGTTTGGTGTTGTTTTAACCCAGCATTAAAATAAAGCCCAGTTAAACATTTAGGCTTGTGGGTAAAAGAAAAGAACGAAATTAAAGTTTGGGGGTAAAAATCATACAACAAATGACGTGCCCGATCCTAAAATAGTGATCCTTGTTTATCCAGTCTCTTTATTAAGGTCGATTTTCTGGGAGGGAGGGTAGCAGTGATTGGGAGGGAGGGTAGTGAAGATTGGGTGGGTGGGTGGCGGTGATCGGGAGGGAGGGTGGCGGTGAGTGGGAGGGAGGGTGGCGGTGATCGGGAGGGTGGGTGGCGGTGAGCGGGAGGGTGGGTGGCGGTGAGCGGGAGGGTGGGTGGCGGTGATTGGGAGGGAGGTTGGCGGTGATCGGGAGGGTGGGTGGCGGTGAGCGGGAGGGTGGGTGGCGGTGATTGGGAGGGTGGGTGGCGGTGAGCGGGAGGGTGGGTGACGGTGATCGGGAGGGAGGGTGGCGGTGATCGGGAGGGAGGGTGGCGGTGATCGGGAGGGTGGGTGACGGTGATCGGGAGGGAGGGTGGCGGTGATCGGGAGGGAGGGTGACGGTGATCGGGAGGGAGGGTGACGGTGATCGGGAGGGAGGGTGGCGGTGATCGGGAGGGAGGGTGACGGTGATCGGGAGGGAGGGTGACGGTGATCGGGAGGGAGGGTGGCGGTGATCGGGAGGGAGGGTGGCGGTGATCGGGAGGGAGGGTGACGGTGATCGGGAGGGAGGGTGGCGGTGATCGGGAGGGAGGGTGGCGGTGATCGGGAGGGAGGGTGGCGGTGATCGGGAGGGAGGGTGACGGTGATCGGGAGGGAGGGTGACGGTGATCGGGAGGGAGGGTGGCGGTGATCGGGAGGGAGGGTGACGGTGATCGGGAGGGAGGGTGGCGGTGATCGGGAGGGAGGGTGACGGTGATCGGGAGGGAGGGTGACGGTGATCGGGAGGGAGGGTGGCGGTGATCGGGAGGGAGGGTGACGGTGATCGGGAGGGAGGGTGACGGTGATCGGGAGGGAGGGTGACGGTGATCGGGAGGGAGGGTGACGGTGATCGGGAGGGAGGGTGGCGGTGATCGGGAGGGAGGGTGACGGTGATCGGGAGGGAGGGTGACGGTGATCGGGAGGGAGGGTGGCGGTGATTGGGAGGGAGGGTGACGGTGATCGGGAGGGAGGGTGACGGTGATCGGGAGGGAGGGTGGCGGTGATCGGGAGGGAGGGTGACGGTGATTGGGAGGGTGACGGTGATTGGGAGGGTGGGTGACGGTGAGTGGGAGGGAGGGTGGCGGTGAGTGGGAGGGTGGGTGGCGGTGATCGGGAGGGAGGGTGGCGGTGATCGGGAGGGAGGGTGGCGGTGATCGGGAGGGTGGGTGGCGGTGATCGGGAGGGTGGGTGGCGGTGATCGGGAGGGAGGGTGGCGGTGATCGGGAGGGTGGGTGGCGGTGAGTGGGAGGGTGGGTGGCGGTGATCGGGAGGGAGGGTGACGGTGATCGGGAGGGTGGGTGGCGGTGATCGGGAGGGAGGGTGACGGTGAGTGGGAGGGAGGGTGGCGGTGATTGGGAGGGAGGGTGGCGGTGATTGGGAGGGTGGGTGGCGGTGATTGGGAGGGTGGGTGGCGGTGATTGGGAGGGTGGGTGGCGGTGATCGGGAGGGAGGGTGGCGGTGATCGGGAGGGAGGGTGACGGTGAGTGGGAGGGTGGGTGGCGGTGATTGGGAGGGAGGGTGACGGTGATCGGGAGGGTGGGTGGCAGTGATCGGGAGGGAGGGTGACGGTGATCGGGAGGGTGGGTGGCAGTGATCGGGAGGGAGGGTGACGGTGATTGGGAGGGAGGGTGGCAGTGATTGGGAGGGAGGGTGACGGTGATTGGGAGGGAGGGTGACGGTGATTGGGAGGGTGGGTGGCAGTGATCGGGAGGGAGGGTGACGGTGAGTGGGAGGGTGGGTGGCAGTGATCGGGAGGGAGGGTGACGGTGAGTGGGAGGGAGGGTGACGGTGATTGGGAGGGAGGGTGACGGTGAGTGGGAGGGAGGGTGGCGGTGATTGGGAGGGTGGGTGGCGGTGATTGGGAGGGAGGGTGGCGGTGAGTGGGAGGGAGGGTGGCGGTGATTGGGAGGGTGGGTGGCGGTGATTGGGAGGGAGGGTGACGGTGATTGGGAGGGAGGGTGACGGTGAGTGGGAGGGTGGGTGGCGGTGATTGGGAGGGAGGGTGATGGTGATTGGGAGGGAGGGTGACGGTGATTGGGAGGGAGGGTGACGGTGATTGGGAGGGAGGGTGACGGTGATTGGGAGGGAGGGTGACGGTGAGTGGGAGGGTGGGTGGCGGTGATTGGGAGGGAGGGTGACGGTGATTGGGAGGGAGGGTGACGGTGATTGGGAGGGAGGGTGACGGTGATTGGGAGGGAGGGTGGCAGTGATTGGGAGGGAGGGTGACGGTGATTGGGAGGGAGGGTGACGGTGATTGGGAGGGTGGGTGGCGGTGATTGGGAGGGAGGGTGACGGTGATTGGGAGGGAGGGTGGCAGTGATTGGGAGGGAGGGTGACGCTGATTGGGAGGGAGGGTGGCGGTGATTGGGAGGGAGGGTGACGGTGATTGGGAGGGAGGGTGACGGTGATTGGGAGGGTGGGTGGCGGTGATTGGGAGGGAGGGTGACGGTGATTGGGAGGGAGGGTGGCAGTGATTGGGAGGGAGGGTGACGGTGATTGGGAGGGAGGGTGACGGTGATTGGGAGGGAGGGTGACGGTGAGTGGGAGGGAGGGTGGCGGTGAGTGGGAGGGTGGGTGGCGGTGATTGGGAGGGAGGGTGGCGGTGAGTGGGAGGGTGGGTGGCGGTGATTGGGAGGGAGGGTGACGGTGATTGGGAGGGAGGGTGGCAGTGATTGGGAGGGAGGGTGACGGTGATTGGGAGGGAGGGTGGCGGTGATTGGGAGGGAGGGTGGCAGTGATTGGGAGGGAGGGTGACGGTGATTGGGAGGGTGGGTGGCGGTGATTGGGAGGGAGGGTGACGGTGATTGGGAGGGTGGGTGGCGGTGATTGGGAGGGAGGGTGACGGTGATTGGGAGGGAGGGTGACGGTGAGTGGGAGGGAGGGTGGCGGTGAGTGGGAGGGAGGGTGACGGTGATCGGGAGGGAGGGTGGCAGTGATTGGGAGGGTGGGTGGCGGTGAGTGGGAGGGAGGGTAGCAGTGATCGGGAGGGAGGGTGACGGTGATTGGGAGGGTGGGTGGCGGTGATCGGGAGGGAGGGTGACGGTGATTGGGAGGGTGGGTGACGGTGAGTGGGAGGGTGGGTAGTGATGATTGACTCAGTGGCATTCAGCTTAGAGCATGACCTGAATAAAGTAAATGAACACTGGTTCAGAGTGAGGCCTCCTTTCTTAATTAGCAGAGTTTTAATCATCCCACAGTAGTACCACAGCTTGCAATCCAAATGAAACAAATGGTCTGCGTTGGATATATTGGATAAGATTGGAGAGAGAGCTTCTACACTGTGTACCGCAGGTAAACTGGCTGAAACAAAACAATATACGAACATGAAATATTCCCCGACACCCATTCCTTTACATTTAAAGATAGGATGAACTGTGGGGACAGGCAGTGTAAGAAGACAAGGACTTTCCTTTTACATGAGTATTGATTTTATAATATGGCATATTATTTCCTATCTAAATTATTTGCAGTTATTGGCATTGCAGATTGAACAGTTTCTATGCTGCTTTTGTAGGATTTTCTATACTTCTGGGTGTTTACTAGGGACGAGAGCTCAGAAACATTTACAACTTTAAATATGGACTAGAATAGCACATAAATCTTGGCCCTGAAAATCTACCCCACGGTGGATTCCACTGTAAGCATTGAGATGCACTCACTGGGAACCTCCTCCCCAGGCCTTGTTGGACTTTCCAGGGGCCAGAGGACGTGCTCCCATTACCCCAGCAATGGCAACTGCCCGCACCACGAAAGGTGCAACTAGGATGCCCATCATGGCTGGAAATCCTGGCAGAGGCGGCCAGTTCCAGGAGGTTGCCAGGTTCCACCCCCATCAGAAAGAATTGATAAGAGCCCCTCTCCCCCTCTCCCCCTCCCCCCCCCCACCATGGTCCCACATCTCCCATTCGGCAGCATGGTATGTCACTGTTGGTACTATGGTTGATCCCACCAGGAATAGACCAGGAATGCAGGAACCTCCCATGTGGGGAGTGCCTACCCCTGCTTCTTTACACAGTTAGTCATGTTTTGGATAGGTCGAGGCGCTGCCCCCAGAAGGCCAATCGGGAATTCCAACTTAAGGTTGCACCTGCCTTGTGGTTCCTAGATTCCTATTGAAGTTCTATCAGGGGTACACCGAAGAGCTGTGTATTTTTGGCCAGTCTCGGCCAGCTGTACAACTGTGGAGGGCTTCACCCCAAGTCCTCATCCGACGTGCTTACCATTCACTGTTCCCTTGGTTCATTTCTAATAACCCTGAATCCCATTTGTTGAAAAGAACCTGTCTAGTTCCTTCCTGAAACCCGCTAAGATTTCTTGTTCCACCCCCAGTGCTGGTAATCTGTTCCACATACATGACACCCTTTTATTAAAATGCATCTCATATTTTCTTTTGTCATCCTTAATTTGTAAATATGACCCCTCGTGCTTAAACTTTGTACGTGGCAGAAAAGCTTACTTGGATGCAATTTGTCCAAACCTTTCAGAATTTTAAACACTTTGATCATATCCCCTCTCAGTCTTCTCTTTTCAAGAGAGAAAAGACCCAAGTTAGTCAGTCCCTCCTCATAAATCATTCCCTTAACTTCTGGATCAACCATGTAGCCCTTCTCTGTACCCCCTCCAATAGAACAATAGAATCATAGAATAGAATCATAGAAAGATTACAGAACGGAAGGAGGTCATTCGGCCCATCGAGTCCGTGCCGGCTCTATGCAAGAGCAATCCAGCTAGTCCCACTCCCTCGCTCTTTCCCCGTAGCCCTGCAATTTTTTCCTTTCAAGTACTTATCCAGTTCCCTTTTGAAGGCCATGATTGAATCTGCCTCCACCACCCCCTCGGGCAGTGCATTCCAGATCCTAACCACTCGCTGTGTAAAAAAGTTTTTCCTCATGTCACCTTTGGTTCTTTTGCCAATCACCTTAAATCTAGGTCCTCTGGTTCTTGACCCTTCCGCCAATGGGAACAGTTTCTCTCTATCTACTATGTATAGAACCTTCATGATTTTAAATACCTCTATCAAATCTCCTCGCAACCGTCTCTGTTCCAAGGAGAACAACCCCAGATTCTCCAGTCTATCCACGTAACTAAAATCCCTCATCCCTGGAATCATTCCAGTAAATCTCTTCTGCACCCTCTCTAAGGCCTTCACATCTTTCCTAAAGTGTGGTGCCCAGAACTGGACACAATACTCCAGTTGTGGCCGAACCAGTGTTTTATAAAGGTTCATCATGACTTCCATACTTTTGTACTATTTATAAAGCCCAGGATCATGTATGCTTTTTTAACCACTTTCTCAACCTGCCCTGCCACCTTCAACGATTTGTGCACATATACCCCCAAATCTCTCTGTTCCTGTTACCCTTTTAGAGTTGTGCCCGCTAGTTTATATTGCCTCTCCTTGTTCTTCCTACCGAAATGTATCACTTCATATTTTTCTGCATTAAAATTCATCTGCCACGTGTCCGCCCATGTCACCAGCCTGTCTATATCCTCTTGAAGTCTATCACTATCCTCCTCACTGTTCACTACACTTCCAAGTTTTGTGTCATCTGCAAATTTTGAAATTGTGCCCTGTACACCCAAGTCCAAGTCATTAATATATATCAAGAAAAGCAGTGGTCCCAGCACTGACCTCTGGGGAACACCACTGTACACCTCCCTCCAGTCCGAAAAACAACTGTTCACTACTGCCTGTTTCCTGTCACTTAGCCAATTCTGTATCCATGTTGCTACTGCTTCCTTTATGCCATGGGCCGCAATCTTGATGATAAGCCTACCATGTGGCACTTCATCGAACGCCTTTTGAAGGTCCATATACACCACATCAACCGCATTGCCCTCATCTACCCTCTCTGTTACCTCATCAAAAAATTCTATCATGTTAGTCAAACACGATTTGCCTTTAACAAATCCTTTCTAGCTTTCCCTGATCAATCCACCCTCATCCAAGTGACTGTTAATTCTGTCCTGGATTATTGTTTCTAAAAGTTTCCCCACCACTGAGGTTTAAACTGACTGGCCTAGTTGCTGGGTTTATCCTTACACCCTTTTTCGAATAACGAAATATGATTTTTGAAATAAGGAGAAAGAAACTGCACGCACTACTCCAGATGTTTCTTCAACAGTACCAGCTTTCTAAGGTAAGTCTCATCAGGACAGGCTAAGAGTTATGTGAAAATTCAATGGTGACAGCCTGGGGGCAAACTGTCCATCGACCCATGTGTGGGCACGCACATGCATGTACGTGTGATTGGGAAGATCATTTTGTTTGGATGTAAAGCTTACAGAAAAGATTAGTACTAGAATGTTACACATGTGTACAAGGCTAACATTGAGCAGGTAGAGGAACAGGACTAGAAAAGTCTAGCAGTTTTTGGTCAAGGACTCCACACAAATCTGACAGAAAAAACATTTGATTCATCAGAGTTTTCTAATGGTTCATCATGGTACATGTCCATTTTCTGCAGTCTTTGGTCAGTTCCTTAGTAGTATAAGGAGGCCCTTTCTCAACTGGACACCTGCATTTTAAATTATTTTCAGATTTTGATCTTCCCAAAGTGCTACTGGGGAGGGATGGTGAACAAAATTAAATCTGAGTTGAAATGGATATTTCCTACATCATTATCTGTACCGCATCTTTTACGACCAGTCAGACAATGAAAGCAGAACTTTTGTTTCACTCACCATAAGCACCTTCAAATAATTTTTTATAAAATAAAATGAAGTAAAACAAATATTGTGATGCACAGCGAAGGGTATAACATATAAATGCAGAGAGGCCATTTTAAAACTGTACTTGGCCCTGGTGAGACCACATCTGGAGTAGCACGCGCAGTTTTTTCTCCTTATTTCAAAAAGGATATTCCGTTATTGGAGGGGGTACAGAGGAGGGTGACACGGTTGATCTTTGAAGTTAAGGGAATGATGTATGAGGAGGAACTGACTAACTTGGGTCTTTTCTCTCTTGAAAAGAGAAGATTGAGAGGGGATATGATCGAAGTGTTTAAAATTCTGAAAGGTTTGGACAAATTGCATCCAAGTAAGCTTTTCTGCCATGTACAAAATTTAAGCACGAGGGGTCACATTTACAAATTAAGGACTACAAAAGAAAATAAGTAATGTCTCTTACTAAAAGGGTGTCAAGTATCTGGAACAGATGACTAGCACGGGGATGGAACAAGAAATTTTAATGGGTCTCAAGAAGGAACTAGGCAATTTCTTGTCAACAAATTAGATTCAGGGTTATTAGAAATGCACCATGGGAATAGTGTGGATAGGTGGGCTAGATGGACCGAAGGTCTTCTACTGCCTGAAACTATTACTGTGTAACTTTAAAAACGGCTTGGTGACAAAGAAATGCTTCCTGCTGGAAGAATGAAGCACATAAAAATACTCATGCTGTCTGGAATATTTTTCTATCATTAAGGACTGCTAGATGGCATATGCATGAAAGGGGAACTGCTTCATGTAGCATAGGGGGAAATTATATGAAAAGCACACAATCTATCTGACTTGAATTAGCAAGCTATGCTGACCGGATACAGAGTGGCACTGGCAGTGGCTGACAGACGAGGGCGTTACAAAATGGGGCTGGAGAAAATGGGGGAAAGATATGAAAAGATCATTCAAATTATAGCTATGTTTTATTTATCAGATAAGAGTTGGCATATTTTTCAGTCATCAGTACAATAATTTTCAAGTTCATGGGTTTTCCAGTCAGGAAAACATCAGCAATAAAATATAGATAAACAGTCTGCTTACCCCTCTGTTCTTGTGTCAGCCAATCTCAGTCCCTCTGGCACGCACTCTTTCCCCAATTTGCACAGGTTCATTTTGGTTTCCAGCGTCATTTGCAATGCCCCATTGTACGCAATTTCCAAATCCACCCACAGCCCTGGGAAAGGACAGAGGCAGTGACACACACACACAGTCATTCCTTTCAAAGACAACCTTTACTCCCAAGCTTTTCCTGTTATAGAGGAACTTCCATTATGCGTTCTCCAAATGTTTGCCAGAATTAGGGTTGCCAACTCTGGTTGGATGTATTCCTGGGAGTTTCATCACATGACCTCCTGCCTCCAACAGCCTTGTCCCCACCATTGGTCGCCCAGCAAGTCCACCCTCACAGGACACCACTTTCCCACATTAATTGGAAACTGAACGGACTCTTCATTACCCGATTGGATGATTCTTGACTATCAGGCAAACAGCCTCTTTTCCCATCTCCAATATTTTTATAACTAGTAAACAAAAATGTTCGAACACAATGAAAAAGAACCCTGTATTTTTTAATGCCCCTATGACTTTTCTCCTGGGTTTGCTCACAGCAGTGTCCTGGAGATTAATTCCTGGAGAGTCCAGGACAATCCTGGAAGGTTGGCAGCCTTAGCCAGAATTGTCATGTGAGATGTCATCTCATTGCACTGCCTGCTAATGCTTCCTTTGATGCTATTATTCCATCTCCTTTCCTTGGTGAATAAGTCAACACATTGAGGTAAATTCTTGTCTTCACCATAAGGCTAATCTTTCTCACTACTCAGCGGGCGGGTGGCTCAGCCTGTTTGCCAAGATTTTCGACTGCCTGCTTTACAACCCGCTCGATTTGCAATCCTTTGATTTCGACGGAATGAAAAACGGACGGGTTCTATAAAGGGCAGGCGATCCGCGCCACCAGATTACCGCCCATGGTGGTGAAGACAAAAATTTATCTTAATGTGATGTTTCTCTAATTTGTTTTACACGGTCCTGTCCCTATGGAGTTGCTGTATTACATGGGTAAGACCAGAATGTGGGGACTCTCACTTATCTGCCAACTTCTAATGGTGCTTGGTATCATCGCCTTCAAATATGATAGCACTAATGTTACTGTAACAGTGGTTTATGTGAAAGAGAATGGCCTTGAATATCTGTCTGTTGAGCTCGGACTCAGTGACGGGGGGTTTCCGCTTGTGCACTCCCCAGTCTGCGATTCCCTCTCGCATTCTGCTGCAGTAACTCAGCACAGTTACAGGTGAATGAAGTGGGTTGTTTGGGTCTAATTTTTACAGCTGCTCACCTGATGAAAATAAGATTTTAACTCAGTAAATTGAAAGAGATATTTAAGGATGGAAAAAATCTCAGAATTTTAATGGTAAAGCATAAATAAATATACCAAATGGGAGAACAATTAGGGCATGAGTAGGAGGAATGTGGGACCCTGAAAACCTCTGTATAGCATCTAAACAACTCTCACAATTAAAGTTCTTTTTCTTTCTCTCCTCCTCTCCAAATATTTCTGTGGTACATGAAGCTGCTCTTTGGTATTTTGCCCAGGTGGCCATGTGGGGGCCTAAAGAGTGACTTTCAACAGGCCGTTCCATCATGGAAGCTATCAGCTAAGTCTGATCCTGCACTCGCCCAATATCACACAGGTACACTTTCCAGCGGGGGTCACTGCTTTCAATCTGGAATTGGGAATTCTAGCCGATTTCCTCCACCACCAGTCCGGCCTGGCCCTTCCCTATTCCAGTAGTTCAGAGGCCAAATTAAGTGCCCCTATCAGTGTCTTGTCTAAGATCAGCTAAGTAGGAGCAGTGCATGGGTCAAACGTGTGAACTTCCTGGTATGGCTTAGTATAATCTACTAAATGAGCATCAGCTGGAGTTTCACATGGTTCATTTAGCAGGGGTGTGTGTGTGTGAAAATTTCCTGTTTAACAATACTCAAATATCCAGCACTCTAATTATTCAATGTTACCTTCAATGACCCAGCAGTTCCCTGATGATAATAAGCAGCTTTGTTGTGTGCCAGGAATTTCTGAATAGCTTGAACCTACTCACCTTTTTGATTGACAGATGGGCTGGAAGTTCGGATGACCACAGGTAGCAACGTCCCCATATCCAACTCAGTGAGAGTCAGCTCATTCATAAAGTATGGCAGCTAGTATAAGACATAAAGTCAAATAAAACTGCTTAATAACTCATGTGGCTTCTTATATAACATTAGACATAATTGGTATAATGGTCAGTCATCGTCTAAATATTGAATTTATCGTTAACAACAACTTGCATTTATATAGCGCCTTTAATGTAGTAAACCGTCCCAAGGTGCTTCACAGGAGCATTATCAGACAAAACTTGACACCGGGCCACATAAGGCGATATTAGGACAGGTTAAAGAGATAGGTTTTAAGGAGGAGAGAGAGATGGAAAGGCAGAGAGGTTTAGGGAAGTAATTTCAGAGCTTGGGGCCTAGACAGCTGAAGGCATGGCCGCCAATGGTGGGGTGAAGGAAGTGGGAAATACACAAGAGGACAGAATTGGAGGAGTGCAGAGATCTCGGAGGGATGTAGGGCTGGAGGAGGTTACATAGATAGGGAGGGACGAGGCCATGGAGGGAATTGAACACAAGGCTGAGAATTTTAAACTCGAGATGTTGCTGGATCGGGAGCCAATGTAGGTCAGCGAGCACAGGAATAGGAATTACAATTACAGCCCTATACACCACTATCAAAACATGGCTCATTGACAGTGGACACCGGCAGCAGGAATGTCAGCCTTCCTCTGTGTCAGAACTAAAGGGGATTTCTCTGGGGCAGCAGGGCCTATGAGCATGTTCAATAGAGTGGGCACATTCCCACTGGAAGTTAATTTGCAGCAGCTTGTCTTCATGGCCAGGCTGGAGGGAAGGGCTGGATTGTATGCAGAACAATGAATACCCAGAAATGATTATAAAGGTAGCAGCCTGACCAAAGGGTTCGGACGATGCTATAAGCTGCAGAGTGAGACTTGAGCAGTTTTTAGCTTTAATCTGAACCTCAAACAAGATGAGACCCTTGAAATCAGTCCTATGCATCTGTTATTTACATTGAGTTACACTGAGTATACAGCACAGAAACAGGCCATTCAGCCCAACTGGTGTATGCTGGCGTTTATGCTCCACATCAGTCTCCTCCCCCCACCATCCCTCTAACCCTATCAGCATACCCTTCTATTCCTTTCTCCCATGTGTGCTTATCTAGCTTCCCCTTAAATGCATCTACGCTGTTTGCCTCAACTACTCCTTGTGGTAGCATGTTCCACATTCTTACCACTCTTTGGGTAAAAAGTTTCTCCTGAATTCCCTATTGGATTTATTAGTGACTATCTTATATTTTTGATCTCAAGTTTTGGACTCTCCCATTAGTGGAAACATTTTCTCTACATCTACGCTATCAAACCCTTTAATTATCGTAAAGACCTCTATCAGGTCACCCCTCATCCTTCTCTTTTCTGGGGAAATGAGCCCCAGCCTGTTCAGTCTTTCCTGTTCAGAATATCCTCCCATTTCTGGTATCATCCTTGTGAATCTTCTTCGCACCTACTCCAATGCCTCTTTATTTATAAACAATGCAACTGTGGGTGGTTTTAGTCTGTTTTTCAGACAGTGACAGGTGTCATGACAGACAGAAACCATTGCCCTTCAGACGGATGAAACAGGCCAATAATGGATTAATGATTGTGAGAGAATCAGTGCAGGTTTATTGAGTGATACTTTGGGAAATAATGTGCAGTATATTGAATATGACATCCTGTAAATTTTGGAATGTCTTACAAAGCAGTATTGCATTCACAGGTTCTGATCACATATCAAATCACAAACTGAAGTGTTTCAGTCTATATTCATGTTTTCCTCAACCATTTCCTGCCAATTTTTCCTGTTTTTTTCCTGAAGATGTTTAATCCTTGCTGAGGTAATTTTCCATGGGTGTTATATGCTGTCAGGGAAGGTTGGGCCACTGGCTATTGTTCACGTGTGAACCTTGACAGTGAGCGCTGGTAAACTATTTGACCATGGGTAGCATCACTTCTGAGCCCGCTACTGCCCTTACCCATTATGCATACAAGTATACTTCCAGCAGGGGTTGCTGAATAACAATCAGGGCAGGGAGGTGCATAACATTAATCAGGGCCTGAGTGGTCTCCTCAACGAGTTTAGATCGCCAAAGGTGGGTCAGAGAGGAATTTTTCTCCCTAATTGTCCTGGGTTTTTAATCTGGTTTATCACCTCTCCCAGGAGATTACATGGCTTTTGGGTGGGGTAGGGAGTGTATATATTGTGAAGCACAAGATATCGCAGTTGTGTGGGTTAAGCTGGATGGACCAGTGGGTCTTTTCCTGCCCGTCATTGTCCGTACGTTCGCAGCTCTGGCCAATTTCTCCCCCCTCCCCCCCGTGATCCGGAGGCACTGAGGCCAATTGTGACAGTCCACAGATTGGGAATTTTTCTGGACTGAGCCACTCACTGGATGAACTCGCTGAGACAGTCTGTATTTGTTCAGGATATAGTTGGAGTTTATAGGGTTGAACTTATTCCAATTTTTCTCAGGACATTTTAGGAAATTAGGACAGGGGTGATTCTCATGGTCCTATAGTAACAGGCAGCAGATTCCCACAACCAATCACACGTTTGGGACTGAAGGGCTATTGAACCACATGATTTGAACTACAGTGATGTTGAGTTAATTTTACCGCATGTTACAGGGGAATAGCAGACTCTGTACTAGTAGACACTGCCTGTCCAACATCCAGCGCTGGATGAGGAAAAATTTCCTTCAACTAATCACCGACTCCATCCCTCTCCCTGGCCACTATCTGAGGCTGAACCAGACCGTTCACAACCTTGGCGTCCTATTTGACCCTGAAATGAGCTTCCGACCACATATCCGCTCCATCATCAAGACCGCCTACTTCCACCTCCATTACATTGCCAGTCTCCGGCCCTGCCTCAGCTCACCTGCTGCTGAAACCCTCATTTATGCCTCTAGACTTGACTATTCCGATGCTCTCCTGGCCGGCCTCCCACCTTCCACCCTCCATAAACTTGAGCTCATCCAAAGCTCTGCTGCCCCTATCCTAACTCGCACCAAGTCCCGTTCACCCATCACCCCTGTGCTCACTGACCCACATTGGCTCCCGGTCCGAGAACGCCACAATTTTAAAATTTTCATCCTTGTTTTCAAATCCCTCCCTGGCCTCGCTCCTCCCTATTTCTGTAACCTCCTCCAGCCCTACAACAATGGTTCCAAGAACTCCAGGGAACCTTGGATGTCAGGGGATATACGAGAATGGATTAGGAAAAAAAGGAGGGCTTTTGGCAGATACAAAAGGCTAAAGACGGAGGAAGCCCTAGAGGAGTACAAAAAGTGCAGGGGGATACTTAAAAAAGAAATTAGGAGATCAAGGAGGGGCCATGAAATAACACTGACGAGAAAAATAAAGGAAAATCCTAAGATGTTTTATAAGTATATTAAGGGTAAGAGGATAACTAGGGAAAAAATAGGGCCCATTAGGGACAAAAATGGCAATCTGTGTGTGGAGCCGGCAGATGTAGGAGGGGTTCTAAATGAATTTTTTGCATCTGTTTTCACTATGGAGAAGGACGATGTAGACATAGAAATACGGCAGGGGGACTGTGATATACTCGAACATATTAACATCGAGCGGGAGGAGGTATTGGCGGTTTTAGCAGGCCTAAAAATGGATAAATCCCCAGGCCCGGACGAAATGTATCCCAGGCTACTGTGTGAGGCAAAGGAGGAGATTGCGGGGGCTCTAACACATATATTGAGAACCTCTCTGGCCACAGGGGATGTGCCAGAGGACTGGAGAACCGCTAATGTAGTACCATTATTCAAGAAGGGGAGTAGGGAAAAACCGGGGAACTACAGGCCAGTGAGCCTAACATCAGTGGTAGGAAAATTATTGGAAAAAATTCTGAAGGACAAAATTAGTCTCCACTTGGAGAAGCAAGGATTAATCAGGGATAGTCAACATGGCTTTGTCAAGGGAAGATCATGTCTGACTAATTTGATTGAATTTTTTGAGGGGGTGACTAGGCGTGTGGATGAGGGTAACGCAGTGGATGTGGTATACATGGATTTCAGTAAGGCCTTCGATAAAGTCCCGCACAGGAGACTGGTCAAGAAGGTACGAGCCCATGGAATCCAGGGTGCCTTGGCACTTTGGATACAAAACTGGCTTAGTGGCAGAAGGCAGAGGGTGATGGTCGAAGGTTGTTTTTGTGACTGGAAGCCTGTGGCCAGTGGGGTTCCACAGTGGCCAGTGCTGGGTCCCTTGCTGTTTGTGGTCTACATTAATGACTTGGATATGAATGTAAAAGGTATGATCAGTAAGTTCGCTGATGATACAAAAATTGGTAGGGTGGTAAATAGCGAGGAGGATAGCCTCAGTCTGCAGGACGATATAGATGGGTTGGTCAGATGGGCGGAACAGTGGCAAATGGAATTTAACCCGGAAAAGTGCGAGGTGATGCACTTTGGAGGGACTAACAAGGCAAGGGAATACACAATGAATGGGAGGACCCTAGGCAAGACAGAGGGTCAGAGGGATCTTGGTGTACAAGTTCACAGATCCCTGAAGGCGGCGGAACAGGTAGATAAGGTGGTAAAGAAGGCATATGGGATACTTGCCTTTATTAGCCGAGGCATAGAATATAAGAGCAAGGAGGTTATGATGGAGCTGTATAAAACACTGGTTAGGCCACAGCTGGAGTACTGTGTGCAGTTCTGGTCGCCGCACTACAGGAAGGATATGATCGCTTTGGAGAGGGTGCAGAGGAGATTCACCAGGATGTGACCAGGGCTGGAGCGCTTCAGCTATGAAGAGAGACTGGGAAGATTGGGTTTGTTTTCCTTGGAGCAGAGGAGGCTGAGGGGGGACATGATTGAGGTGTACAAAATTATGAGGGGCACAGATAGGATGGATACTAAGGAGCTTTTTCCCTTCGTTGAGGGTTCTATAACAAGGGGGCATAGATTCAAGGTAAAAGGCGGGAGGTTTAGAGGGGATTTGAGAAAGAACTTTTTCACCCAGAGGGTGGTTGGAGTCTGGAACTCACTGCCTGAAAGGGTTGTGGAGGCAGGAACCCTCACAACATTCAAGAAGCATTTGGATGAGCACTTGAAATGCCATAGCATGCAAGGCTACGGACCAAATGCTGGAATATGGGATTAGATTAGACAGGGCTTGATGGCTGGCGCGGACACGATGGGCCAAAGGGCCTCTATCCGTGCTGTATAACTCGATGACTCTATGACTCTAACCCTCCGAGATCTCTGCGCTCCCCCAATTCTGGCCTCTTGCGCATCCCTGATTTTAATCACTCCACCATTGGCAGCCATGCCTTCAGCTGCCTAGGCCCTAAGCTCTGGAATTCCCTCCCTAAACCTCTCCACCTCTCTCTCCTCCTTTAAGACGCTCTTTAAAACCTACCTCTTTGACCAAGCTTTTGGTCACCTGACCTAATATCTCCTTATGTGGCTCGGTGTCAACTTTTGTTTGATAATCGCTCCTGTGAAACGTTTGGGACGTTTTACTACGTTAAAAGCACTACATAAATGCGAGTAGTAGTAGTAGTTGTTGTTGTTGTTGTTGTTGTTGTGCCAGCTAGTATGTCTGTTGCCCAGAGTTGAGTTGATGACTGCTGGTCTTATCAGTGCTCTCAATGGTGTCTAAGGTAGTGTGTTACTCTAGGTAACAGCTCGGGCTGCTCCGTGTTACTTCTCAGACTGCACAAACTCCCCAAATGGTGAGTAGAATGAGATAGCTCTCTTCAGATCTCATGTTTTTATAATGTATGTCATGTTTTTCATCTTTTTTGTTACTAGAAGAATAATTCCACTTGAAGTGTTAGCACAGACACGATGGGCCAAATGGCTTCCACCTGAGCTGTAATGTTGATGATTCCACTGCTGTATGAAAGCAGCATGAGTTTGCAGACCGAACCTACCGCTGTGCTTGATCTGAGAGAGCTGGTTGATGCCTGTCTCCCTCATCCTGAGAGGCTGTGCAGCCATTCCCATTATACACATCAGTGAGTTACATCCATTCTGCTCACCCTGATTTTGCTTAGTTTCTTCTGAACTTTGTAAGCAACTTGATCTGCCCAGTACTTTTCCCGTAAAAAGTCCCAGAAGATCCGTCCAATTACTGCGTTTATCCAGGACACTTGGGGTTCCCCACCTACTGGGACATCACCGGCCTTCTGAGGGAGCGAGAAAAAAGCACTGAAGTTAAACAGAAGCTTGTCAGAGAGGATTTCTTACAGGTTACAAAAGAAGAAGTTTATTCAGTACAGTGCAAGCTGCTTATAACGGACTGGTTTGTTCGTGAATCATTTGTCCATTTTGCGCGACTGTCCAATTTATCCCTCAAGGAACAGTTATCTCAGAGTAACTTGAAACTGAGGAATT
Organism: Heptranchias perlo; assembly: GCF_035084215.1. Classification (NCBI taxonomy): domain Eukaryota; kingdom Metazoa; phylum Chordata; class Chondrichthyes; order Hexanchiformes; family Hexanchidae; genus Heptranchias; species Heptranchias perlo. The sequence goes on from NC_090346.1 coordinate 4,379,299, forward strand.
TTAACTCACCTGCCCCGGAGGGAATTCAGACAGGGGGGACGGTTAAAATGGAGTGGGACACCTACCCGCTGGCTTCCCATTCTGGTCCTGCCGACTGCCATTTTAAATTGCGGGCGCGAAGGACACCCACCCGAAGCCAGCAGGGCCCTTGTTTAAATCTGCAGATCGGGGCCCGACTGCAATATTAACCCCAGGCCTGTGCAGGGAAGCCAAACCTGCCAGGAACAGGAGCTGGAGAAAGTAGAGGCCCAGCAAGGTAGGTTTGTTTACATTTTTTGAACTTTCCTTGTGGGACAGGAGAAGCAGGATTGCTCCTCTAGGCCCCACAAGGAAAGCTCGGGCCAGCACTTCCCAGGCCTCCCTCCCCTTCCCCATACTGGAATCACGTCCGTCCCACCCGCCTCCCCTCCCCCGCCGCCCTCCACTACTCGCGGGGACCGTTCCTTTGGGTTTCTACCGCCCGAAATCCCGCTCCCGGCCGCCAGCCTCCTTATTATTTGTCCCAGCTTTGGGTGCGAGTCCATCCTGTGGAATGATAATAAGGCCCGGCCATTAAAATCGGCTAGGCCTCCCCGCTGTCGCTCACAGACCGGCCGACCGCTCGCTAGCCCACATTCCTAGCAGGGAGTTAAAATTGACCCCTGAATGCCAGTATCAGCTGTAGCATCAGCTGTAATGCACTGGCAGTACCAGCTGCACCTGTAATGCTTTTCTCTTGAATCACTGTTATAACATTGATAGCTATGATGCCACATTTGTCACTGCACTTAAATATTTTTTTTTATTCGTTCATGGGATGTGGGCGTTGCTGGCGAGGCCGGCATTTATTGCCCATCCCTAATTGCCCTTGAGAAGGTGGTGGTGAGCCGCCTTCTTGAACCGCTGCAGTTCGTGTGATGAAGGTTCTCCCACAGTGCTGTTAGGAAGGGAGTTCCAGGATTTTGAACCAGCGACGATGAAGGAACGGTGATATATTTCCAAGTCAGGATGGTGTGTGACTTGGAGGGGAACGTGCAGGTGGTGTTGTTCCCATGTACCTGCTGCTCTTGTCCTTCTGGGTGGTAGAGGTCGTGGGTTTGGGAGGTGCTGTCGAAGAAGCCTTGGCGAGTTGCTGCAGTGCATCCTGTGGATGGTACACACTGCAGTCACTGTGCGCCGGTGGTGAAGGGAGTGAATGTTTAGGGTGGTAGATGGGGTGCCAATCAAGCGGGCTGCTTTGTCCTGGATGGTGTCGAGCTTCTTGAGTGTTGTTGGAGCTGCACTCATCCAGGCAAGTGGAGAGTATTCCATCACACTCCTGACTTGTGCCTTGTAGATGGTGGAAAGGCTTTGGGGAGTCAGGAGGTGAGTCACTCGCCGCAGAATACCCAGCCTCTGACCTGCTCTTGTAGCCACAGTATTTATATGGCTGGTCCAGTTAAGTTTCTGGTCAATGGTGACCCCCCAGGATGTTGATGGTGGGGGATTCGGCGATGGTAATGCCGTTGAATGTCAAGGGGAGATGGTTAGACTCTCTCTTGTTGGAGATGGTTATTGCCTGTTACTTGTCTGGTGCGAATGTTACTTGCCACTTATCAGCCCAAGCCTGGGTGTTGTCCAGGTCTTGCTGCATGCGGGCACGGACTGCTTCATTATCTGAGGGGTTGCGAATGGAACTGAACCCTATGCAATCATCTGCGAACATCCCCATTTCTGACCTTATGATGGAGGGAAGGTCATTGATGAAGCAGCTGAAGATGGTTGAGCCTAGGACACTGCCTTGAGGAACTCCTGCAGCAATGTCCTGGGACTGAAATGATTGGCCTCCAACAACCACTACCATCTTCCTTTGTGCTAGGTATGACTCCAGCCATTGGAGAGTTTTTCCCCTGATTCCCATTGACTTCAATTTTACTCGGGCTCCTTGGTGCCACACTCAGTCAAATGCTGCCTTGATGTCAAGGGCAGTCACTCTCACCTCACTTCTGGAATTCAGCTCTTTTGTCCCTGTTTGGACTAAGGCTGTAATGAGGTCTGGAGCCGAGTGGTCCTGGCGGAACCCAAACTGAGCATCGGCGAGCAGGTTATTGGTGAGTAAGTGCTGCTTGATAGCACTGTCGATGACACCTTCCATCACTTTGCTGATGATTGAGAGTAGACTAATGGGGCGGTAATTGGCTGGATTGGATTTATCCTGCTTTTTGTGGACAGGACATACCTGGGCAATTTTTCACATTGTCGGGTAGATGCAAGTGTTGTAACTGTACTGGAACAGCTTGGCTAGAGGCGCAGCTAGTTCTGGAGCACAAGTCGTCAGCACTGCAGCCGGGATGTTGTCGGGGCCCATAGCCTTTGCTGTATCCAGTGCACTCAGCCGTTTCTTGATATCACGTGGAGTGAATCGAATTGGCTGAAGACTGGCTTCTGTGATGGTGGGGATATCGGGAGGAGGCCGAGATGGATCATCCACTCGGCACTTCTGGCTGAAGATGGTTGCAAACGCTTCAGCCTTGTCTTTTGCACTCACATGCTGGACTCTGCCATCATTGAGGATGGGGATGTTTGCAGAGCCTCCTCCTCCCGTTAGTTGTTTAATTGTCGACAGCATGCAGTGCCCATGGTGTCTGTAGTTGCAGGGTCCATTTCCTACCGCAGCATGAGGAGGTACTGGACGATCTCCATCCCGGGAGCAGACACTGACATGTTGCAGTCTTCCTCCTTATTTCTTCCTCTCACTGGGGAAGCATCTAGGTGGAGCACATGTATAGGAAGTAGAAGACATGCACATACATTATGATAAAAGGGAAACAAGGCGGGGTCAAAAAAGACTGCGCACACCTGCCCCACACACTGTAAAGGTTCATAACTTTTGCTCAACTCGAAGTGTAAGGTGTCATGAGAGTTCATTTGAGAAAAATGGATATTCGTGCCATTGAGAAGCACAGCAGTGCCAATTGTAGATGTTCAAATAAGTTGAAGGCAACGGTGGGGAAATATTTGCAAGGGTTTTGGGCACATATGCAGTTGACTGTTCTGTATCAGATATTAAAGGGACTTAAGTGAAGGTATCTTCAATGAGAGCTTGCCTTCTGACACTTACAGGTTCTGTGGATGGCTCTGCAAGATGCACCAATGAATTGTAGATTGAGAGATTTGACACATATTTCCCACTCGTTTGGAAGGACTCCATGGCAAAAAACTTCAAAGCAGCTGTCATCTTGACAGACACTTATAGTGGCGTCATGCCCTGGAAGTGGGTTCCAAGCCTGGCTGCAGGAGACGGCACAGTCTTGGCCTCCCTTGGGAATCACAGGGGGTGATCATAGGCAATTGGTAAATTGGACAGGCGGTGGGCAGGCCTCCGCTGGCCTGGCTGCTCAACACCCAATGGAAGACTAAAATTGCAACAGAGTCCTAAACGTATCTTAGGACCCCAATTTTAATATTTTAATGAGGCCCCACCTGTTTCGGGCAAAAGCACTAGCCACCTAAATTGAGGCCTGCTCAAAAATCGCATCAGACGGGCCATGGACACAAAATCGGCACACATTTTTTTTTAAAGATTTTGACTATCTGTCATCCTAATCACACTGAAAAATAGGGAAGAAAATCGCCTCCAAAGTTTCTAAAGGCACATCTCCTCAGATATATCCAAATAACTCATCTTTGGACAGTATAAATGGGTTGCCTCATAAGGGCAGGTCCTTACTGATCATCTATGGGGTAAATTCTTCTGCATCTTGGTTCCTTTTCTGCAATCTGTTCAGCCTGGCTTTCTTACTCAACCTGCTCCATGGAAATGCCCCTTTGCCCGGCAACATTTTGTAAGGTGCAGCAGAGCGCAGTAATCTTGGAGATCTTGGCCAGTCTGTACACAGGACTCTGCCGGATTGTCAGTAAACCAGAATCTTTGCTTCAGCATCCAGACAGTATCCTTTATCGAGATTCAAGCATTCAACGGCATTACCATCGCCAAATCCCCCACCATCAACATCCTGGGGGTCACCATTGACCAGAAACTTAACTGGACCAGCCATATAAATATTGTGGCTACAAGAGCAGGTCAGAGGCTGGGTATTCTGTGGCGAGTGACTCACCTCCTGACTCCCTAAAGCCTTTCCACCATCTACAAGGCACAAGTCAGGAGTGTGATGGAATACTCTCCACTAGCCTGGATGAGTGCAGCTCCAACAGCACTCAACAAGCTCGACACCATCCAGGACAAAGCAGCCCGCTTGATTGGCACCCCATCCACCACCCTAAACATTCACTCCCTTCACTACTGGCGCACTGTGGCTGCAGAGTGTACCATTGCACTGCAGCAACTCACCAAGGCTTCTTCGACTGCACCTCCCAAACCCACGACCTCTACCATCTAGAAGGACAAGGGCAGCAAGCACATGGGAAGAACACCACCTGCACGTTCCCCTCCAAGTCACACACCATCCCGACTTGGAAATATATCGCCGTTCCTTCATTGATGATTCATTGCAGGGTCAAAATCCTGGAACTCCCTACCTAACAGCACTGTGGGAGAACCTTCACCACACGGACTGCAGCGGTTCAAGAAGGCGGCTCACCACCACCTTCTCCAGGGCAATTAGGGATGGGCAATAAATGCTGGCCTCGCCAGCGATGCCCACATCCCATGAATGAATAAAAGAGAAAAAGCTATGTACCTTTCTTCATGTTTGACCCATGTGTTTCACACTTGCATCCATCCACTTTTCCTGGCACCTCAATAGTGGCACCATCGATTCCTGCAAAATGAATGAACCATGGCAGCTACTGGGGTGGCAAGCATTAATGTGCATGGTTTGCTTCCTGTGGTCACATTCCAACTGTACACTGATCGTATGGAGCCCTTTCCGTTCATAACGAAGCATCCCTGGGGTTAGGTGCTCATATGGCCATATGAGTGCCATCAATAATGCCCTGCACTTTGGTATTCCAGCCAGGCGGTACAAGTGCAGGGCTCTTTCATGCTGCTGCCTGTTTTCCATTGGGAAACTAATGAAGTCATTCACCCAAAACAAAAGACATCTGTTACCTGCAGGATGCACAGCAGGCCTCGTCACCTGATAATGTTGCTGCATAAAATTAATTGTAGAATGAGAGACAATGTCCACGAGCTTTATTTGTGCTTACCTTTTCCGTCCACAACTACAAGCTTTAGCAGAGTTTAACAAACATTGACAATTTATCATGTTATTCATTTAAAAAACCTTTATGGGATGCCTATTAAATATAAAGCTTATTTTGTACTTAATAGGCATTTGAAAAATATCTTCCATTTGGAATGATCCCACAGTGAAAAACTTCAAGGCAGCCGTCATCTTGACTGCTACTCAGTGCTGTCACGTACTGGAAATGGATTCTAGGGCTGGCTGCAGGAGATAGCAAAGTTCTGTTATGGCTGTGCTTGGTTTCCAAAGTCATGCCTCCTTAGACATATCTAAATACTCATCCTTGGCCAGGATAAATGGGTGGCCTCATAAAGGCAGGTCCTCATCGATTGCCTTTGGTGTAAACAAACCTCCATTTCATGTCTCCCCTGATCCTCCTGTTCATCCTCCTGTGCAGGTATGGAGAGATGCCCAATGAGACAGCCAATAGCAGTGCTGCATTGCGTCACACTTGGAAATGGGAGATGCAACACAACTTCAAGAACCTGGGAATCCGTGCAGTACAGCAAACGAGGCAAAACAACTATTAGGCAGTGAAGTCACTGAATCAAACTATGGCTCTTTCCTGCAACTACCAAATTACATTCCTTAAAGAAAATACACCCAACGTGACTCAAGAAACTTGCCAAGCTGTGCCCATTTGAAATGGGTGCTTCGCGATCCGAGTGCTTATTAGGTACTGAGAACTCATTACAGGGCCAAGACCTAATTAATATTTTTTGATGTGGCTTTAATGAGGCTGTGTAGATCTGATGCACAGCCCCTCCGTGTCACAGGTACTTCCCTACAATATTATTATGTGCTGTGCATAAAGGATGCACAGCAGGCCTCGACACCTGATAATGTTTCCGCATAAAATTAATGCTCTGCAGAGCTACAAGCACCAAACAGCACATTATCAGCCCCAGTATATAATGAAGCTTTGTGTTCTGCAGTTCAGTTTATAAAAGGGGAGGCTTAATATTCAATCTGGTATTCAGCCACAGTGACCCAACTATGATTTGTACTCAATCATTTTATTTTGAAAGGCAAATACAGGAGCAGATCATTGGCCCATTACTTAATTCAGCTGCAATCAAAAGTAAATCATTGTCCTCCTACACAATGTGTGCTCATCATTTTGTTTTACTGCAAATGTGTATCGTATATCACTTATGAAAAGTCTTGTAAGTTCATGTTGACATACAGAATAGCAATGGACAATTAAAGCGAAGGACTGGGTTTCTGATTTAAAGGTATAATTACAGGTAAAAATATCCGCACTGATTTCTACACATTTAATGCAATCTTTTTGTTATAAATTTAATTTGGAGTAAAATTGTAAGCCTTCACAGAATTTTAATATATTTGATAAATTTAATCTTTCTACCTAGGCCTCTTGCTTTTATTATCACCTCCTGTTAGCTGGAGTCCCTCTTGTCCTGCATTTCTCTATTTGAAGGTCAGTCCTCATATCTTTGCTCTGCACCTTATCTGTTCTGTTCCAGGGGAGGTTTTTCTCCTGGACTATTACAGCAGTAACAATGTCCCAGAGAGGGAGGCAAAATAGAAGCACAGTTGAATCCTTGTTAATAACTTGCCAAGAAAATGGATGTTGGGATCAGGATTTCTATCCACACCAGTTGGAAATGGGTAATTACAAAATCTTTGTACCAGTGCCTCATTAATCATTCATTCAGCATTTTAGCATAAATAAAAAAACACCTCACAAACTGTGTATTTGGCACAAAATTAACTAGACTCCTAAAATGTGCTAATGTCCCTAGGTAGAGTTTGGCAACAGTTTGACTAAATTTAATGTGCTGAATATAATAGATGCATTTAAGGGGAAGCTAGATAGGTACACGAGGGAGAAAGGAATCAGAAGGATAGGCTGATAGGGTGAGATGAATTAGGCTCACGTGCAGCATAAACACTGGCATAGATCATTTGGGCGAAATGGCCTTTTTCTGTGCTGTAAATTCCATGTGATTCTATGTAATTTCAATGTGAATGGGGACAATTTACATTTCATTATAAATGTTATCAGGAATTCCGTAGAATGGGAGTGAATGGGACCTAGTCTGGCATATTGGAAATGTGCAATTAAATTGTGTGGCAAATAAACTTAATTAACAGCAAAATTATTCTTCATTCTCAGATAAATGCAGCACTGTTCTTCAGTTCTATATCTTGGCTACAGTCTCTCATCTTTGCCTGATGTCTCCGAATTCTGAGGGGAGTTATAGATAAAGTTATAATTTGGGCACAGGATTTTAAAATTAAAATGATGGTGCAGTCAAAATAAATTATGTCGAAATTCTCACTGGCATTGCTTTCGAGTTAGGGAGTAGCAAAGATGCTGAAGTGCTGTGAGATGCAAATTTGTGAAATGGTAAGCTGCTTCGTATGTGACTAGCCAGCTATTGGCCTACAGCCTGACCTGCAGTATCTGTCCTAGACAGAATATAGTCCTATTGATTGATATTACAGAAAATGGGGAAAGAGAGGCTGGACATTATTTGCTGTTAATTGCCGAAGAGTGTGTGTATATATATACATAAATAAAAAGATAAGAACTTGCATTTATATAGCGCCTTTCATGACCTCAGGATGTCCCAAAGTGCTTTACAGCCAATGAAGTACTTTTGAAGTATAGTCACTGTTGTAATGTAGGAAGCAGGGCAACTAATTTGTGCACAGCAAGATCCCACAAACAGCAATATGATAATGACCTGATAATCTGCTTTTAGTGATGTTGGTTGAGGGTATAAATATTGGCCCAGATCGCTGTGGGCACCCCCCAGATCTCCTTCAACGTAGTGCAGTGGGATTTTTTTATGTCCATCTGAGGCCTTGATTTAACATCTCTTTCTGAAAGACAATGCAGTGCTCCCTCAGTACTGCACTGGAGCGTCAGCATAGATTATGTGCTCAAGTCTCTAGAGTGGGACTTGAACCTACAACCTTCTAACTCAGAGGCTACCACTGAGGCACGGCTGACACCAAGAAGATAGGGAAGGAAGGGGTGGGGACACTATGAGCTGATCATATGGCCCCCATGGATTGCCGAGTTGCTGCCGTTGTTCAGGTTCTGCGTGCGCCTGCTCATGCAACAGCTAACCTCACCTGATAATGCAAGGTCAAATTAATGGATGGAAAGTTGGAGTGCACACAATCCCAGCTTGTAAGAAATGAAAAAGGGGCAAGTTAAAATTAACCTCAGGGTATACCACACCTTTGCCCACCTGCACAGGTGGAACCCTGGAACCATGACAGTTTGTTGGAGAGGCTGCTTGGGGAGGGCACAATTCTCCATATTTTCTGGTCGTTCCCAAAGATCCGGCCTTGCTGACAGAAGTGCTGTTTGACATCCATAAAATCTCCAAACGCCTCATTTGACCAGACCAGTGCACTGCCTCCTGGGCTTTCCCATTCTGATCACCCTAGATCTTAACACAGGCAAGCTCTTGGGCTTCCACTTAACTGCAGTACATTAGTTGCACCTTGCTAAGGGGGCAGCATTAGGACCTCCAACTGAGGCACATCGGAGAATAGCCCAATCTGAGAAGGTAATTTACTGCCTGAGTAAACCAGGAGAAATTATTCAAAATCTAGACTCTGTTCCTGGCTTATTACCAGCAGCTGGACTGCACATCAACAGCAGCCCCCCCTCCCCCCCCCCCCCATGACACACCAGGCATCTGGATGCAGTCCACCCTGCCCAAATAGGATAACTGTCCAAGAATTTGTGGCACAACCAAAACCTACCAAACACCGGCACAGTAGGTGAGTGCAGCAGGACACACGAGCACTACAGTCACTACCTGGAATCAGTCCCAGGGTAGTTCACAACTCCAGCTGCTCCGTAAGGCTCACTCATTACCACAATGTACGTACTGTATGCACTGTACACTTTGGCCCTGAAATTCCGGGGACCAGAGAGAGCAGAGAGCAGGGATTCTGCCCCATGTAACCTGCCCAAGTAATTCTAAATGGGGAAGAGGTGAGCCTTCCATACGCCCCCCTGCTTCAGGGTGGTGCATCTGGAGGAGGTCTCAGGCTGCTGCCAACTCTGCACTTTAAGCCTAAAGTAACTTTAGGCCGAAAGAAACTCTCACCAACCGAGAGCTGGCATAAGTTCTACTGAGGCCCGTGGAAAGGCTCCAGAACCAGCCAGCACTAAGGTAATCGAGCCCAGAGAGATAAAAATGCATTTTGACCCCCTTAGGAGCTGAAGATTTTTCTTTGACACGCAATAGGCCTTTGTCAGTGTGGCTGAATGTCCATCTAACGTTCCACTGGCAGAACAGGGTGGGAACTTGTGAAACACTCTTACCAGTGAAGGCCACCCACCCCTAATATGATAATGACCCCATTCCCACAACTTGGAATGGGGTTGTCGTCTTCCTCCATGTGAGGACATGAGTTCCAATTCTGTCAGCCCCTATGAATGCGGCAAAAGTCATCGTCTTGTAAACATAAAAAATAATTTTAAATTGATATCCCGCAGTTTTTACTGAATATCATTTGACTTTTGGGAGAAACTTCAGCTTTTTCAACTCTGTGTGGGTCAAAAAGACAAGTGCTGATGAGGGATGCCATTCGGCCCATCTAGGGCATCCTTCTATAGAAAGAGTCGCTACCCTTCACAGCGTGTAACTGCCCCTTGAACGATTCAAGAGATTTTGCCTCATTACCCTACCCAGGGAGGCATTCCAGGTATTAATCGTTCTTTCAGTGATGATGAGCTTCCTGATATTAGTTACGCACTTGCCCCTTACTACTCTGTACCTATGTCCTTTTGTTCTATAGTTGTGGTTTAACCTGTAGTAAAACCAATTCCGCAATCCTGAATGAAGTGGTCCTGGGATTGCTGTGCTCGTGAGCGTGCTCATACTAGTGGAAGTGGGCAGCAGGCCCCGCTGGGTCAGCTTACTAAAGTCATTTATGTGTGCTCCCTGCTGGGAGCGCTGTGACTGGACATGTAGGCGCGGAATGAGGAGAGCAGTACCTTAAAGGTTGGAACACTTTTCCATTAATGCTGCGTGCTTTGCTTGACTGTTGGAACCGTGGAATCTCACCAAGGGGCAGGTGCCAGAAATACCCCTTTTAATTAGGAGGCATCTGGAATTCCCATGGAGGTTTCCCGTCAAAGAGCAGTGTAACCCCTGGAGAAACGACCAATTACACCTCTCCTCCGATTTCTGCCGATCGTCTGTCAAAGTTACAGTGGGAAGTTGGGAGAAGTTCTGTACGAGTTCAGTCAGAGGGGTGGGGTGACAGTCTGGCCTCATTGGCTCTCCACCCCGAGGAGGAGAATCCAGCCCTATGTGTTTTCTCTGTATTTAATAGAGCAGGCTATCCATAACCACAGGGAAAGAACTCTGACTGCCTGTGAACCAGCGCCACCTCATCCGCCATGAGCAAAACACTGGTCAGGCCACAGTTGCAGTATTGAGTGCAGTTTTGGGTGCCCCATTATAGAGAGGAAATTAAAGCCACGGAGACCGTACAGCACGGATTCACCTGGGATGCAAAATAATTTATGAGGAGATCCTTGAGATACTGCAGAGTGATTGATTGATGTTTGGAAAGCAGGAACTTAAATTTGTACATTTTAAAAATAATTTTGAAGGTTTTTTGGCCAAAGGGGCAGTCCTGAAATGTCGTGGAAAGGTGGCACTGATAAATTCTAAGCTCGTGCCAGGGTGGGCACCACAGTAATGCTGGAAATGGTACAGGCGCTCACCCTTCTCTGCAAACGATACCAACCCCGGTGTTTGGGATAGGGTCTGGGCCACAGGAGATTGACAGCTGGAAGTCCCACCTTGCCACACTTCCAGTCATAGAGGGGGACCCAGAAATGTTTCTTAACCATAGTTCAGTTTCTCTGATAGGAATCAGCCTCGTGGTCCCTCCATGGCCTCGACCCTCCCTATCTCTGTAACCTCTTCCAGCCCCACAACCCTCTGAGAACTCTGCGCTCCACCAATTCTAGCCTCTTGTGCATCCCTGATTTCCTTCACCCCTCCATTGACAGCCATGCCCTCAGCTGCCTAGGCCCTAAGCTCTGGAATTCCCGCCCTAAATCTCTCCATTTTTCTCTCCCCCTTTAAGACGCTCCTTAAAATCGACCTCTTACCTGTCCTAATATCTCCTTATGTGGCTCAGTGTCAAATTTTATTTGATGACACTCCTGTGATGTGCCTTGGGACGTTTTACTATGTTAAAGGCACGATATAAATGCAAGTTGTTGTTGTTGATGACTAGAACTGAACACAGTACTTAAGGTGGGTCCTGATCAGAAGACTTTCAAGGTGGGGCCTGACCAGAGCATCGTACAGATTCAGCACAACAGCCTCAGTTTTATACTCTACAGTTCAGCATTCTGTTTGCTATCACTCCCAGATCTCTTTCAGCCTCTCCTTTAGCCAGTTCAACATCATTGAGGAAGTATGTCCCCATTTCCTCTTCCGCCTTGTACTTGTACGTATCTGTATTGAATCTCATCTGCCATATTTCTACTTAGCTCCCGCTGTAGTTCTTTGGCTGCTTCATCAGATTGGACCGCTCCCCTTCCCTTATCTCCCAAATTGACCAACTCACATTGCATTTCTGAAGCTAAGTTGTTTATATAGATTAGAAACAACAGGGCCCCGCACCAATCCCTGGGGCAATCCACTCAGTACATCTCCCGGCCTGACATCATTTGCTTTCCTGTCTTTCAGCAAATTGATTATCCCCCTCCAAGTTTTACTTAGGATACCTGCTGTCTCCGACCAGAGATTAAATAAACTGCAGGAAGTCAAAGATCATGCAAATTGGTCCAGTCCATTGAGTGGCTCAAAGTATGAATGACCCTTGCTTGGTCCAAGCTTTTTTGCTGCTTTATATTATTTTTACTGTCGTATGTACTCTAACTGATCTTTTGCATTATTTACTGTTTCACAGATGGCACCATACCAGTGTCAATGCTGGCCTGGTATAGTGCCAGAGTGTGGCTCCCTTTGTTGTCCTCATCCATCTCTAGACGACCAAAGATCCCAGCATGGTGATCTCACTCGCTGCCCTTTGGCATCTCCCCATCGCATCTGTGCTGCTGGATTTCAAAAATGAAGTATTACATGAGCCAAACTGGAAACATCCCAGTTACAAAGTAAATACAGCACCAGGATTAAAAGAGCAGTCCCAGAGAGTATCTTATAGATGTGAACAATATTAAAAGGCCTGTCTCAACAGAAGGCTATGTTTGGTGCATAGTAGAGTCTTAACCCATTATTTGCCTCAAGCTAAATGTACTTCTCATCACTGGTTGGCTACAATTACCTGACTTGATCTTACTTCAGAGTACTTTATTATCATATTCTTGTGGTTGCTAGGCAATAACCCAATAACCTAGCAACCTACAGAAAGAAAGGGACTAATAATATCGTTATTAGCTTTCATGGCCTGATGCCTCTAACATTAGAGTGTCAGACTCCTGCACAGGGGGTCCAAAGTCAGACAGCAGTAATTGTTGATATTTGAACTCAGGTATTCTTTCTTGGTGAGAAGAAGGTTCAGGATTTGAACCCCGCTCCAGACAGTCCCGGCGAATGGAGACTGGAGCTCCAGCTCTGAATTATGGGTTGACATCCAGCAGGATACCCACGTCCGGTGGGTATAACTGGCCTCCCCTCATCGTATGGGTTGTGGGAACCTATAAACCCATCATCCCGTATAGGACTAACCACCCTATCGGCTGATATAAAGATGGTCATGGTTATGGAAGCAGCGTTCATGTCGTTAATCAGCCTGCGAATCCTTCTGAAACAACAATAACAACTTTCATTTATATAGTGCCTTTAACATAGTAAGGCATCCCAAGGTGCTTCATAGGAGCGTAATCAGAGAAAAAAAACTGACAACAAGCCAAAGAAGGACAGGTGACCAAAAGTTTAGTCAAAGAGGTCGTTTTTAAGGAGAGCCTTAAAGGAGGAGAGGGAGGAGAGAGAGGTGGAGAGGCGGAAAGGTTTAGGGAGGGAATTCCAGAGCTTAGGAACTAGACAGCTGAAGGCACAGCCATCAATGGTGGTGGGGTGAAGGAGGTCGGGATGTACTAGAGGCCAGAATTGGAAGAACGCAGAGTTCTCGGAGAGTTGTAGCGCAGGTGGAGATTATGGAGATAGGGAGGGGCGAGGCCATGGAGGGATTGGAACATAACGATGACAAATTTAAATTTGAGGCATTGGTGGCCCGGGAACCAATATAAATCAGCAAGCACTGGAGTGATGGGTGAGTGGGACTTGGTGCCTCTCTGCTGAGCTGTCACTCTCAGTCACATTGTTTTGGGTGGGTCTACATGGAGACAGGGAATTTTCCCACAGGGGAAAGGAAAAGAGTGAGCTACCTCCAAGGCATTCTCGTGCATCTTCTAGTGACTGGCTGAAGAGGAGGATCAGTGGAGACCCAAAAGCAGGTTTCCCCTCACTGCCTTCTCTCTTGCAGTTGTTAAATGACCTGGGGAGATCCATATAAAGGGAGGGGGGAAATAACATGAAAGCATAAACAGGTACATACCCTCACTAAAAAGTGCGACTGCATGTGTATGTATATGTTACAAATATTTTAAACAAGTCAGTCAAACTTTGTTTGGAGTAAATAATTCATTAAAATAAATGTATAAGCTCAGCCTTTGAGTCAGTGCTCCAGCTGTGTTAAACAGGAGAATTAGTCATTACTCTCAAAATTTTCAAATCCAGCGACAGGAAGAAATACAACTTTTTTCTTATTTATTTACAATATATTCAGCTGTTTTGTTCTTGGCTGAGCAGCAATCTAAAAAAATTCCCTCTGCTTGTGGACAATACAACGTAGAGATGAGTGGGGGAAGAGGTATATGCTTTAAAAGTGATTAAACTGACAAACGTAAATGCTTGTTTTAATGTTGTGGAGGTGAGTGACATTTATAATTAACTTGCTGATTTATTTTGTACAGCATGTATTTGACAATAATTTGGCAAACTTTCTAACAAAGGTCATTGCAACAGAGAATCTGAAATGTCACAATGGCACAGCGGTGGGGTTAAATGGTGCTTTGTATTGTTTCTTGCCTATACTCCTGGCCCCACAGTGCTTAATGGGCCAGCTGTGTGCATGTTATTAACACCGTGATCACTTATCTTCACAGTAGCTCAATTTCTCTTTGTCTTACCTGGTTCTTGGTGGGGCTGCTGGTGGTGCTATGGTCAGGGCTCAGCAAAGGGCTGGAGCTGTCGGAGACAGTCAACTTCGACATGTATGTGCTGTAGTCCAGCAGAATCTTTTGCTTGATGTTTCCAGCCAAGTCCTTAGTTTTGAAAAGGGAGGGGAGGTCTTCTGTGCTGCCTCTGCTGCTGCCGTTGCTGTGAGCCAATCTCCCTGATGGGCTGGAGCTGCGATTCTGTGTAAGACCTGTAAGGTGTATTAAATGGTCTTAGTGGGCAAAGAAACACAAGTCTCAGGTTTCGCAGTTTCCTGTTGCACTCTTGGGGGGTAATTTTGACTTTGGGCGATAGTGTAAAACAGGCAATATCGGCGTGACCACCCATTAAACACCTCTCCTGATAATCGTTCCTATTGAAGTCAATGAAAAATCGGGAGAGGTGTTTTAACGGGTGTTCGAGCCAATATTGCGCGTTATACACTATCGCCCAAAGTTAAAATCACTTCCCTGGTGTGCATCAGGAGTGCTAAAATGGAAGATCTCCCTTATATGTACTGACTGCTTATAACTTATGCTAAATCTTTATAAAATACTGGTTAGGCTGCAGCTGGAGTATTGTGATCAATTCTGGGCACCACACTTTAGGAAAGAAGTCAAGGCCTTAGAGAGGGTGCAGAAGAGATTTACTAGAATGGTCCCAGGCATGAAGGACTTCAGTTATGTGGAGAGACTGGAGAAGCTGGGGTTGTTTGCCTTAGAACAGAGAAGGTTAAGGGGAGATTTGATAGAGGTGTTAAAAATCATGAACGGTTTTGACAGAATAAATAAGGAGAAACTGTTTCCAGTGGCAGAAGGTTCGGTAACCAGAGGACACAGAGTTAAGGTGATTGGTAAAAGAGCCAGAGGCAACATGAGGAAACATTTTTTTACGCAGCGAGTTGTTATGATCTGGAATGCACTGCCTGAAAGGGTGATGGAAGCAGATTCAATAATAACTTTCAAAAGGGAATTGGAGAAATACTCGAAGGGAAAAATTTACAGGGTTATGGGGAAAGAGCAGGGGAATGGGACTAATTGGATAGCTCTTTCAAAGAGCCAGCACAGGCACGATGGGCCAAATAGCCTTCTCTTGTGCTGTACCTACTCTGATATTATGATACTATGAACTTCATATTTTCCTTATGGTAGATAAAATATTTAGAGCTACATTAACAACCAAGCAATAAATATAATTGTGCAAGATATTAGAAACATCGTTCTCCAGTAATCATGAATAACAACTGCCCTCACAAAATGTACATTTTTACGTATTTAGGGATTTATATAATGTTTTCTTGTTCCCTTCTCTCCCTCGGTTTAACTAGTTTTCACCTTGCAGCTTCAACTAGGAGCTTTTTTCACTAGGCCACAAGCTGTTCCCATGGCTCCAAACACCAGCCTTTCTGTAGGGGTTGTCCAACACATGATTGCCACTGTACAGAACCTTAATGAAGCTTTTACCTCGGAGTATTTCACACAATGTCAGATAATCAAAATGCACCAGGCATTTAATTTTAAAGCAGTTTTAAGTACCATAAAAACTGGCATATAAGCCACAGCTCTGTGCATGTTTGTATATCTGCTAAACATAGAGGTGTGATAGAGTTTTATGGATGGGTGGACATCAAATTTTTGGTGTGACATTTGAAATGGTGCAACCTATACATTGGATTTTATCATAATTATAACACTGATTTAATTAAAATTAAGTCTCCAAATACCTGGAGCAACAGCAATATAACTCAGATAGAACTCTGTAAAATAAAATGGATGATACGCTTGTTGAGAATATGAAATAAAATTTTTTGAGAAAGTTTGGACAGCGGGAAGAGTACAGCACTTCCAAAACTCAACCAATATTTTGCTAAACAGGTGGGATTATTAGACTCTGGAAGTCTAGACGATAACGAGAGATCAGTCACGCGTGTGCCTTCACTCCCAAGGAAGGTCCATTGCACATTGTGAGGACACTGTAAACGTTGAGAAGAATAGGAGAAAAGATAAGATAAATGATGGGTTAATGTTTGGGTGATGCTAAACTTGGGTTTTAAAAGCCTGTATATTGTAGAAATGGAAGAATGAGGTAAGCATGAAGTTCCCATTGTTTTGAGGTCCTGAGTAAAAACAAGTTAGAGAATAAGACTTGACTACCATATAATTCTGTATCTATACATCAAAATTCCCATTACTGCCAAAATCCATCATCAATGCAAGTTTTATTACCAGGTTTTCCACCACCTCTGCTGATGTTCTGCTTGTCCTCTGATTGCATTCTAGAAGCCAGCAGGAAGTATCTGAACCATTCCTCTTTTTCCCTTCCTGTTCTTCCAAAGAGGAACAATGCACTTTCCCTGCCTTCCCCAGGAGGTCTCAGCAGGACCTCTGGTGTTGGTGTTTGTCTTGTGATTTCTGGCTTCTCCCTTTGGTCCTCAGTGTCCATGTCAATTTTCAACTCTCTGTCTCCAGAACATTTGAATTTGTAGGCCTCAGGCTCACTGAGGAAAATACAGATGGGATACTTCTTATTCCACATTCTTTTCTTTGCAAGGCCGGGTGGGACGAGAAAAACCTGCAGAAAAAAGTAAGAGCTTTAAAAGAAATGCATGGAAGGACAAAAGGCCATTTAGTCCATCAAGCCCATTCCTTCTGCAACCCGTGTACAATCTGTTCTATCATGGACTCTGCCCAAATCATTTCATCTCCTGAGGAAAAATTCTGCCAAATTTCTCCCTATCCTTCAAGGTAAATCAAACAAAACTTCAGATTCCTATCTAACCGCATATCCTACATTGTTCATATTAGGCCAGTCGACTCCCTTGAAGTGACATTGTCTCAGTGCCAGAAGTTCAAGAACCATCATATTCTACTTAGCATTTGTTCTCTATCTCTATCTGCACACCATATTCTTATGGCTCTCCATGCTCTTCCTAAACACGTATGTAGGTTCTATGTTCCTTCTCCCAAGATGTGCAGAAAATGGTTGGGACAGTGGTGGACTCTCCGCTGTGCACCAACATCCAAGATGTTTCAACTCATTACAGGGCAGCCTAGAGAAAGTGGCAGCTGAGGAGCATCTGGAAACCTCCCCCTGCCTCATGAGAGATCCAGGCAAGTCAGTCACTCAATGTAGAGGCATAGAATTAAGCACATGGGTCTGGAGAGGTTTTTTTCACCTTTGAAGCCAGTAAGCACATCGGTCCTGGGTCAAGTATACCACGGCATAAGTACAATGCCCACTCCATTGGTCTGGCAAATTATCTGAATCCCACCCTCAGAAATGTACCTTCTGAACCATTGTAACACTCCCATCTCTAGCTTTTATAAATTCAAGTTATAAGATTTTTTGCGTTTTTCAGCAAGTGAAATACAGGCTACAAGTGCTAAGAAAAATGCTGATATACATCAGGTTTTCAGGAATATTGAGGCTCTTAATCTGATGGCATGATAAAGGAAAACTCAGAGCTTTTTCAAAGAAAATTCTCACTTACCTTGCTGTCAGCTAGGTCACAGGATCGATGACTGATGAATACCACATCATGTTTGCCTTCATCAAAGGTTGCACGCCGAGAGATATTGCTTCTTGGGTATGAGAGCTTCAGTGCAGTACCCTCTAGTGTCACATAGACAGAAGAGGTCAGTGATGGATGGTAGGTCTCAGGATCATAATTATAGATTTCATTCATCCAACCCTGTAATACAGAAGAGACAGATAATAAAATGCAACTCTTGACTCTGAAATCTGCAAGCGGTTGTTCATTGTTGTACTGCACAAAATTCGCTCTCTGAGGCAGATGAAGCAAGGCAACTGTTTATTGGTACATGTGTCCCATAAACATAATTGAATCAATTCCTGTGCCAAAAGTCATGCTTAGGAGTTTTGTTTGTAGGATATATGTTATGCTGTTGATGAGCTAAAGGTTCTTGTAGTGCAGTTTTTTAAACCCATTTGGGTGAAATCGATATTGTAGCATCAATTTATCCTGATTAAAGGCTAATGGATTGAAATTACTTAGATTTGTGTCACAGCCATGCGGTAGTACATGGATCAGAGTGCTGCTTTATTACAACTCATTTCATCACAAATATAGTCAAAAATAGTTAAATGTTGTAATATTTATGTTTGCTGAAATTTGAAATGTGAAATTATCCACTTTGGCAGGAAGAATAGGAAAGCAGAAAGTTAACACGCAAGTATAAGAGTATCAGAGTAAGGAGTTCTTGCTGCAATTATATAGGGCTCTGGTGAGATCACACCTGGAGTACTGTGTACAGTTTTGATCTCCTTACTTAAGGAAGGATATAGGTGCCTTAAAGGGGTGCAACAAAGGTTCACTAGATTGATTCCTGAAATGAGAGGGTTGTCCTATGAAGAGAGGTTGAGTAGAATGGGACTATACTCTCTGGACTTTAGGAGAATGAGAGGTGATCTCATTGAAATGTATATAATTCTTAGCAGGCTTGACAAGGTAGATGCTGAGAGGCTGTTTCCCCTGGCAGGAGAGTCTAGAACTAGGGGTCATGGTCTCGTGATAAGGGGTCGGACATTTAGAACTGAGATGAGGAAAAATTTCTTCACTCAGAGGGTTGTGAATCTTTGGAATTCTCTACCCCAGAGGGCTGTGGATGCTGAGTCGTTGAATATATTCAAGACTGAGGTTGATAGATTTTTGGACTCTAAAGAATCAAGGGATATGGGGATAGGGCGGGAAAATGGAGTTGAGGTAGAAGATCAGCCATGATCTGATTGAATGAAGGGACTGTATGGCCTACTCCTGCTCCTATTTCTTATGTTCTTATGAGATGTTAATAGGTAAACTACACCAAGGGTGGGAGATGCATCTTTTAGTTGCTGCTTCTCTGAACTCATGATATAAATTTGCTTGTATTTAAACAAAACATGAGGATTAGCAATTAAAGATACAGTCACGATGTAATGACCAGAACATTGTTGCACCAATATTACCAACATACTGAACATTGAAAATGTGAGTTAACACTCCTCCCAGTGTCAGCCCTGGCTCAGTTGGTAGCACTTTTGCCTCAGAGTCAGAAGGTTCTGGGATCATGTCCCACTCCAGAGGCTTCAGCACAACAATCTAGGCTGACATCCAGTACAGTACTGAGGGAGCACTGCACCGTCGGAGGTGCTGTCTTGCTAGTGGGACGTTAAACCGAGGCCCCGTCTGCCTGCTCAGGTGGATGTAAAAGGCCCCACAGCACTATTTCGAAGAAGAGCAGGGGAGTTCGCGCCAGGGCCCTGGACAATATTTATCCCTCAACTAACATCAGTACAACAGATTATCTGATCATTATCTCATTGCTGTTTGTGGGATCTTGCTGTGCACAAATTGGCTGCCAACTTTCCTACATTACAACAGTGACTATACTTCAAAAGTACTTCATTGGCTGAAAGGCATTTTGGGACATCATGAGGTTGTGAAAGACGTTATATAAATGCATGTATTTCTTTCTTCTTTCTTTGACCGCTCTGCTGCTGCTTGATTTTGGGCAATAGTGGAGCACAAAATTCATCCCTGAGTGTCAACAGGCTATTGGACCAAGGGGACATGACAGCTGGATCTACTTCTTTCCTCACTTGACATTCACACATAAGAACTTTCCACCAGGAATGCCTTGATCGTGATCATGATTGGCAACCACGGCTGATTTTCTCCCCCTCCCTAATTCAGGAATGCTGAAGCCATTCAGCACTCCTATTGCTGCCCCAGTTGAGATCAATTTACTTGGAGTGTCTTGTGAATGAGCTTGGGTCCTACCTCTTCTGTACGGCTCAATTTCACACTGGGCATTGCATTTACCAACTATATCACTAGGGAGAACTCAGCCCTGAAAATGCGTGGGTCAACGGTCCCTGCAGTTACGCCAGGATTGTGCCCATCGGCAATCTCTGCTGCTGACCCTGCCAGAGTATGTGGGATCAAGAGGAGGTGCCCCAATTTAAATACCAGTGGTAGGTGCCTGTGACTCTGAGGGTGCATCTCAGGCACCAGACCTGGCATAAGAGACTGGAAACTGCAACCCTGGTGCCCAGGCCGAGAGGTGTGCCAGGCCCAGCTCCGAGAAGGAACTGAGATGTGCCGCTAGTGATCTGTTTTGTACGGGGACTGCATGTGATAATTTTTTTTTTAAAAATGACCAGTTCTCTTTGGGAGTCCAGGCCATGATCGAAGACTGGGCGCTCATGGTGGGCCCCACAACAACTACAACACACCGTACTCCTCTTTCTTCTCAAAGTACCAGCCTCTGAAAGTGCAGGTGGAGGTTCCACCCCAAACAAAGGCCAGAAGAATCTTAATCTTAAGACTGGAACCCAGCACATCCGGGTCCTAGTCTATTTCCTGGCATTTCTGCCATACTCCCATTGGAGCTATGGCAGGACTGTGCAGTAAAGGCCAAAGGCTTTCGGCCCCCTCCTCTTTTTTGTACCAATGGACCAGTCATTACAGTGTCATACTGCCCCTTCCCCCAAGCAGGGCTTCAAGCTGCAATGTCACAAATGAAACATCTTCCCAGTGGAATGGCTGATAGTGACTGGGGGATGGTTGGGGTTTGTGCTCGTGAATAAATACTTTCCTTTCTACAAAGTTCTCTTTGAAGGAAAACACAATGATACATTGGAAGTTGGAACCTTTGACTCATTAAAGTTATCTATGGTTTATCATTCTTAAATGTCCTTTCAAATAATTGCATTCTGCTTTCACATTGCCTGCCAAGGCAGTCATTTCTCTCGAAATCTGCTGACACCAGTGTCTTGAGGGAGAGACTGGGGTAAGACCACGCTGCAGAACTGATTGCTGTGAAGAACCTTCCTTCAGATTTATCAGCAGGTCAACTTGCACCATTATCAGAAGACAGCAGATACTGAAGTGAGTTATAACAGTGAAGTGAACCCTATGATTGTATAGAAACTCTCACAGTCTTTATAGTCAAACTTTTGTTTACTATCATGGAACGTTTTGGCATCAAACATAAAAATATTATTATCGAATTGTTCAGAACAAACTGGATCTGATCCTGGCTGTGTTCCTATTTATGAAGTATACATGCACACAGATTGATTCACTTCTCATTCAGCAATTAAGAGATAGGAATGGCGGCTTCTCAACAGCACAAATTGTGTCAGCTTGGCTCGGTTGGTAGCACTCTCACCTCTGAGCCAGAAAGTTGTGGGTTCAAGCTCCGCTGCAGGACTTGAAATCTAGGCTGAAACTTCAGTGCAGTGCTACTAAACTGAGGCCTTGTCTGCCTCTTCCGATGGATGTGAAAGGTTGTATGGTACTATTTGAAGAACACCAGGGAGTTCTCCCAGTGTCTTGGCCAAAATTCTTCTCAACCGATACTACCAAAAACAGATTAGCTGGGCATTTGCTGCCATGTTTGCTACACATGTGGCTTCCCATCAAAAGTGATTCATTGTTTTAAAGTACTTTGAGGATGTGATAAGGTGCTTTATAAATATTAGTTCTTTTTCCCTTTCACAGTGTCCTCATGTTTTAGGTCTAAGGCCTGATTGTTGTGTACTGGCATCATTTTGTAATTCATATAATCAAAATTCTGGCATCTAGCACATGTCCATAGTGTGAAAGGTGTCATATCTCAAAAACGCCACACCTCAGTGAGGCAAAAAACTTGATTGACTCAGGTAACACTCTCTGTTGAGACCACACTGGTAGGCTCACATAGCCCATTGACTGAATGTACAGCAATCAATTCACGAGGCAGATGAAGCCGCTTCCAATGGGCAACAAGCAAGCAATACAAAACCACCCAATCAAATTACTCATTTTATTTAAACCCAGTAATCTGGCACCAGCAATGACAATAAAACAAGTCAATCAAATAGTTCAAATAACGTCTTCACACTTTTTTGGTTGCCATTTTCCTCTTCACTCAGGTTAGTGTGTACAGCTAAGAATAACATTTATGGCATTAAAAAATGACATGATTCTGAAAAAAAATCACTAAACTTACACATGCAATCAATCATTTAATATTAAAAATTGCCTGCAACAAGTTTCCCCTGCATAGGCCTGCCCTTCTATCTGGGGCCTACGGCTTGATTTGGAAATTCTACCTGGGCCTTAAGTGCTGCAGATTCCCAGCTACTGTAACAGATTCTGTGTGTGTGAGAGATGCATTAAGGGAGTTGTAGCTTTCAGCCACTTCCTGTGGAACTACAGCACCCATGTGTCATGACAACCTGTGTCATATGATGGCCAGATGGAAGATTTACAAATAACGACTGTGAGATTCAGGCAGATGGAGGAAAATAATCGCGGTTTTATACAGTGTAAATAAATTAAATAAAAATTCTGAGTTTGGGTTGGGTATTTTTTGTGTCACTGAAGGGGCAGGGAAGGGGGAGGTGTAAACATTTGCTTTAGGGCCAGAAGGATGTGATGGTGATGAACTTTGCTGCTGACTGCAGACATTACTGCTGGAGTTAGCCAGTCAACTAGAGTTAGCCAGATCATGGTGAAAGACCATCTGTTGAAGGTATTTGTCATTGGAGACTCGGCAGTGGGAAGGTCCCGAGTGCAGTGCTACATTAATGAAAGCTTCAGCAAGAACTAATGAAAATAAGGGGGAGGAAAAATATACTTTATAATCAAGTAAATGAGAAAAAAAGGGAATGGTTCAAGGGAGGGACGAAAAAGCAAATAGATGATGTACTTGCATCTTAAGCAGATATTGTAAATACACTATTGGAGGTAGAACAAAAAAAGTGTTGTAATGTAATTAACTGTGAATAAGAGGATTTTAGAGAGAAAAAGCAAGGTTTTGTACAGTGATGGGTAAATGGAATTATAAATGTTACAGCTTTGAAATTCCTCGGGATGCGATCCCAGTGGTTAGAATGTATGTATATATACATATATATATATAGCATCCAAGTTTGCTGACGTTACAAAGCTAAGTGGCAAAGCAAGCTGTGAGGAGGACACAAAGAGTCTGCGAAGGGATATAGATAGATTAAATGAGTGAGCAAGAAGGTGGCAGATGGAATATAATGTGGGGAAATGTGAGGTTATTCACTTTGGTAGAAAGAATAGAAAAACAGAATATTGTTTAAATAGTGAGAAACTATTAAATGTTGGTGTTCATAGGGATTTGGGTGAAAGACAAAAAGTTAGCATGCAGGAACAGCAGGCAATTAGGAAAGCAAATGGTATGTTGGCCTTTACTGCAAGGGGGTTGGAGTACAAGAGTAAGAAAGTCTTACTACAGTTGTACAGAGTTTTAGTGAGATCTCACCTGGAGTACTGAATAAGTTTTGGTCTCCTTATCGAAGGAAGGATATACTTGCCTTGGAGGCGGTGCAACGAAGGTTCACTGGATTAATTTCTGGGATGAGAGGGTTGTCCTATGAAGAGAGGTTGAATAGAATGGGCCTATACTCTCTGGAGTTTAGAAGAATGAGAGGTGATCTCATTGAAACATATAAGATTATGAGAGGGCTTGACAGGGTAGATGCTGAGAGATTGTTTCCCCTGGCTGGAGAGTCTAGAACTAGGGGGCATAGTTGCAGGATAAGGGGCGGCCATTCAAGACTGAGATGAGGAGGAATTTCTTCACGCAGAGGGTTGTGGACCTTTGGAATTCTCTACCCCAGAGGGCTGTGGATGCTGAGTCATTGAATATATTCAACACTGAGATGGATAGATTTTTGGACTCTAGGGGAATCAAAGGAAATGGGGATCGGGCAGGAAAGTGGTGTAGAGGTCGAAGATCAGCCATGATCTGATTGAATGGTGGAGCAGGCTCGAGGGGCCGTATGGCCTACTCCTGCTCCTATTTCTTATGTTCTTATGTTCTTAATGTCCTGAGGAATTTGCAGGATAACTGGGAGGGCACCTCATTAGCATTGGGCAGGAGGTTGCAAGCATCACCGTGGATGCATTTATGGTGCTTGTCTACTCCATGCTCACAGTATCTTTGGTGTTTGCCTACTTGTGAGAGGTGGTGGCGAGGGGAGTTGCCAGATCCCCCCTCCCCTCGCCGGCCCCTGGATACGTTCCCTAATCAAGGAGGACAATCTAGAATTTTTTCTTTAAATCTCCTCTCTTATGGAGTCCAGGTTGATTTCCTGGCCTGGTCCCCACTGGTTCGGGGCCACGTAGGCCCTTGTGGAGGTTGGTATGTCTCCAATCACTCGGCTTACCGCCCTCCACTGATAACCAGGTCCCCATCCCAGAATAGGAAGTTCCCGCCCCTGTTATCACCCCGTGACCGTCATTTGCTTTGTATGGAGCAGGTGGAGGTTCTGCCCTTTATAATGCAACCCGGGCCATTCAGCCCCTCGAACCCATTCCGCCATTCAATTAGATCATGGCTGATCTGTATCTTAACTCCATCTACCCACCTTGGTTCTGTAATCCTTAAGACCCTTGTCTATAACAAAAATCTATCAAGCTCAGTTTTGAATTTTTCAATTGACCCCCAGTCTCAACAGCTTTTGGGGGAGAGAGTTCCAGATTTTCACTACCCTTTGTGTGAAGAAGTACTTCCTGACATCACCCCTGAATGACCCCTTTTTTCTGGACTTCCCAATCAGAGGAAATACTTTCTCTCTCTATCTACCCGATCAAATCCTTTAATCATCTTAAACATCTCATTTAGATCACCCCTTAATCTTCTATACTCAAGGGAATACAAGCCAAGTCCATGCAATCCGTCCTCATAATTTAACCCTTTTAGCTCTGGAATCATTCTAGTGAATCTGAGCTGCACCCCTTCCAAGGCCAATATATCCTTCCTGAGGTAAGGTGCCCAGAACTGAACACAGTATGGTGTCTAACCAGAGCTTTATATAACGGTAACATAACTTCCTCCCCTTTGTATTCTAGCACCCTTGAGGTAAAGGCCAACGTTCCATTAGCCTTTTTAATTATATTTTTTGAACCAATCCACTGGCTTTTAGTGATTTCTGTACTTGGACCCCTAAATCCTTCTGCTCCTCTGTTATTTTGCGTTTTAGAACCATAGAAAGGTTACAGCACGGAAGGAGGCCATTCGGCCCATTGAGTCCATGCTGGCTCTATGCAAGAGCAATCCAGCTAGTCCCACTCCCCCGCCCTATCCCCGTGGCCCTGCAATTTTTTTTCCTTTCAAGTACTTATCCAGTTCCCTTTTGAAGGCCATGATTGAATCTGCCTCCACCACCCCCTCGGGCAGTGCATTCCAGATTCTAACCACTCGCTGTGTAAAAAAAAGATTTTCCTCATGTCAACTTTGGTTCTTTTGCCAATCACCTTAAATCTAGGTCCTCTGGTTTTTGACCCTTCCGCCAATGGGAACAGTTTCTCTCTATCTACTCTGTCTAGACCCTTCATGATTTTAAATACCTCTATCAAATCTCCTCACAACCATCTCTGTTCCAAGGAGAACAACCCCAGCTTCTCCAGTCTATCCACGTAACTAAAGTCCCTCATCCCTGGAATCAGTCTAATAAATCTCTTCTGCACCCTCTCTAAGGCCTTCATATCTTTCCTAAAGTGCAGTGCCCATATCTAGACACAATACTCCAGTTGTGGCTGAACCAGTATTTTATAAAGGTTTATCATGACTTCCATCATGACTTTTGTACTCTATGCCTCTATTTATTATAGCCCAGGATCCCATATGCTTTTTTAACCGCTTTCTCAACCTGCCTTGCCAGCTTCAACGATTTGTGCACATATACCCCCAGATCTCTCTGTTCCTGTACCCCTTTTAGAGTTGTGCCCTCTAGTTTATATTGCCTCTCCTCATTCTTCCTACCGAAATGTATCACTTCGCATTTTTCTGCATTAAATTTCTCCTGCCACGTGTCCGCCCATTCCACCAGCCTGTCTATATCCTCTTGTAGTCTATCACTATCCTCCTCACTGTTTCCTACCCTTCCAAGTTTTGTGCCATCTGCAAATTTTGAAATTGTGCCCTTGTACACCCAAGTCCAAGTCATTAATATATATCAAGAAAAACAATGGTCCCAGCACCAACCCCTGAGGAACACCATTGTACACCTCCCTCCAGTCCGAAAAACAACCGTTCACCACTACTCTCCGTTTCCTGTCACTTAGCCAATTCTGTATCCATGTTGCTACTGCCCCCTTTATTCCATGGGCTGCAATCTTGATGACAAGCCTACCGTGCGGCATTTTATCAAACGCTTTTTGAAAGTCCATATACACCACATCAGCTGCACTGCCCTCATCTACCCTCTCTGTTACCTCATCAAAAAACTCTATCATGTTAGTTAAACATGATTTGCCTTTAACAAATCCTTTCTGGCTTTCCCTAATCAATCCACCCTCGTCCAAGTGACTGTTAACTCTGTCCTGGATTATTGTTTCTAAAAGTTTCCCCACCACTGAGGTTAAACGGACTGGCCTATAGTTGCTGGATTTATCCTTACATCCTTTTTTGAACAAGAGTGTAAGATTTTCAATTCTCCAGTCCTCTGGCACCATCCCCGTATCTAAGGACGATTGGAAGATTATGGCCAGTACCTCCGCAATTTCCACCCTTACTTCCCTCAGCAACCTAGGATGCATCCCATCTAGACCAGGTGACTTATCTACTTTAAGTACAGCTAGCCTTTCTAGTACCTCTTCTTTATCAATTTTTAGCTCATCCAGATGCGAAGTATTCATTTAGTACCTCGGCCATCCCCACTGCCTCCATGAGTAGATCTCCTTTAATGGTCCCTAATCAGCCCCACCCCTCCTCTTACTACCTGTTTACTGTTTACATCCTGTAGAAGACTTTTGGATTCCCTTTTATGTTGGCCGCCAGTCTATTCTCATACTCTCTCTTTGCCCCTCTTATTTCTTTTTCACTTCCCCTCTGAATTTTCTATATTCTGCCTGGTTCTCACTTGTGTTATCAACCTGACATCTGCCCCATTTCTCCGTTTCATCTTACTCACTATCTCTTTTGTCATCCAGGGAGCTCTGGCTTTAGTTGCCCTACCTTTCTCCCTCGTGGGAATGTGCCTAGACTGTACCCGAACCGTCTCCTCTTTAAAGGCTACCCAATGTTCAATTATAGTTTTGCCTGCCAATCTTTGATTCCAATTTATCTGGACCAGATCTGTTCTCATCCCATTGAAATTGGCCCTCCTCCAATTGAGTATTTTTATTTTACAGTGGTCCGTGTCCTTTTCCATAGCTATTCTAAACCTTATGATACTATGATCGCTGCTCCCTATATGTTCCCCCACTGACATTTGCTCCACTTGGCCCACCTCATTCCCTAGAACCAAGTCCAGCAATGCCTCCTTCCTTGTTGGGCTGGAAACGGACTGGTCAAGAAAGTTATCCTGAACACATTTCAAAAATTTCTCCCCCTCTTTGCCCCTTATATTATTATTGTTATTCCAGTCTATATTAGGGTAGTTGAAGTCCCAGTTATCACTACTCTATGGCTTTTGCACCTCTTTGTAATTTCCCAGCAAATTTGTTCCTCTATATTCTTCCCACTAGTTGGTGACCTATAGAATACACCCAGTAGTGTAATGGCACCTCTATTGTTTCTTAACTCTAACAAAATAGATTCTGTCCTTGACCCCTCCAGGACATCCTCTCTCTCCAATACTGCAATATTCTCTTTAATCAATTCTGCCACCACCCCCGCCCCTCCTTTCTTTCCTTCCCTATCTCTCCTGAACACCTTGTGTTAATATATATTTAGTACCCAATCCTGCCCTTTTTTGAACCAGGTCACAACATCGTATTCCATGTGGCTATTTGTTCCTGCAGCTCACCAACCTTGTTTACCACACTTTGTGCGTTTACACACATGCACTGCAAACAAGTCCTAGACTTTCTTGTACTCTCTCTTAGTCAGATCCCAACTAATACTGCACTATTACTTGCTCAAGTGCTATCTTTCTCCCCCGATCCTTTGTGCCCCTTGTTTCTCCTTTCCAACGCTACACCTTGGTACCCATCCCAAAACTAAATTTATTTAACACCCCCCCCCCCCCCACAGCACCTCCCCATGAGGACATTGGTTCCAGCTCCCCCAGAACTGATCCCAATGCCCCAGGAATCTAAAGCCCTCCCTCCTGCACCATCTCACCAGCCATGTATTCATCTGCTTTATCCTCCTATTTCTATACTCGTTAGCGTGTGGCACCGGGAGTAATCCGGAGATTACTACCTTTGAGGTCCTGCTTCTTAATCTCTTTCCTAACTCCTTAAAATCTGCCTGCAGGACCTCATCCCTCTTTCTACCTATGTCGTTGGTACCAATATGGACCACGACCTCTGGTTTTCCACCCTCCCCCTTCAGAATGTTCTGCAGCGGTTCAGTGACATCCTTGACCCTGGCACCAGGGAGGTAACATACCATCCTGCAATCATATCTGCGGCCGCAGAAATGCCTATCTGCTCCCCTAACTCTAGAATCCCCTATCACTATTGGTCTCCTGACCTTTCTCCTCCACCTCCACCCCCCTCCCCCCCACTGTACAGCTGAGCCACCCATGGTGCTATGGTCTTGGATCCGGCTGCACACCGCAGAGGAACCCTCTTCCTCACCAATATTCAGAACTGAATACTGGTTAGAGAGCGAGATGCACTCAGAGGACTCCTGCACTACCTGCCTGGTCCTCCTTGTCTGTCTGGCGGTCACCCATTTCCTCTCTGCCCGCACACTCCTAAGCTACAGGATGACCACCTCCTGAAACGTGCTATCCATGTAGCTCCCAGCCTTGCGGATACACTGCAGTGTTGCCAGCTGCTGCCTCAAGCTCCGAAACCAGGAGCTCGAGCTCCTCCAGCTGACGACACTTCCTGCACCTGTGGTTGTCCAGGACACGGGAAGCGTCCTGGAGTTCCCACATGGTACAGGCCATGCATTCGATGGGTGTGAGCTGCCCTGCCATGCCTTAATTTATTAGATTGTTTACTAAACTTAATAAAAATAAATTAAGCCTTAAAAAAAAGGTTTTTATATATTCTTATTCTAATTTTCATAATAGTTTAGCTCCCAGACCATTCCATTTCTTCTGAGGGTAAGCAAGCCAGATTCTTATAAAATTTCAGCACCAATACTCCTCCGTTGATAGGGGAATAGAATTCACTGCTGCTTGGGGCCAACAGGGTCAGTTGTCCTTACAACGAGGCAATCTGTTCAGTGGTAGAAAGCAAAAACAGAACAAGCTCAAAATACAGAACAGACCAATTCACATCTGTGGAGAGAACAGGCAACATACACATTTTGTGTATGTGCCGAAAACATAGACTGTCTGGGGCTGGGGGGGGGGGGGGAATTGGCCTCTCCACAGATGCTGATTGCCAGCTTGTTCTGAATCCTTTTACTGGATTTAGCTAAGGAACGATGAATCTCATCACAGATATGATCAATGCAGCGGTCATTTGTTGACAGGCCACAACAACAAAACATTATCATTCTAGGTTTTCTATGTTTCTATGCTTCATTCCTCTAGATCAGCTCCAATATCATAGAGCACGGCATTTCAGGGACAATTTTGTCTCCAGTTGAAATTTTCATTCACTTCAAAAGCCAAACAGAGAATGCTTAATTAATCATAAATCAATTCAAATTTGATAACTGGTTCCAACCACTCAGTGAGTTCATGTTAGTTAAAATGAAGATAGGAACAGGAGTAGGCCATTCAGCCCCTCGAGCCTGCTCTGCCATTCAATCAGATCATGGCTGATCTGCACCTCAATTCCATTTAGCCGCCTAGCTCTACATCCCTTGATATTGGCCTTGGAGGGAGTGCAGCGTTGGTTTACTAGAATGATACCCGGACTTCAAGGGTTAAGTTACGAGGAAAGATTACACGCATTGGAGTTGTATTCTCTAGAGTTTTGAAGTTTAAGGGGTGATCTGATCGAAGTTTATAAGATATTAAGGGGAACGGATAGGGTGGATAGAGAGAAACTATTTCTGCTGGTTGGGGATTCTAGGAGTAGGGGGCACAGTCTAAAAATTAGAGCCAGACCTTTCAGGAGTGAGATTAGAAAACATTTCTACACACAAAGGGTGGTAGAAGTTTGGAACTCTCTTCTGCAAACGGCAATTGATACCAGCTCAATAGCTAAATTTAAATCTGAGATAGATAGCTTTTTGGCAACCAAAGGTATTAAGGGATATGGGCCAAAGGCAGGTATATGGAGTTAGATCACGGATCAGCCATGATCTTATCAAATGGCGGAGCAGGCACGAGGGGCTGAATGGCCTACTCCTGTTCCTATGTTCCTATACCCTTACCTAACAAAAATCTAATGATCTCAGTCTCAAAAAGCTGCAATTGTCCCACCATCCATAGCCTTTTGGCGGAGAGAATTCCAGATTTCTATTACCTTTTGTGTGAAAAAATGATTCCCGATTTCCCTCCTAAATGGCCTGGCTCTAATTTTAAGATTATGTACCCTCGTTCTTGATTCCCCCACCAGAGGAAATAATTTCTCTGTACCTACTAACATTTTAAATACCTCGATCAGATCACCACTCAACTGTCTATCTTCAAGGGAATGACACGTCTCCCCTTCAAGTAAGTGGTCACAGGAGCATCTTTAATCAATAATATGAATAACTGGGCACACCGAGGCATCAATCAAATTCACAACTCCAATCACTGCAGCAAAAGAGCATCCATCCATGGGAAAGTTTAACCACAAAATAGTCTCTGCACTTCAAAAATAATTCATTGTGTGAAATGCTTTGCAACATTTTGATGTAGTAAGGCATTATAAAAATACAAGTATTATTATTCTCTTATGAAGTAAATATTATTAGCTCCAGAATACTTGCGTATTTAGTTCTGGATCTAGCCATGACTATGCTTATTTATCTTACTTCTTGGAATATTGTTATATACGGACTCGACGGGCCTAATGGCCTCCTTCCGTGCTGTAACCTTTCTATGATTCTATGATCCTATACCAGATATATGGAAATCATTCTTGAAGTATAGAGTTTTTTTTCATTTGTCCTTATGATGGAAGCAAGGCAGCAAGGCAGCATTTATTGCCCATCCTGAGCTGCCCTGAGAAGGTGGTGGTAGGATAGTGATTGTGTTTACAACAAGCTTGCTCGGCCACTTCAGAGTGGCTTTAGAGACAATGGGGGTCATTTTCAACTTTGCCTGAGCGGTAACCTGGCAGAGCTGATTTCCAGTCCCCCCTCCCCCATTGTAGGCCTGCCAATTTCAATGGAACAAAAATCAGGTGGGTTTTAGAATGGGCGGGCGATTCGCTCCACCAGGTTATGGGGTTAAAAATTACCCCCAATCGCATAGCATAGGACTGGAGTCAAATGCAATTCAGACCAAGTAGAGCTGGCCGATTTCCTTCCCTGAAGGATGTTAGTGAGCACTTTTTATTAAAATAAATGTCGCAGGATTCAATATTAGCCCTGTAGAACTTTAAGTATTGATAAAAGGTAAGTTTTGTGCAATGGCAGTTTTACATTTAGTCCAAACTGTGTAAATATTTGCATGTAACATTACCATTATGAAAAAGACTCCTGGCTTTTTCGGTCTTGTCAATTCACAAGCGAAAGAAAAAACTCGAAGTTTTGAAAACATTAACTTCACTCAAGTCAAACGTAACATGTCCTGACACTGGTAGTTAATATAATTAGGTTTTGCTTTCTGAAAATAACCTTAAAACCTACACTAGGCTAGTCGGAAGTTCCAAGCCTATTCCTTTCACATTTTTATTATTAGTACCTGTCCTCTGTAGCAAGCAGTTTACTTTGTGCGTTGTATGAAGTGATAAGTCTTCTTTCCTGAAGCAATAATCTTTAGTCTTGATTACGGGTTTGTACAATATGGAGACAAGACAGTCAAAACCTTCAGCTGCTTTTGAACGTGGAAAGATAATAAGAATATTTTTCATCGTAAAATTTTTTTTTGCAATTCATTTTAAAAATATGATGCCTTGGGAATATACAGGATACCAGAGGGAAGACTGAGTGCCTTTGAATTGCTTATTCATTCTGCTGTATCTGTTTTTCTTTTGACAAGCTAATGGTATCTGCGGGCACAACCGAAAAGAGTCTAAAATTACTTTGAAAGCCAATATCTGAATTTTCATGGGCTACCTCCAACCGGTATGTGATCACCAGTTCTTCAGCCTCTCCCCTGAGGGTTCTATTTTTTGTGAATCTAATTGCACTCTCCAGATTTGCTGCTCATACATCTGAGCTCTGACGATTACAATGTTGCATTATTATTAATATTATTATAATACCCCAGGGATCCAGTCTATTCCAATCAGTAAATAACAGATAACAAAGGGCTTGGGTCTGCAAACATATTGATACATTTATGGAAACTGTCCTGGAAAATGCAATTTACTAGAAAAGAAAGATCATATTTTCTTCGTGTATATTTCTCATATAATTTTCCCCACCCCCCACTTACACACTCCAGTTACCCTGGATTTTTTACCCCCAATTTTAACCCACCCCGTGCCTGACGAGAAAGGGGCGCACGGGGGTTTAAAATAGTTGCAGCAACCTACTCACTCATTCCTCGCGCCACCCGCCATTTTAGCAGGCACGTTCTGGCCAGCCAGCGAGGCCCTCGCACCAGGTGGACAAAGCCACCATGATATTGAGCACCGACCTCATTAACATCAGGTGGATGAGCTACAGAGTGTCAAACTGGCTCGCTGGATTGAGGCTTCCCAATATTGATCCTCCCCGGCCGCCAGTAAGAGAGGTTGTGATCACAGAGGGTGAGAGTCCCGGTGTGGCAGTGGGCCAGATTGTTTTTGTGGGACCCAGAGGAACACTCCTGGCTCCTCCGGGTCCCACACAAATAACTTCAAACTTACCTTGACCGGGTCTCTTCGGCTCCAGCTGGTACTGGTCGGAGTGTGCACAACTCATGCACCAACCAATTCCGACGTAAAATAGCAATCGGGGGCCTAGGACTGCAATTTGCACAGTAAAAGGGGCCTACCACCTGAGGCATGTGAGTACCCAGCTGCAGGCCCCTTTCAAAAAGACGCCGCTCTCTTCCTCGGTGTTAACAGGGCAGTAAGGCCGCCCGCCCCATTTTGTGGCTGTTACCACCCCGTTAACACCAGGCAATAGAAGTGAAAGTTGACCCTAGAGAGAGATGCACTGAAGGATCAGAGATGGCAGACTTAAAGGACAGATAGATTTCTGTTGAATTTCTAGGGCGTTGCTTTCTGGAATGCAGAGGATTGGTGGTTAATGAAAATTATAAACCTGCAAAAGTGATAATTGGGTAATTAGATGCTGTAATATTTAAGATAGGGAGTGTACCAATTTTTGATACATCATGTGAAGAAAAGCACCAGTACAGATATGATGGGCCAAATGGCCTGTTTCTGTACTGGAACATTCTACGATTCCATGTTGTGAGCTTGAATGGATGAACATTCTCATGTCCTATATGTAGTGGTATTATGCTTTTTTCATATAGATCAGTTGTACAATTTCTGAAATCATGGAAGAGTGCCAAAAAAAATCCGGTTTCTTGTTTAAGTATATAAATCTTCCCTGTGAGCTAGTCATTATTCACCAGATGATTGAAAGTGAAGAGTATTAATATTTTTTAAAGTTTCAACTGTTTGGTTTCATTTATAGACACACATACACACATTAAATAAGGCTGAGAATAAGGAAGCCTACAGCTGTTACTGAGTCAGATAATTAACACATCACAATGTAGTTACAATTGGGAAAATTCATGGTAATTGCATCATTTATTTTTCTTATTGTGAACTGGTTTGTGCTGCGACACAGAGATCCATATATTTGCTTTCAGTCCTCCTCTCCTTCTGATCTTTGCCATGTGGCCAGCTCCAGATACTGATCCAATTAACTGGAATCAGAAAATGAATCTCACGGTGATGTTACAAGCTTTGCAATTAATCTCACATTACTATAATTTATAGCAGCTTCCTTCCTGACATTTAGTTGGTGATCCAGCTGACATTGTGTGACATACAATTTTTACAAAGTATGAATAACTTAACTTGCTTAGAAAACAGCCTCAAATTCTTTAATGGATGTTTTTAATTCCTTATACACAGCACATTTTCTTTTTTCTTTTCAAATGTATTTTTTATATCCCTCACTTTGGTTACTTTCCTTCCTCTTTAAATCTCCTGTTCCCCATATTATTCTTCCAGTTGATCATGCCTTTGAATCCTTGGACTGCCTGCCACAGTTGGGATGAGTTTTATCAGCTCCAGTCTGGACTCCTAAGTGAACTGTTTTTTAGCTGCGTTGCCTCCATTTTCACCTCGTAGCCCCATCATGCACAGGTGGCTTGCCCCAGGCTTCCGACATTGCAGCTAAATAAGAACGGCCTAGGCTTCCACTGCTTCCAATTATCCCACTCTCACTGTCGGAAAAAGCTCAACCGCCACTCGCCAGCTCCCACTGAGAGCTTAGCTGAGGTCAGAACTTCCCGTGTGGGGAATTTCAGTTACAAAGCTACATCCTAGGATCCCATTACTGTGCAAAGACACAGTTCTGGGCCACCTGTTACCACTGGGATTTTCTAAAGCTATATCCTGCAAACACTAGGGTCAATTACTACTCTTTCTTCATCAACCCAATAATTAAAACTAATGTGGTTGCTGATTGACTTGCCAATCTCAGTCATTAGAAAAGACTCTCATTTTGGCCTAATTTATTTTGATGTAAGCCGCTCTTAATAATTACCCCAGCTACATTTCTTTAAAGTGGGTTTGCACTTCTAATCATAAATCTCGCTCCTCATATTTCTTCATTGTTGACAGCCTTGCTACTGACAAGAGGGACGCTTGCTATAGGCTATATGGCACTCCTGGCTGAATAACAACGTGGAGGCATCACATTTACAAGATGGTTCACTTAGTCACCCGGATAGGAGCTGATAAAACTCATCCCAACCGTGGCAGGCAGCCCAGGGATACAATGACATGATGGACTGGTGGGAATCCAATCCTGCAATTACTATGTAACCAGATCCCTTTACATGACATTTGCAACTACACAAATAGTAAGCTCAGTACCTTTGGCTGAAATACAGCACTCATAGCAGATATTTTAGTCACAGGGTTTCCTCCATTTCTCTGTGTATGGGCTTTCCTATCATCATTGCTGAGAGCTGAACTTGACACTCACCCACAGTGGCATGTAAAGCAAGTACAACTGGAGTTATACTGCCACTTATACTGTGATTAGTGTGCTTGTGTGGATTGGGTGGACTCACTGGGTTAAATCCACTAAACAACATTAGACAGTACTTATCAGCGCCTTGCATAAATATGTACACCTTCGACCTTTGAGCAATGTATGACTATAGTGAATCAACTAAAGTTACCTGACTGAGGAACCGTTAGCAATCTAGTTCGTTTCAAAAGCTTTTAATGTATCTGGCAAGATGTTAGTATATAAGGTAAAGGTAGGGTCACAAATAGAGCTCAAAGTAAACCATCTTAAACTAGACTTGGTTTGTCATGTTCTACAAATAGCATATAAATGAGAGTAAATTTACTGATCACATGCTCCCATAACCCTATAATTGCATAACTGACTTATTGTTAGTGATTGGATTGAAAAGTTAATATGGCCTGCCTAGCAGGACAAGATCTAAGTTTAAAGTATTAATAGCTGAAATGTAGAATTAAAACCCCAAGAGATCACAACATGGCATTTTAGATTTGAAAGTAAGACTAAGATTTTCAACATTTGATGGTTTGAAATTGTGCCTGGACGATTTTAGTGAAGGGTGGGGGTGGGGGGGGTGATTTTAACCCTACCTGCTCGGTGCAAACTGGGTGGGTGGGCAGTTAAAATGCTTCAGGTTACTTACCCTTCGGAAGGCCGCCTGAATACTGCCATTTCCAATTTTAAGCGAGGCTTTTAGACAGGCATCTAAGCTACCTGCCCAAAGCTGGCAGGGTCCTAATTCACATATGCTAATCAGGGTTTGATGATGTCGCTTGGCCCCGACTGGTTTTAACTTCGGCCTGTGCAGGTAAACTGATGTATCTTTCCCACCAGGTGAAGAGACCCTCCGGTTAAGTTTTATTTTAATGTTCCTTTGTGGGGCCAGGAGGAGCAGGAGTGTTCCTTTGAGCCCCACAAGGAAAATTTAGGCCTCCTCTGCCCCAGACTCCCACTCCCACTCACCCACCCCCACCCCCACCTCCACCTCCCAACTGTGAGAACCCCTGGAACCCACTTTCCTACACGAACCTGAGAGTTGGAGGCCAGAAACTGCTTCCTGTCCACCTAGAGCTGAAAATTCAATGGACCCTAGTTTCAGTGACATGCTCTGCTAACATGGAATGTTTTTCCACAGGCACTAATTGAGGTAGAGACCATTGCATCTTTTAAGGAAAAATTTAATAAATATTTAAAGCAGAGGAAAATACAAGGCTATGGGGAGAGACCGAGGAATAATGGGATTGGTTTTGAATTGCTCTACCGAAGACCCGATACAGGTATGGTGGGTCGAATGGCCTCCTTATCTGCTGTAAACCTCTACTGGCTCTTGGAGCATGGTAACACTTTCTACACTCTAACTATTTTACTTCCAGATTATATTGTGAGAGGACTATCCAGGGTATATTGAACAGTTATTTGCTTGTATCTTTGCTAATGCAAAGAAGCCCATCCTTTGCTCACAAGTAAGATAACTAGATTGAACTAATAAATTATTTTAGTCGCTGTGCTGTTTTTATCTCCTTTGAACTCTCATCTGCCTTTCTCGTTAGTTGTGAATATACACCGTCCGTTCAGATTAAGAGAATAACAAAGGAATCACTTTTGGTGGTGTTTGCTTGATTAAAAGGAACATCTGCTGTTGCATTAGACGGAAAATCAGTTCTTCACTGACTGAGAAAAGAACTAGTCAAACTCACCCCACCCACTGTAAATTGATCTTGAGAACCCTTATTTAAAATAATGACAATGATGGCATAGCTCTAGCATAGTACTATTGTACCAGAGTAATCCACTTGGCTTCAGGTCTACAATTGCAAGAATAAGGCAAACACTGTCTGAATTTACTATAAAGCCTGGCACTGAAACAGTTAAAATCCCATCAAGGCACTTGATTGCTACCTTCTTCACAGCTTGGAAATTTTAGGCCCCACTGAAAGTTAAGTAATTTTGGACATCTAGGAAAAAAAATGAAATTGTGAGAATCTAGGTTATTTATAATGTAAAATTATACAATAATAAAATGTTAATAGCAGAAAATTTCTTTCCTTTGACATTACCCTGACCATCTGTTTATTTTATCTTCTATTTTATTAATTGACAGTGACAAAAAAGTAAGAATACTTTTGAATCCCCTCCCTGCCATTTAATGAAAGAAATATTGAGATTGAATCGTCCTACATAATCGCAGAGTGTTTTCCCCAAAGAAGAAAATCAGTTAAGAAGAATCCGACCATAAGACTTTAGAGAAGAGTATGTAAAATATTAAGCCTGTAATATAAAAGCAATTACAACACTTTACCTTCATAACTTCAGGATCCTTGGATTCCCTAACTATGTTATCCGATTGAAGATTTTCATTACCCAGATGGATTACGTGGATAGGTTGTGAGAACCTAGGTGTGAGCAATGCGATAATTAGCAGGCCCATCATAAATCCGCAGGCAAGACCTAGGCAGAGGCCAGAAAAGAACGATGGCAACGGTAATACAAAATAGCTGTAGGCGAGAGTGGCAAAACACATTAGAGTTTTACTTGGCACTTTTGGAGAAGGCTGTAGTGGAGTCAGGGATCTACTGGAGTAGGAGAATGTTGGTTCTTGTCTGCACAATGTGCTGTCTTCGCTAGGCTCTGCTTCTACAATCTGTAGCACATCTCCATACGAGCAGATCTTATACTTTGTGCTGTTGCTGTCCCCACATCTCTGCGTAGAGGACAGACATTGTTTCTTCTGTTTTCTTTTTGCATGTTTTCCAGGAGATGTCTCCGTATTAGATGATCTATCACTCTCCCTCCTTTCTGCTTTAAGTATCTCCATTCTGAACTTCTCAAACCCAGACCGTATGTTCTTACTACCTGTATCGTTGCTGCAGTCATCGGACCCCAGGAGAAAGAAGGAATCGGTGCCGAAGGTATTTGATTGCGATGCTCTGGATTTGGGGCTTCCACTACTTTCATCTCCAATTATCTTGCTAAGCATATTCAAAGGTTCTTGCATAGCCTCTGAGAACTTCCTTTTCGTATCTTCCAGTTTGGCTTCTACTTCAGGAACTTTGAAAAAACTAATTTTGCTCTCTGAGGGTGAAAGAAGAGGTGATGGTGGAGCCGTTTTTGAATCTCCATTTCTTCCCTTGGGCTGAGTTAACTGCCGCCAAAGGTATAGGTTTAGCTTTGAGTCTGATTTTGACTGCGTAACTTCTGGCTCGTGGCGTGAAATTTCAGTGGAAATAGACTTAACCAGGTTTAGTAAAGGCTTTGTTCTCAGGGAAGATGTATCTCTAGATTCAATTTCTGTGGACAGAGATTTAACTAGGCTAATCAAAGGTGTTGATTCTGAAGAACTGCAAGAGTTTGTTGACGATGGTATTGGAGAAGATATAGTTGGAAAAAAGAATTCACCTAAAAATCCAGAAACAGAAGGGGAGGAAGGCAAGGATGTAGCTGGCAAGGGTAAGTTTAAGTATTCCTCGGACTGGGGAAGATTCTGCTCTGCTATCCCTTCCTTATCCACTGTCATAGTTACTCCCTCATCCTCTCTAGACATCGAAAAGGTCAGTTCATTTTCTTCTAAATTCTCCCAGTCCTTACTGTTTGCCGGAGACGTTAAATGGATGACTATACCTTTGCCCTGAGAAATAATAGGCTGCTCATGCTGTTCGTGCAGCTTTTCTTGTACTTTGGGAGCTGATGGAGAGCAGGAAGGGTTTGACAGCTCCTGTTCCTCATTTCTGAAATCTGCCATCATTTACGGCCTGTAGATTGAACAATCTTTCTGCAAAAGAAAATGCAAAGCCCATTATAATCACTCACTTTAATCTGCAGAAACTTCAGAAGTAAGACTTTTGTGTCACATGCCTACATATTAATTACTATCCCACGGTGGCATGTGGTTAATTCTCAAAATACAGTTGTTAATTGGGCATTTTTTGATTTACAGGCTTCAATATCAAAACTGTACATTTGAATTTATGAAAAACAATATTATTGTAAAGATTGTCGTGGGCTTGCATTCAATTATCAATCAAAATTGATTCATTTGAAATTTCTGCTGTGAACGATTTATTCCTTTAACAGTCTGGATAATTAAAGTTTCATTTCTTTGTCACTCTACTAATTTCACCCTCAGTCTCTACACTCAGTCCCAGAAACATCGAAAAAGTGAGGTGAATGTTCACATCCCCTGAAAATCGAGGGTATCTTAACTCCAGGGCTTCATTTAAATGCGGCAGGTCCACTGTCCGCCTGGAACAGTTAAGAAGAGGGTGCAGAGCAGCTGCCAGCAGGGAAAGATCAAGAATCCGTTAGCCACCCGCCAGCTTGCAGGTAAGTGGTGGTTAGGGGGTTTCGGGAGGGTCTTGTGGGAGGTAAGGGGGGGAGTCCCGGACAGGGGAGGCTGCAATTTTCCTTGTGGGGCCTGGAGGAACACTCCTGCTCTTTCTGGCTGGATAAAGGTAAGTTTTACACAAACGCGGAGGGCCTCTTTGTCCTTCATGTCGGATGCTGACCTGCTTCAGCCTGGTGAGAGAGCCGCAGCGGCTTCCCCGCTCAAGCCCCAGTTAAAATCTCATCAGGATCCTATTGGCGTCATAAGACCCAGATTAGCATTTATGCATGATGATCTCGCCCGAGTCCAATGGGCACCTCATCCGCCACCAAAACCAACTGCGCCAAAATCGGAGATTGATGGGAACAGAGCGGGGAAATGGAGCCCCTCCATTTTAACTGCTCACCTGTTCTGTTTTCGTCGTGTGGAGACAGTTAAAACTCCCCCTATGATTTTTCATAAACAACTCAAGCTTATGTAACTGAGTGTATTTTACAAAACCACCTGATAATTCTCTACAAGAGACTTGGTATCAAAAAGCTTGTTGGGGTAGTTTTATGTCCCCTTACCACATAATGGAAATCTGCAGTTGAAGATAGCTCAATGAACTTTTATCCTTAGGTTCTTACAAAACAGCTTGTTGAGAACTGTGGTAACTAAAAATATCTTTATAGGACCAAGCTATGGCAATTAGGGATGGGCAATAAATGCTGGCCATGCCAGCGACGCCACATCCCACGAACAAATTTTAAAAATCTTTTTTAACTGGAGGTGGTGTAGGGAGGATGATTCACAAGTCAAATTTGGCATCAAAAATTAAAACCATAGAAACAAACCAAATAAAGAAAGAAAGCACTTGCATTAATATAACACCGTTCATGACCTCAGGACATCCCAAGTACTTTACAGCTAATGAAGTACTTTTGAAGTGTAGTCACTGATGTGATGTAGGAAACATGGCAGCCGATTTGGTCCCACAAACAGCAGTGTGATATTGACCAGATAATCTGCTTTAGTGATGTTGGTTAAGGGATACATATTGGCCAGGACACCGGGGAGAACGCCCTTGCTTTTCATGTAAATAGTGCCATTGGATATATCCACCTGAAAGGGCGGATGGGGCCTGGGTTTAACGTCTCATCCGAAAGATGGCACCACCGACAGTGCTGCACTCCCTCGGTACTGCACTGGTGTGCCAGCCTAGATTTTCTGCTCAAGCCTCTGGAGCGGGAATTGTACCCACAACCTTCTGACTCAGAGAGCTACCACTGAGCCACAGCTGTTGCTTGGTCAATTACCCAATAAAAGTCCCAATCAATTATTCCCACAGGCAAATTTGGATAATTGAAATGTTCCACTTGCCACTTTTGAAAGTGTAAAGGAAGTATATTGAAACAAATCACCAGTTGAGGGGCTACCTTACAGAACCGAGGAGACAGTTGTTTGAGTAAAGAGATGGAAAGTACTTTATTGTGATTACATTAGACAGAAACCTTTGTGAAGTGCTGGTGTTGAGTTTTGTACCTCACACACCAATCAGGAGTGGCTGTTTTATTCCAGTATCTGTCCCTGCTGTGCGTTGCTGTTGGTTTGTGGAGAAAGCAGCAGAATTTAGCGGGGACAGGTTAACAATTAATATGCCTCCCAATCAGCATGCACGTAGAGAAAGCAAATGGCACTCTGCAGTTATTGGACACATACTGTGAGCATCCACTGCCTGCCATCAGTGAAGTGCGGCAGCTTCACATCTGCTCTTGTAAATAGTATTTCTGATAACTTGTTGAAGCCCCATTTAATAATAATGATGGGAAAAAAATCAAAATGTGTTACTTCAGAGGATGAAACACCATGTGCTTGACCAATTAAAAATGAAATTAGCATAATGACAATGATAAGAATTCATAGAATTGTAGAAATTACAGCACAGAAGGAGCTTGTTGGGCACATTTTGCCTTTCATCTGGTGCTATCTACTCTAATTCCATTTCCCTGATTTTTCTTTATATCCTTTTATATTCTTCCTTATCAACTACTTATCCAATTCTCTTTTAAATGATGTTAGTCTCTCGGTCTCAATGGGCACTAGTAATAAAACATTCCACATTCTAATAGGCTTTTATGTGGAAAATAACAGTAACATCCCCCTTTGTGCTTCGAGAGATAATCCTGAGTTTATGTCCCCTTGTTCCAATTCGTCAACCAGTGGAAACAATCATTCACTATTTACCCACTCAAAACTCGTCATTATTTTGAAAACCTCCATCTCATGGAGCTGAGGTACAGATCAGCCATGATCTAATTGAATGGCCTCCTCCTGTTCCTATGTTCATATTTTCCCCCTTAACCTTCTCTGTTTCAATGAAAAAGCCCTGGTTTTTTGAGCTTATCTTTACAACTATAAACTCTCATTCCTGGCATCATCCCAGTGAATCTTCATCCTAACCCTTTCCATGGGGAGCCCAGAATTGCATGCTATACTGTGGTCTAACCAATGTCTAGTACAAATTCAACATCACCAACTTGCTTTTCTATTT
Source organism: Heptranchias perlo (assembly GCF_035084215.1). NCBI lineage: Eukaryota > Metazoa > Chordata > Chondrichthyes > Hexanchiformes > Hexanchidae > Heptranchias > Heptranchias perlo. The sequence continues at coordinate 4,421,703 of NC_090346.1, forward strand.
GCTGTCCCTTGTACAAATCCAAAATCCCATTTTCCCTTTTTATGTCCTTTCCTACCAGCATTCCCGCACTTATAAAGCTATGTACCTACACCCTTAGATCTCTCATTCCTCCACTCTACTATGTGTAATAGAAAACAAATATTAAGCTTGTTTTAAAAAAAAATTCAAAAGGAGCAAGAAATGTTCAGACTAATTATTAGGCAGTGACTCCCTGTTTGAAACTGTGGATTTTGAGAATTAGTACTAAGATGCCAAAGGGCAGGTCACAGATTGCCCATAGTCTATCAAGTCCTCCAGCAACCCTTGTTCACTAAGTGATGGCTAACTGTATCTAGGTTTCTGGGAAAGAGTTTCACAGGCAGGAGAATCTGTGTGAAACTTTGCTATTGGTTTTCTGTGCCGATTTTGGGGATTGGTACAGAACGTTGATGCGCACTGTAATCGTTTTTGTGTTCCCGCCTTTAGTATAAAGGTTTGGCTTAGATGCCAACAAGTGCTTCTCTGATCATAATTGTGTAGAAAGTCTGGCCACATCTCTCCGTTGTTGTGCTGCTCAGCGCCTGGTTATTTTCAATTCTGCATAGCACTTTGGGGCATTTTATGAAGCTAAAGGCTCTATATAAGTGTAAGTTGTTGTTGTTGCAAAACATGGGTTCAGTTAGAGAGTAAATCACCCCCAGACATCAAGTTCACTGGTTCAGAAGACTTTGGACTATACTGAATTCAGGGGCAAGATATGGAGGGTTGGAACTTTACAAGACCCTGTGCTACTGGCAAGGGCCTTGTATGAATTCAGAAAACTGCAGGTGTGGAATCTCAAAATTCCTCTCAGGTTATCTCTCCGTCCTGTCACATGGGTGACGATATATTCCATTACTGGATTGGCCATGATCCAGCAGTTTTCTGAGAGACGAAAACAAACTTTTTTTCCCAGTGACTTATGTGACTGGAACAGTTAGAGCCATTATAAAGTGGGGAGAAAAGCAGACCTGAAAATCTATTATTTTTATTTAAAGCATCTAAACCAGACCATCATATTTATGGCAGGCACATTTCAACATCCTGTACCAATCGATTTTTCAACTAGCCAAGTTCCTGGGAAGAATTCTAAGTAACATCCACACCTGAGGGAAACATTCCGATCACGGCAGCCATCCTACTGAGCTATCTATTTGGCCGCTGACCAAACAGGTCACATACCAAAACAAACTGTTGGGTTTTGAGTTTCTCGAAAAATCCAGGTGTTATTTTTTGGGTTTGATGCTAGGTATTCTACTTGGGATCAGCATCTCCAACCATTCCCATAAGTAGACCTTGCATCCCCTACAAACTGGAGTGTGACTTTACAACAACAATTTTCATTTATATAGTGCCTTTAACTTATGAAAATATCCACAGGTGCTTCACAGAAATGTAATTGGACAAAAATCCCTGCCGAGCCAAAGAAGGCGATATTAGGGTGACTAAAAGCTTGGTCAAAGAGGTTTTTAAGGAGGGTCCCAAAGGAATAGAATGAGGTGGAGAGGTTAAGGGAGGGATTCCAGAGCCTAAGCCCTAGATGGCCGAAGGAACAACCTTCAATGGTGGGATGAAGAGAGTGGGGGATGCACAATAGGCAAGAGTTGGAGAAACATAGAGTTCTTAGAGGGCTGTAGGGCTGGAGAAGGATACAGAAATAGAGAGGATACAGGCCATGGAGGGATTTAAGCATGGGGATGACAATTTTAAATTTGAGTCATTGAAGGACTGGGAGTCAATGTAGGTCACCGAGGACAGGGGTGATGGGTGAGCGGGATTTGGTGCAGGATAGGATGTGGGCAGAAGAGTTTTGGATGAGCTAAAGTCTATGAAGGGTGGAAGATGGGAGACTGTCCACAAGAGCATTGGAATAGTCGAGTCTGGAGGTGACAAAGGCTTGGATGAGACAGTGGCTGGGGACGGAGCTGGAAACAATGGCGAGTGTACAGAGTTTGTGGTGGGGGCCGATGACGATGGCTTAGGTCTTCCCAATATTTAACTGGAGGATATTGAGGCTCATCCAGGACTGGATGTCTGACAAGCAGTCTGACAACACAGAGGCAGTGGAGGGGTCGAGACAGATGGTGTAAAGGTAGAGCTGGGTGTTGTCAGCGTACATGACCCCATGTCTTCGCAAGAGGCAGCATACAGATCAGAAAGAGGGGGAGGGACCCCAGAGGTAAAGGTATGGGTGAGAAGAGAAGCCATTGCTGGAAATGCTCTGGGTATGATTGGATAGGTAAGAGTGAAACCAAGCAAGAGCAGTTCCACTCAGCTGGACAACGGAGGAGAGGTGTTGGAGGAGGATGGTGTGGTGAACCATGTCAAAGACTGCAGTGTGGTCAAGAAGGACAAGGAGGGATAGTGCATGATGGTCACAGTCTCAGAGGATGTTATCTGTGACTTTGATTAGGGCCCTTTCAGTGCTGTGGCAGGGGTGGAAAGCTGATTTACCTACCCAGTACCTAGGTAAACAATAATAATATCCAGGGATTGAACACAGAACCCTTGCCCCGGGCTGACAGGACTATAATACATGTTGCCAAATGATTTTCCTCTCTTTGGTAGGTGATTGGATATACACTCTACCAGAGTGAGGCTCAGACTATAAACCAACAGACAATTTATTTAACATACAGAACAGATAATAACAGAAATCAGCACAAATCAGTTTATTTACTGTAACTTCCCAACTTCTTCATAATATATAAAAATAGTAAAGACACTTCCCTTGAGCTATCTTTCATATTACAATTGAATCTTGAAAATGGGTGCTCACTTCCTACATGGTGAACCACTGCCATGAATCAATAGCCCAGTTCCTCCACTGGCTAAAGACAGTAAACTGACTTCTGAGGTAAACTCACTCTCAGAAATATCATTGTAAATCCTTTTGAAGGTTTACTGAAACAAAGCTCATTCACAAAAAATGTATTTCTCTTAACTAAATTAACTGGTTACCCATTCTTTCTCATTACATAGATTGTTTTCCCCACAGTTTGAAATATCTGTGATAGTTGGAACATAACAATTTGTCCATCAAACCATCAGAGGTATCATAAAACAGGTACAACCAATGCGTCTGCATTCAAACAACATCAGCTTATTAAAACCATCTTTGTTTGACATAAACCACAGCCCAGAGGCAAATTAATTGGCCTCTGCCTGTCCGAATGTGTATCTTCTGTACTTGGAGAAATAGCCCCCAGAAAACATAAATGATCCTGGGGCCTAAATTCCATAACTCCCCAAACTAGGCCCGGTTCCGACAGTGACAGCGTGCCGGAATGGAGAGGCCCGAGGATTGATCGAAATTCGTCCTTGGGCCTATCAGAATAAATCAGGTGAGCTGTGGGTGCCGATCAGGTGACCCAACACAGCTCCCCTAATGAGGCCTTAAGAATATCGACCCACGCCAAGGCCCAGAGGTAAGTTCGGAAGTGGGGGGAGGCCAATAGCAGCTCGTAGTCGTTGTATGGAGCCAGAAGGAGCACTCCTGCTCCTTTTGATGTCCAAACGCAAACTTTGGAAGATCTGCACCTTTTAGGACTGCTGGTTAGACTGCTCGAGGCCCAGACTAGGCAAGCTCTGACTAGGGCAATCAAATTTAGCAGTCCGGGTCTGAAATGAGTGCAGGAACCTCATTTCAGGCGGCCGCCTCTGGCCATTACTTACAAGTGAGCCTAGACTGTTGGGAGACAATTCAACTTCCTATATATGGATAGAAAGAAAGAAAGAACCTGGATATAATGTCTTCCATGTCCTCAGGATGTTCCAAAATGCTTTTCAGCCAATAAACTATTTTTAAAGTGTGATCAATGTTGTCTGATGGTGTGTATGGTTTCGATGTACACTGTGTTGACCAACTGAGTCACTGGAGAGCCTGTTCAACCATTCATTTGAAAATCCAATTTGATCAAAAACAGAAAACACTTCACAGAAAGAAATTTTATGTTAAAGTGATGACACTTCTAAAATGTCTCAAAGACTAAGTCACATTCTGCAGTGGTTCGGTATGTATAACATTAACAATTGGATAATGACGGAATATTTTATGCTTCAGTCAAACATTGCTCTCCTCAGAGGCCCATTCGCAATGAACCATTTAGTATTAAATTCACGGCAGGTTATGTCAGACCCTTTTGCTTTTAGTGAACACTGCATTTGGTTTAAATTCTGATTGCACTGTTCATTTTGAGGGAGCACCAAACTCTGGGACATGACTGGAAAATGATCATTAACTGATCATATTATTCTATAAGAAGGTGACAATTAGCAATAAAGAATGATATTATTGTGAGATTGGATAGGGATCTTATTGTAATAATTGTAAACAATTTTACAACACCAAGTTATAGTCCAGCAATTTTATTTTAAATTCACAAGCTTTCGGAGGCTTCCTCCTTCCTCAGGTGAACGAAATGAAATCCTCGAAATGAAATCGATTTCATTTCGAGGATTTCATTTCGTTCACCTGAGGAAGGAGGAAGCCTCCGAAAGCTTGTGAATTTAAAATAAAATTGCTGGACTATAACTTGGTGTTGTAAAATTGTTTACAATTGTCAACCCCAGTCCATCACCGGCATCTCCACATTATTGTAATAACTGAGACTATGGAAAAATGGCAACATCATTATTTACACGAGGTAATGATAAAATGTGTTGTTTTTGATGAATTAGTTGTCTCATTATGTTACAATCTAGTTCGCACCTTCGTGACAATTTTGACGAAAGCTGTGACTGAATAATAATTTGGCAGGATCTTGAAATAAATGTGATATTAAGTGATCTAGATTAGCAGTTAGATGAAAATCATTTAAACGTAGAAATGATAGTTATGAATAATCTTGGCACTCACCTATAGTCAATAAGCGATTTTCTATATTTTTTTACGCAGTTCCAACATCTGTACACGCACCCAAAGATGAATATTTTTCAATATTACCTGATTATTCTAATTAAGTCAACTTAATTCAATAATGGTCTGCTGAATGAAAATTCCATATATGGAGAGGCATGGAGATTTTAGTGATTTAATACAATGAGGATTAATTAGATGTGAACTGTCAGAATAGGCAGCTTTCCTACATTTGTATGAATAGAGCTAATAAAATAATTCATTACATTACGATTCAAAAATTGCATATGGTTGTTGTGTTGAAATTAATTTCCAGATGGAACTTGATCAGTGAAGAACATAGCAAAGTGGTTCATAGAGTGTTACCACTTTGTCAGCTCAGTAAGTACGTGTGTCAGCTTGTCTTGGTTGGTCGTGCTCTCACTCCTGGGGCAGAAAGTTGTGGATTCAATCCCACACGAGGTTTTGAGTTCATTATCTAGGCTGAGATTCCAGGAGTGCTGCATTATCAGAACTGATGCCCTATAGACAGGATGTTTAACATCTGAACCATCTGTTAGTTTAAGATCCCATAACACTATTTGAAGAACAGGGAATTCTTCTGATTTCCAGGACAACATTCTTCCCTCAGGCACTACTCTAATAAGAAAACAACAAATAAACTAATCATTCATCTCATTGCTGTTCGTGGAACGCTGCTGGTGCAGATTGGCTGCCGTGTTTGTCTACATAACAGTCACTGCACTTCAAAGTAATTTATGGGGTGAAATTCACTCACTGAGGATAAGTAGGTCTATCTGAAGGATGAGAGCACATGCTGAGTCCTTAATTCTTCTTTGCATCCTTAATTTTACAACATGATAAGGATGTTGTCTATCATTAATATTCAGTCAACACTTAGTATTGCAGAATTTCTACTTGTGTTCAAATTGTAGTGGAAACTGTCCATTACCACTGGAGGATGATCATTTGACTCAAATCATTCCATTGAAAAGCCCCCAATGTGTCACATTCAGCCAATCGGAATGCAGCATTTTCAAACTGTCACTAAATTATATTTTATATCATAGTCCTATACATTTACTTAACACTTACAGTTGTACATTTATTGATATTGTACACCTAATTAGTGTTGTTTCATCAATTTATTTGCAACAAATTGCAGAGTTAAGAAAACTTTCCAATAGAGCAATTTTTAAACTCTTAAATTCAGTGCCATAATAAAACATTTTCAAACAAACTCACCATCAATTTATAATCAAACCAGTTAAGCTTGATACCATTAACTATTTCTGCAAGGTTGAAAACATTGGCAAGGTTGGCTATTTTATGTGGTTAATAATTACTTACAGTGCATGATGTACTGACTTTACTTAAGGTGGACGCAACTTTACTACCTGTCAAATAGTTTGAAAAGGCCTTGTTCTGAATCATCCCTTTATCAGAAGCGAACACAGGCTTCCCAAATCTCTTATTAATTGTTGCATTAATCCAGTTAGCATGCACAGTCTGTAGCACATTGAAGTATTTACTTTCACAGCAGAGATTGCTTTACATTTCCACGGGCAAGATAAAGTCTCACTATGAAAAGTTAGCAGAGTATTTACATGCAGCAAAGATATGTCAACATATCTTAGGCTTGTAAAAACAAGATAGATCAAAATTAGGCATTGTGTGGTACTATGGAAATTGTGGGAGCTCAATCAAAGTCTTACATTGCAGAACTTGAAGATAAAATGGGAGCCTCTCAGTCTGTTGCATTGATGACATCAGAATGAAGTATAAACATTTGCAAGTAAATGACAGATTTGAAATATAACTTCAGTATTTGTAAAACTATCAAAGTCTGGGCTTTCTATTTATCTTAAGTTAACAGTTCTCCCAACTGTCAGTCTCAATTAGAACAGAGAAATATTGGAAATTTCTACTGATGGAAAACAGCCACTAAAATTAGAATTTTTTAAGAAGCTTTAGACAGATTTCTTGATTTGGAATATATTTGAAATAAAATCAATATTTTGCAGTGCAGTCAAAGGATTAGAACCAGATGGTCTAGCCAATTTATCATACCACATAACAGATAATGTGCAAGGCTTGCCTTTCTGATATTGAATTCTAATTTTTCCATTTAAAGTTGAACCTTATTTGTACTTGAAAATCTGATACGTAACATTCAACAAAAGGACCTTGATCCATTACTTGGTGTTGGGTATAGCATGGGAACTTATAGTGCCTCAGTCAATATTTTATCAATATCTATAGGAAATGTCTTTTAGATTAAAACTGAGCTAATGCACTAAGTTTAAGGACTCATTCTCAATGGCATTATTGACATTTTATGGATGGCTTGTAATGAGCTCAATCAAAGTCTTACATTGCAGAACTTGAAGATAAAATTTTCAAAAGCACCTCCCAAATCCATGACCTCTACCATCTAGTAGAACAAGGACAGCAGCTGCATGGGAACAACATCACCTCCAAATCATAAACCATTCTGACTTGGACATATGTCGCTGTTCCTTCATCGTCGCTGGGTCAAAATCCTGGAACTCCCTACTTAACAGTACTGTGAGAGTACCTTCACCACATGGACAGCAGTAGTTCAAGAAGAAGGCTCACCACCACCTTCTCTAGGGTAATTAGGGATGGGCAATAAATGTTGGCCTTGCCAGCGACGCCCACATCCCAAGAATGATTTTTTTTTAAATTGATTCCGTTTGCTAGATAGATAAAATTATAGACCTTCACACATGGTGATCGTCACCGACTGCAACCCTTTAGCTGATGTGTATAAAACCAGTGTACAATTATCAAATGTGGGTTTTAATAGCTTTCTTTTTGTCTTTTTTGTGTAAATGGGACACTCAAATGTACCTGATATGTGTTGTCAGTTTCTAGTTGAACTATTAGCTGGGATATCTCATGGATCTTGCCTTTATGAAAACTGACATTTTGTTTCCTTCACCCTTTGACCTACTGGATTCCTATAAACTCTATGGAATAACAACCTCTTACATTTCTATAGCATGCCTCCTGCAGGGAGAGGAGTCTCCGGACACTTTAAAGGGCAGTGGGCAAAAGTTGAGAAGTAGAGAGAAAGGCAAAAGAAGGTTTAGGTCTTTGCCCAGCTGCAGGAAGATGCACAGGTATGAGCAGCCATGATGGGAAGGGACACAAAATGGAGACAATTAAGCAAAAGTCCATTTAGTAGATTTAATTTCAATTTAAGTAGAATGATAAAGATTACAAGTGGGAAATTTCTACTCCCAGACAATCAATTGAGTTCAGTACTTTGGTCAATTTAATTTGTACTGTTCTTGGTTTAATGCTGTTATTTCCAAACTGAGACAAATATTTAGAAAGTACCCCTGAGACTCTATATATTGTACCAAAAGGTAGAAACCATTAGCGGTATTAACATTCAGTTAATGAATTTAATTTACAACATCGGTCCCAATCTAAATGACTAATTCATAAAGTTAATGGTATTTTTCATGCCCTTTTGATTGATTTTTCCATTTATTTTGTGACAAAGCATTAAAAGAGATATTTCTCAAATGTTGCTGCTTGCCAACGTCCTACACAGCAATTTAAGTCAGTGGGGTTTCATTTATTAACTGAAAATGTGCTGTTGTACAATCCATGTTATTACTGCCAGTCATTCAGTCAGTGATATATTGAAGAATATTTTGTGAACTTTTCCTTCGCTATTTTCCAGTTTGATTTCAATTTTCTCAGTTCTGTTGGAGGGGCAGGAGACTAGTAGCAATTTTATCCATAAATTTACATAAGTTTGAACACTTTGAATCTAAATGTCACTTTATTCCATTTATAAAATTCTAACATTTGTTTCATTTTAAAACTAAACTCAAAAAAAGCAAATGATTTTATTTTATGTAAGCTTTCATGATCTAAAATTATATGGAGTGCATAAATGTCTGATTAACTATACAATTAACTTGATGCAATCTGATAATTATCACTCCCCATCTGAAAGATGAATTCAATAATGTAGGTTAAACCCAAAAACGCAAACATTGCTTTCAAGCCAAATGAATGAATACTCTGTCCCTGCTCTCACCATAAGTGAGTAGGATGACTCACCTCACACAGTACACAGCATGCAAGAGGTAGATTGCCACTTGTTGATCTAGTTCATTGCTTAATCTCACATTGAATGCACTGATTTGCTGTGATTTCCTGATTAAACCTGACGAACATTCTGTTTATTTTTGATCTGAGAAATCATGGATTTCTTTACCCAATTTTTTGCCACTGTCTTAAATTTGGGAGAAAAATAAACCCCAAAAATCAAACAGTTTCATTACATACAACAAATAGCTTGTGGTTGACTCTGTTCGGTCCAGATGTCAGCTGTGATTCAATTGGTAATAGTCTCGCTTCTGAGTCAGAAGGTCGTGAGTTCAAGTTCCACTCCAGACTTAAACACAAAATCTAGGCTGACACTCCAGTGCAGTACTGAGAGAGTGCTGCATTGTCAGAGGTGCCATTTTTTGGGTGTGACGTTACACCGAAGAGGAGCAGGGGAGTTCTCCCTGGTGTCCTGGCCAATATTTATCCCTCAACCAAAATCACTAAAACAGATTATCTGGTCATTATCACATTGCTGATTGTGGAATCTTGCTGTGCAGAAATTGGCTGCCACGTTTCCTACATTAACAGTGACTACACTTCAAAAGAACTTCATTGGCTGTAAAGTGCTTTGGGATGTCTTGAGGCCGTGAAAAGTGCTGTATAAATGTAAGTCTTCCTTTTTCAAAAGGTCAGTCTGCAGGCTGCACCAATAATTTATCACATCATAAAAACCTCTCAATTGAATTTTAGTCTTGTAACTCACTCCCAGCTATTATTTTATATATCATCTATATATCAAGTCATTTATCCTATTGCATTTTCAAAAAAATTAATGGGCCAAACCTGACATGACCTGTGTAGGTGGGGGAGGGAAGTTGGGCAGGGAGTCATTCTACCAACTCCCCAGCATCCAATGCCACTTATGTGATTTTCTGCCAGAAGTGACATTGGGCATATAATTCAGTCTACCCAAACATAGATGGGTGTATTATAATGGGAAGCAAATAACAGGAGGATGTCATACAACGTATTCCCTATCATTTGCACCCTAGCAACAATGGGTGCAAGGGATGTCTGTGAGTCCCTGATATCCAGTGTTTCTATTGGCTGGGGGGGGCGCGGAGAGGCATTAAATGTCTAGTTCCCTTGTGACTTTGTTTAATTTCAAAACTTACCATAATATATGGACGATTGGACCTTTTCCTGTAGTCAGATTAGGAAATAATACTGCTCTTGCTAAGTACCAGTTACATGCTGTGAATGTTCAGCCTTTTACCCTACTATCATTTGTATCAGTCTGTTTGACCACAGAGCGGTCAGTTGTATTACACAAAGTGACAATTAAAAAAAACTTTTAAAAGTGTTTTTTCAATCTGCTGCCAGCACGGTCAGCCAGCCTACACCGCAGCAAGGCACCAGAGCAATTCCCTTCCCCTCCTCCTGAGACGGGTGCGTCAGCAGCACCATAAAGAGGGCCCGGTTCTCACCCTCAATATGCAAATGATCGTGATCCCAGCAAATGGGCTGGAGTCAGAACTTCAGAAAGGGCCGGGTGGAAGTCTTGATCCGGCAAGGATCCATTGTAGCCTTCAAGAAATATATCTCCAAACTACACATTTGATTGTTAAAATGCATAGTTTATATTTCTGTAATTGTATATCTCCATCAGATACCCATTGTACACTTGCTCTCGCTACATCATAAACCCAATTGTTCTGTATTACAAACAGCCTCCATTCTAGTGCAGTTGCCTTGTGCCTGAATGCTGCTAACTATTGTGCATTCACGGATTTGAGAGGAAATGTATCTTGTATGTCTAAATAAGTCAGAGATAAATTAGAAATAATTTAAAAAAAGATGAGTCTCTCTTGGTCATTTTTCAGCTTCCATGTGTATAAGTGGCAAAGGCCTCAAGCAACATTTGCAACACTCCCTCCGCTGACCATTTATTATTGTCTATGCAAGGATAGTAAACAAAGCACACTCAGATGGATGTGCTTTCCTCCACAGACATGAGTATGGGGCGTGAGAACACTGAAGAGTTTTGATAGAGTAGATAGGGAGAACCTGTTTCGACTGCAGGAGGATCAGTAACCAGAGGACACCGATTTAAGATTTTTGGCAAAAGAACCAGGGAGGAGTTGAGGAGACATTTTCTTTCGCAGCGAGTTGTTATGATCTTAAATGTACTTTTTATTGTTGCTTCTCAGCCATCGTATTGCATCTATTTTTATTGAGTATTCCTGTTCTTTCTGCATGTCTTGTGACAGCTTGCTTAAATAGATCTGGGGCAATCTCCTTGGCTTTATTTCTGGGATTTCTATTCAGCTCTTTGACAACTCCTTTGGCTGTTACTGGGCTGATTATTAAGCCTAAGTGCTCAGTTGTGTCCCTTTCTTCTCCTTTGTATTTTGTCACAATGTACTGAACTGTACTGGTGGCTAAATTCAGCCAGACACATTTTTTTTCCAAAGGACAATTTCTGCTTGTCACATTGAATCACCATCTCCTTTCCTCACCACTGTGCCTCTTGATTTTCATTCTGCCCTTGCTTTGATAGTCAATGCCACTGCTTGTAAAGAATAAATCATTCTCAGGGACTCTTTCCTTTGAGTAATGGAGATGGTGAGTGGTGTGTTCTTCCGATCAAGTTTCTACACAATAATGTTCCTGAACAGTAAGAATCCTTATTTTGCCCTCAACATGTCCACATTGCTTGATTTGCTTCTTTTATAAAGTAAACCTCTGATGACTTCCTCCAGCCCTACAACCCTCCAAGATCTCTGCGCTCTCCAATTCTTGCCTATTGCACATCCCCTATTTTCATCAATCCATCATTGGCAGCCGTGCCTTCAGCTGCCTAGGCCCTAAGCTCTGGAATTACCTTCCTAAACCTCTCTGCTTCTCTCTCCTCCTTTAAGTTGCTCCTTAAAACCCACCTCTTTGACCAAACGTTTGGTCACCTGTCCTAATATCTCTTTATGTGGCTCGGTGTCAGATTTTGTCTGATAATATTCCTGTGAAGTGCCTTGGGGTGTTTTTACTACATTAAAGGCATTATATAAATGCAGGTTGTTGTTGGAATGCTAATTTTATAAATAGCCGCATGAAAATTTTTACAGCCACTGTGCATAAACTGTAACACCTACACCAGGATCAATATCCAAATGCCAGTAGCTACCTCGAGTGCTGTATTCAATTCTGGTCACTGCAATACAAAAGAGGTATTCAGGCCCTGATGACAGTGCAGAGAAGAGCCATGAGACTGAATCCTAGCTTCAATGGAATGACTGAAGAAACAAGTGGCAAGTGAGTGGTGACCTTACAGAGGTATATAAGATGGTAAACAATATAGTAAAGGCAAATCCAGAAACTACTTCAAAATAAACCATAACAGAACTGAATGTAATTGTCATCGTACAATAATATTATATGACGATATTAACTATTGTTACATGACCATCACTGTTTCATTGGTGAAATCTAGTCAGTGATTTTTCAACTCCTCCTTTTCTGAACTCTTCTCTGGAGAAGTGTTGGAATATAATGATTGTAAATGAGAAGAAATAGATAATAGTGTAAAACAAAAAGCAAAATACTGCAGATGCTGGAAATCTGAATAGATAATAGTGTAACTTTATTACAAGCTCAATTGCTAAATTTAAATCTGAGATAGATAGCTTTTTGGCAACCAAAAGTATTAAGGAATATGGGCCAAAGGCAGGTATATGGAGCAGGCACGAGGGGCTGAATGGCCTACTCCTGTTCCTATGTTCCTAAGTGATAGTATGTCCTTTTAGGTTTTTTAAATGGGAATGTAACACAACTTAATTTATCTGGAGAGAATGGTTTTAAAGAAATTATTTAGAAAAAATGGCCTGCAACCCAGGCAGTCATGTGTCTTTCAGCATCAGCCACAGACATATTAGTGACCTTAACACAGTACCACTTGTCTGGGAAATGTCTGCAGGTAGCCAGGAACCTATATATACAAATAAAAACAGAAAATGTTGTATGCACTCAGCGGGTCAGACAGCATCTGTGGAGAGAGGAAGGGAGTTAACCTTTTAGGTCCACCTGAAATGTTAACTCTGTTTCTCTCTCCACAGGCGCTGTCTGACCTGCTAAATGTTTCCAGCATTTTCTGTTTTTATTTCAGATTTCCAACATCCGCTGTATTTTGCTTTTGATTCATTAATCTATCGCTCCAGTCTGCACAACAACCCAGATTCAAAATGCTGAACCTTGCTGGGTAATGCTTCTTTGTTTAGAATTAGATTTTTAAAATTATATGTTAATTGTCAAATTATTACTATTAGAATTAGAATATTACTGATTTTATAGCCAAAGATATTAACTATAGTTCACTCCTTTGTTAATCTGGGGTGTGCCTTACCTGTGTGATTTGAGATTTTACCGGGTGGCTGGAATTAAAATTACACAGGTGCCTTTCACAGTGTTGCATCAAATTAACGCAGATGTTATTCTAATTACAATGTTTTGTGAATCAGACAAAAAGCTTGTGTTTTAACAGCAGTTGTGTTCTTTGTCACACATCTGAAGTGGTTTTCACAGTCCTGTCCCAAAGGCCTGTAAATCGACACATGTCTAGGGCATTCACCCTCACAGTAATTACTTCATACTGGCTCGGTGCATTCAAAATTCCCCACGTCACATGTCTTCCAGTCAGTGTATCCTTAGTAGACTTAATTAAGTTTTTTTCAGTTTCAGTCACAAAACAAAGTTATGTTTTAGATTATTATGGCGAAATGGCACCAAATACAATAGAAGGTAATGGAAGCGAAAATCCCCTTAATCAGTGTGATGGCAATGTGGGCTGGGGTAAGATGTAAGGTACCATGGAGTGGTGTGACACAGGCCCAATTGCTTACTGCTCTGAGCTCTTGATCTCAACTGTGCTGTGCAGCAAGCCACTGAATGGAAACCACCTCCCAAGGGAAAATTAAACAAGTTTCTCTACTGGATCAATCCCAGGAGGCCGGCCAGTGCACATGTCCACCGCTCACCCACAGGATGGATGTGGCTCAGGAAGAGCCGACAAAGACAAATAATGGGGGAGGGCAGAAGAAGGTAAAAGATGGGAAGGGAGGAAGGGGGTAAAAGATGGGGAGGGAGGAAGGGGGTAAAAGATGGGGGAGGGAGGAAGAGGGTAAAAGATGGGGGAGGGAGGAAGAGGGTAAAAGATGGGGAGGGAGGAAGGGGGTAAAAGATGGGGGAGGAAGGAAGGGGGTAAAAGATGGGGGAGGGAGGAAGGGGGTAAAAGATGGGGGAGGGAGGAAGAGGGTAAAAGATGGGGGAGGGGGGAAGGGGGTAAAAGATGGGGGAGGGAGGAAGGGGGTAAAATATGGGGGAGAGAGGAAGGGGGTAAAAGATGGGGGAGGGAGGAAGGGGGTAAAAGATGGGGGAGAGAGGAAGAGGGTAAAAGATGGGGGAGGGAGGAAGGGGGTAAAAGATGGGGAGGGAGGAAGGGGGTAAAATATGGGGGAGAGAGGAAAGGGGTAAAAGATGGGGGAGAGAGGAAGAGAGTAAAAGATGGGGGAGAGAGGAAGGGGGTAAAAGATGGGGGAGGGAGGAAGGGGGTAAAATATGGGGGAGGGAGGAAGGCGGTAAAAATATGGGGGAGGGAGGAAGAGTGTAAAAAATGGGGGAGGGAGGAAGGGGGTAAAAGATGGGGGAGGGAGGAAGGGGGTAAAAGATGGGGGAGGGAGGAAGAGGGTAAAAGATGGGAGAGAGAGGAAGAGGGTAAAAGATGGGGGAGGGAGGAAGGGGGTTAAAGATGGGGGAGAGAGGAAAGGGTAAAAGATGGGGGAGAGAGGAAGGGGGTAAAAGATGGGGAGAGAGGAAGAAGGTAAAAGATGGGGGAGGGAGGAAGAGGGTAAAAGATGGGGGAGAGAGGAAGAGGGTAAAAGATGGGGGAGGGAGGAAGGGGGTAAAAGATGGGGAGAGAGGAAGGGGGTAAAAGATGGGGAGAGAGGAAGGGGGTTAAAGATGGGGGAGAGAGGAAAGGGTAAAAGATGGGGGAGAGAGGAAGGGGGTAAAAGATGGGGAGAGAGGAAGAAGGTAAAAGATGGGGGCGAGAGGAAGAAGGTAAAAGATGGGGGCGAGAGGAAGGGGGTAAAAGATGGGGAGAGAGGAAGGGGGTTAAAGATGGGGGAGAGAGGAAAGTGTAAAAGATGGGGGAGAGAGGGAGGGGGTAAAAGATGGGGGAGAGAGGAAGGGGGTAAAAGATGGGGGAGGGAGGAAGGGGGCAAAAGATGGGGGAGAGAAGAAGGGCGTAAAAGATGGGGGGGAGAGGAAGGGGGTAAAATATGGGGGAGTGGGGAAGGGGGTAAAAGATGGGGGAGGAGGAAGAGGGTAAAAGATGGGGGAGGGAGGAAGGGGGTAAAAGATGGGGGAGGGAGGTAGAGTGTAAAAGATGGGGGAGGAAGAGGGTAAAAGATGTGGGAGAGAGGAAGGGGGTAAAAGATGGGGAGGGAGGAAGGGGGTAAAAGATGGGGGAGGGAGGAAGTGGGTAAAAGTTGGGGGAGGAAGAGGGTAAAAGATGGGGCAGAGAGGAAGGGGGTAAAAGATGGGGGAGGGAGGAAGGGGTAAAAGGTGGGAAGGTTGGAAGAGAGTAAAAGATGGGGGAGGGAGGAAGGGGGTAAAAGATGGGGGAGGGAGGAAGGGGGTAAAAGATGGGGAGGGAGGAAGGGGGTAAAAGATGGGGAGGGAGGAAGGGGCTAAAAGATGGGGGAGGGAGGAAGGGGGTAAAAGATGGGAAGGTTGGAAGAGAGTAAAAGATGGGGAGGGAGGAAGGGGGTCAAAGATGGGGGAGAGAGGAAGGGGGTCAAAGATGGGGGAGAGAGGAAGGGGGTAAAAGATGGGGGAGGGAGGAAGGGGGTAAAAGATGGGGGAGAGAGGAAGGGAATAAAAGATGGGGGAGGGAGGAAGAGGGTAAAAGTTGGGGGAGGGAGGAAGGGGGTAAAAGATGGGGGGGGAGGAAGAGGGTAAAAGATGGGGGAGGGAGGAAGAGGGTAAAAGATGGGGAGGGAGGAAGAGGGTAAAAGATGGGGAGGGAGGAAGAGGGTAAAAGATGGGGGAGGGAGGAAGGGGGTAAAAGATGGGGGAGGGAGGTCGAGGGTAAAAGATGGGGGAGGAAGAGGGTAAAAGATGTGGGAGAGAGGAAGGGGGTAAAAGATGGGGAGGGAGGAAGGGGGTAAAAGATGGGGGAGGGAGGAAGTGGGTAAAAGTTGGGGGAGGAAGAGGGTAAAAGATGGGGCAGAGAGGAAGGGGGTAAAAGATGGGGGAGGGAGGAAGGGGTAAAAGGTGGGAAGGTTGGAAGAGAGTAAAAGATGGGGGAGGGAGGAAGGGGGTAAAAGATGGGGGAGGGAGGAAGGGGGTAAAGATGGGGAGGGAGGAAGGGGGTAAAAGATGGGGAGGGAGGAAGGGGGTAAAAGATGGGGGAGGGAGGAAGGGGGTAAAAGATGGGAAGGTTGGAAGAGAGTAAAAGATGGGGAGGAAGGAAGGGGGTCAAAGATGGGGGAGAGAGGAAGGGGGTCAAAGATGGGGGAGAGAGGAAGGGGGTAAAAGATGGGGGAGGGAGGAAGGGGGTCAAAGATGGGGGAGGGAGGAAGAGGGTAAAAGTTGGGGGAGGGAGGAAGGGGGTAAAAGATGGGGGGGGAGGAAGAGGGTAAAAGATGGGGGAGGGAGGAAGAGGGTAAAAGATGGGGAGGGAGGAAGAGGGTAAAAGATGGGGGAGGGAGGAAGGGGGTAAAAGATGGGGGAGGGAGGAAGTGGGTAAAAGTTGGGGGAGGAAGAGGGTAAAAGATGGGGCAGGGAGGAAGGGGGTAAAAGATGGGGGAGGGAGGAAGGGGGTAAAAGATGGGGAGGGAGGAAGGGGGTAAAAGATGGGGAGGGAGGAAGGGGGTAAAAGATGGGGGAGGGAGGAAGGGGGTAAAAGATGGGAAGGTTGGAAGAGAGTAAAAGATGGGGAGGGAGGAAGGGGGTCAAAGATGGGGGAGAGAGGAAGGGGGTCAAAGATGGGGGAGAGAGGAAGGGGGTAAAAGATGGGGGAGGGCGGAAGGGGGTCAAAGATGGGGGAGGGAGGAAGGGGGTAAAAGATGGGGAGGGAGGAAGGGGGTCAAAGATGGGGGAGAGAGGAAGGGGGTAAAAGATGGGGGAGGGAGGAAGGGGGTCAAAGATGGGGGAGGGAGGAAGGGGGTAAAAGATGGGGAGGGAGGAAGGGGGTAAAAGATGGGGGAGGGAGGAAGGGGTTCAAAGATGGGAAGGTTGGAAGAGGATATGCCTGTAGAAAAAAGAGAGTCCTTAAACAGGCAGGGGAAATAGGGGAAGGAAATTAGTATTGCTTAAAGTAAATGATCAGCTGGGAAAGAGGGGAAATTCTGGGATGGGATAATTGGAAGCAGTCTCCGGATAGAGTGGGCTTGATGGACTGAATGACCTTTCATCGCTTCAGTCTTTCTTATGATCTTAACTGCATTTGATAAAAATTGAGACTAGAATGACTATATGAATTTTATCGAACACTTAAATTTTCTACGTTTGTGGTGCAGGAGCCACCACGAGGTGGAGAATCAGCATGTATTCTGTGAGTGAAGTGTTATCTTCAAGGGGGATCTGTATCCTTTTGAAATTTTTACTTACATCATTTTTGCATTATTTTTGTGCTCTTCAATATCGAATGAAATTAGGGCATTCTATTTTGACTCGTTTTAAAGGGTAGTGGGGGTAATTTTGACATTGGGTGATAGTGTAAAACAGGTGATATTGATTCAGTCTTCTGTTATACATCTTCAA
The DNA here is from genome assembly GCF_035084215.1 of Heptranchias perlo. NCBI lineage: Eukaryota > Metazoa > Chordata > Chondrichthyes > Hexanchiformes > Hexanchidae > Heptranchias > Heptranchias perlo. The sequence continues at coordinate 4,439,491 of NC_090346.1, forward strand.
ATGAAAATTAGGAGAGATGAATATAACACGCAGCGAATCGAAAGCACCTGTTTTACACGATCACCCAAAGTCAAAATTACCCCCAGTGTGTTTATAAAAAAATGTTTGTAAAAAAACAACCTGCATTTACATTACACCTTATTGTGTCTCTCAGAAGCACCTCAAAGCACTTCACAAGCAATGAATTAACCTAACGTTCTGTGATCTGTAATACAATGATTTCACACCGAAAACCTTGCAGAATTTCAAACCAATCGCGCTTGGGCTAATTTATGTTATTGTGTATTTGGCAAAACTTTTTTCAATTTTTTATGAATGCTATATTCATTAAGGCAGTTTACCTTTAAGCATTAGAAATGATGAAAGAAAGAAAGAACTTGCCCCTTTCATGATCCCAGGACATCTCAAAGTGCTTTACAGCCAATTAAGTATTTTTTCAAATGTAGTCACTATTGTAATGTAGGAAACGCAGCAGCCAATTTATGCATAGCAAGGTCCCACAGACAGCAATGTGATAATGACAAGATAATTTTCAATGATCTTGGTTAAGGGGTAAACATTGGCCAGAACATCAGGAGAACTCTGCTGCTCTTCTTCGAATCGTGCCATGGGATCTTTTACATCCACCTGAGAGGGCAGATGGGGCCTCGGTTTAACGTCTTATCCGAAAGACAGCACCTCTGACAGTGCAGCACTCCCTCAGAACTGCACTGGAGTGTCAGCCTAGATTATGTGCACAAGTCTCTGGTGTGGGACTTGAACCCATGACCTTCTGATTATTACAGGATTAGCAGACATGTTAATCTTAATGCATGTTATGTCCATTATCCCTATGAATGGAATGTATATTTAATCTGTGATTCAAAACGTTAGCTATTTTGCAAAGACTGTCCTATGTAGCACTACAAATTAGAGAAATTATTTCCAAAGATTTTTTTTAAATTGTGGTCATATTTTGATTCTAGTTGTGAGTCTACCAACTGTTATTTCCTTTTTTAAAATTATGTAATCACATTTTGACATATGCAAAACAATTACTAGCAACCTCTTACAATGCACTGCACTGGATTCAATCTTATCAACTATAAAGCCCACTTAGTCACAGAGATTTAAAGCTCACAATCTTCCTTTTTGGCTTAATGTAAAGAGCATTAGTTTTCAAATATGATAGAGTTTATATGACATTGAAAAGCTGAAGAGCTTAACAAGAAGCTATTTTTAGTGGCGTTTTAATGTGAACAATGGAGCCAGCTGGCACCAAAGGAAGGTTTGCCAGAAAGAAGGTAGTCTTGGAGGGGGTGGTTTCTGAAGAAACATGGGGAAGGGAAGGGTGGGGGAGCCAAGGGCAGAGGAGGCCTAAACTTTTCTCGTAGGGCCTGGAGGAGCCAGGTTAAAATTGCAGTCAGGGCCATCGTGCACCATCGTACCCCGACCTGCATATTTAGAGAAGGACCCTGCTGGCTTCAGGCGGGTGCCTTTGCAACTTGCTCTGAACAGCAGGTTAAAATTGAAGGTGGCGGGATCTAGGCGGGACGTCGGCGGGTAAGTCACCCGGCCAATTTTAACTGCCCACCCGCCCAGTTTCTACTGGGCGAGAAGGGTTAAAATCGACCCCCATGGGTGCTTGAAATGGGAAAGCGTTCTAAACTTCCTCCATCTGCTTGGGATTAAGCCACTGTTTAAATTTAAAGAAAGGAAAACTGGATTCAAAACAATTTGCCTCAATTGATAGTTAATTAGGAAGGAGTTGAATTGCTTCTCCACTAACAAGTGTTTTTAATGATCGCTTTAAAACATTAAGTGGCTGCTAACAGGTTAGTGGCAAACACTCCGTTTGAAATTTTTACCTTTATTGGTAAAACGATAACTATATGAATCAGTGTTGGAAAATGATGGGTGTTTAGTGTATCAAACTGCTTCACACTCAGAGGGGTAGATCTTAACTTTATGCGACAGTGTAAAACAGGTGATAGCAAGTCAGCAACTCTTTTACATCTCTCGCGATTTTTATTTCCAATGACTTGCTGTGGTGCAGAGTGAGAAGCCAAATGCTGAATTAACAGCGGTTGTTATAATTTCCTGTGTAATTATTCACTAAGAATGAAGAGACAGTTTCCTATACACAAACCAAACCTGGGTCAAAGCCATCCAACCATCTCGACAAAGATTAGCCCTGCAGCACAGTGACATAATCTGAGCGTCATTCCACCAGCACAAAAAAGCTAAATGTATACATAAACTGAACCTGAATCTAAAACGGCCTGTCTTTTGTGCCAAACTCTGGTTCAGATAAGGTCAGAATTTACATTCTAATATTGCACTCATCTGTAACTGTGATGTGGAGATGCCGGTGATGGACTGGGGTTGACAATTGTAAACAATTTTACAACACCAAGTTATAGTCCAGCAATTTTATTTTAAATTCACAAGCTTTCGGAGATTTTCTCCTTCCTCAGGCAAATGTTTCAAGAGCTCCTTGAAGCCTACGCATTTATACATATTGAACAATACATGGTGTTTACAGACTGCCCCTGCAACTGCCCGTTGCCAAGGCAATCACCGTGTTCAGACAGAGAGGTGTCACCTGCAGAACCCCCGAATACACATTCAACAAAAAAACAAACAGGGAAAAAAAACAGAGAAAAAAAAACACAGAGAGAGGCAGAAACATCCGGAAGGCAGAGAGAGCCAGCAAATGACCCATTATATTAAAAACAGATAACATTTGTTCGCTGGTGGGGTAACGTGTAGCGTGACATGAACCCAAGATCCCGGTTGAGGCCGTCCTCATGGGTGCGGAACTTGGCTATCAATTTCTGCTCGACGATTTTGCGTTGTCGTGTGTCTCGAAGGCCGCCTTGGAGTACGCTTACCCGAAGGTCGGTGGATGAATGTCCATGACTGCTGAAGTGTTCCCCGACTGGGAGGGAACCCTCCTGTTTGGCGATTGTTGCGCGGTGTCCGTTCATCCGTTGTCGCAGCGTCTGCATGGTCTCGCCAATGTACCATGCTCTGGGGCATCCTTTCCTGCAACGTATGAGGTAGACAACGTTGGCCGAGTCACAGGAGTATGAACCATGCACAACCCTGCCACGGTAACCTCTGCAAGACATGCCAGATCATCGACACAGATACCACCATCACACGAGATGACACCACCCACCAGGTGCATGGTTCATACTCCTGTGACTCGGCCAACGTTGTCTACCTCATACGTTGCAGGAAAGGATGCCCCAGAGCATGGTACATTGGCGAGACCATGCAGACGCTGCGACAACGGATGAACGGACACCGCGCAACAATCGCCAAACAGGAGGGTTCCCTCCCAGTCGGGGAACACTTCAGCAGTCATGGACATTCATCCACCGACCTTCGGGTAAGCGTACTCCAAGGCGGCCTTCGAGACACACGACAACGCAAAATCGTCGAGCAGAAATTGATAGCCAAGTTCCGCACCCATGAGGACGGCCTCAACCGGGATCTTGGGTTCATGTCACGCTACACGTTACCCCACCAGCGAACAAATGTTATCTGTTTTTAATATAATGGGTCATTTGCTGGCTCTCTCTGCCTTCCGGATGTTTCTGCCTCTCTCTGTGTTTTTTTTTCTCTGTTTTTTTTCCCTGTTTGTTTTTTTGTTGAATGTGTATTCGGGGGTTCTGCAGGTGACACCTCTCTGTCTGAACACGGTGATTGCCTTGGCAACGGGCAGTTGCAGGGGCAGTCTGTAAACACCATGTATTGTTCAATATGTATAAATGCGTAGGCTTCAAGGAGCTCTTGAAACATTTGCCTGAGGAAGGAGAAAATCTCCGAAAGCTTGTGAATTTAAAATAAAATTGCTGGACTATAACTTGGTGTTGTAAAATTGTTTACAATCTGTAACTGTGACAGTGAAGGTCACAGGTAGGGTCAACAGCTCTGTTGACCTGGGCTGTTGCCAGGATGCATGTGATCCAGACCAATGATTAATGGAGGGGGAGGAGAGGAGAATGATGAGTTTCAAGATGAAGTGGAAAGAAGTTTGTTTTCATACTCAGCTCTTCAATAAAGTGTCATTTAAGATAAAACCTAAAAACATTCTTCAGCGGAAAGGATACAGCAATGTTTTAGGACTTTGACAGCATTTGCTGTCTTTTCCTGACAAAGTAAACAGTCAACTAATTACTATGTGTGCTTGCCAGCTTTTCATCATTATCAGAAGGACTTAGTTCTGCAGGACTTTAATCAACCATAAATAATTGAAAGCTTCAAGTTTTTCAACAGACTGGAAGGGATAATGATATAATGTTGGGAGTGTAATGAATCTGACCATCACTATTGATTAGAAGCTTAGACTGAGTTGAAATTTCGGCTGCGTTACACATAGGAGCTTGATATGATGCACCGTAATGCAGCTAGCACTGGAGTGCTTCCTTTCTGCTCTATCAACATTGCTTGTATCATACACGAGACAGGAGAAGATAGAAGGCTTCCCATTTCCCAGTCAAAAGCAGAAGATGGAAGAAAAAGCTATGGGGAAAAGAAATGGCATAAAATTATGCAAAATTTTGGCTGCTTAAAATTAAAGACATGGAGAAAACTGTCAGCTGCATACGACCCTGATTTTATTGTTTGCGGTGCTGGTATGAGCTGTATTTTCTGCTTTAACACAGGCAGAGTCTCACTCCCCAAATTGTAGCAATGTTAGTTGTGCAGGTGGTAACTGGTACCCCCCCCATTGCTTTTACTGGCAAGATTCAAAGCAAGGCCACACTACAAGCATTGAACCCTGATGATATTTAGTTCATAATATAGACAGTGGATTAGGGATTGTGTGTTGCATTCTATTTTAATTGTATGTTGGTGAAAATGAGAAATGAATGAAACTTTATTTGGCTGTAACAGGGTTCTGGTGAAAGGTCATCGACCTGAAACATTGGCCTCGTTATTAACCCCCCACGTCGGGTGGGACGAGGTCGGGGGTTAAGTGCTTAAAAATGCGAAATATGACCCCAACCCGCCACGTACGTGCCTGTTGCCATTTTTATGGCGGCAGGTAGAGAGACGTGCGAGCGTCCTGTCTTGGAGAGGCGGGGCACTTCATTAACATATTTAAATCAGGCTCCCATAGTGCAATTGGGAGCCTGATTTAAATTTAACAGCTGCTGACTGGGTTTCCCAAGGTTCAGAGAACCCCACAGTGAAGTGGAGGCGGGAGCTGCGGGTATGACAAGGTAAGTGCTTTTTACAGCACTCCATGTGGGCCAGGAGGAGCAGGAGTGCTCCCACCAGCCCCTCAAGGAAGCCTTCTGCCTCCCTTCTCCTTTCTCTCTCCTCCCCGCCATGATCGGCGACCCCCACCCCCCTCCCCAAGCCCCGATCTGCAGCTTTCCCCGGGATCACCGCTCCCGCCACCTAAACCCAATCTGCGGCCTGCAATCCCATCCCGACTGCCGGGGACAATACCCAAGGGTCCCTGGCTGTGGCCTCCTGCCACTGGCTTTCTCGCCCGGCATCTGGCCAGGCTGTCAATTTGGCCAGTTGTCAGGAGGGAAACTGAAGAAAGAAATTATAATGAGGTCCTGCTGTTAAATTCGGGCTATCGCCCTCCCCCTCACCTTCCCTGCCTCCCCATAAATATCGGGGTCATTAACTCTTGTTTCTCTCTCCACAGATGCTATCTGAGTGTTTCCAGCATTTTATGTTTTTATTTCAGATTTCCAGCATCTGCAGTATTTTGCTTTTGTTATTGTGTATAAATTATTACATCTGTACTGGTTAGACTAGCAATTAGATATTTAGTGAACTGGATGCATATTATTGTCAGTAAATCACCTCTGCGAAGTGATTAGGAATATGGCATATTTCTCCCAAATTTGATTTTTTTCAGTGTGTTCTGATTCTGAACATGAATCTATATAAAAGTTTTGAGAGCATCTGTCACACTTCAGATACCTCAGATATCAAAGCTTCAAAAGAGAAAGAAAGAGAATATTTTCATGTCATTTCTTTTCTGACCTGTAGCTGGAAATTCACAAGCATTTTCCAATCTGTAAACTTCCCTCAATAAAAAGCAATTAATCTCTGACTGACCTCAAGCTGTGTTTACTTACATCAATACAACCTTGTAGCCGTAAACACGGTTCCACTTTAACAGCAGAATAATTCATTATCTATTATGTGATATAATGCCAAAAATTGCTCTTAAAATAACGGCGAGGCTAATAGTGCCCACTGTTATTTCAGAGCAAATGGAAGAGCAGCTTCTGGTGAGCACATGCGCGCAGTCAAAGGTGGAAAGTTGGAAGTTGCTCTCCGAGATGCCCTGCTCCTCCGAAAGCTGCACGAGATTGACAGCTCGCCAGCTGACTCACTATTGGAATGAGTGGACCAGTGCGGAGTTGCTCTCCTGCCCAGCTGGAACAAACTAATATACACAGAAAAAGGTATGCTCAGTTTTTCAGTCAGAGATTAATTGCTTTTTATTGAGGGAAGTTTACAGATTAGAAAATGCTTGTGAATTTCCAGCTACAGGTCAGAAAAGAAGTGACATGAAAATATTCTCTTTTTGCTATCCTTTTGAAGCTTTGATACTTTTAATGGCATGGTGAGTCTTAATGATTGCCAAACAACCTCTCTGGCACTGAAAATTAACTTTTAAAACGCGGATTCTCATTCCTTCAGATTTTAATTGTGGTTGGGCATTTAATAAAATTTAATTTAAAATATTTTACTTTTTCTTTCTGTCTCTTTTATCTCTGTCTTTTAATTCAATATTTCTTACCCTCTCTTTATTTCGCTTTCTCTAACTGATTTTACATTGAATTTACTGTTCTCGCTGATGCTTCCTGGTTCTCACTGCGCGGCTTGCTAAGAATGCTTCAATCTGATTGGTTGCAGGGATACCCAGTTCCTTGCACCGCTCACACAGCTCACAGATGCCCAGAAGAGGACGCTGCATTTTTTTTCAGCTCCCCATTGCAGGAAGCTGGTGCCCAAAAGCCCGTTGATAGTTTGTGGGTAAGTTTAAATCTAACGCGTGGCGGGTGCCTTTCGTTTGCAAAATCTGAGCCCATGTTCCTGTCATTATCAAACAGCATATCATCTGACTTACTGTGAGTAAGACCACAGGAGATCTCATTGTTCGATACAAGAACATTATTGCCATAGAAAGGTCCAGTAACATACAGCATTCAGATGTAAATAAGATATCGGAGGTCTTATTTATCCTTGTGCTGCATATAGAAGCTTGGTAGTTAGTGTATGTCTTGACCAGGTGGTTGAGAGTAGAGTCCCAAGGAGCCTGCTGCTTGAAGCCATTAGGCACAATAAATTGATTTTGCAGCTGGACTCACAAAAACTGAGCAGTACATTATACACAATAAACCATGAAGATAACAAACATATAGGCTGTGAGGATCCTAGGCTACACTTTGGTAATCTATTAGTGTTATCTTTTTATTAAAAAGAAAGACTTACATTAATATAGAACCTTTCAAGACCTTAGGATGTCCCACAGCACTTTGCAGCCAATTTAGTACTTTTGATGGGCAGTCACTGTTGTGATGTAGGAAACATGGCAAGTTGTGCACAGCAAGGTCCCACAAACAGCAATGTGATAATGACCAGAGAATCTGTTTTTAGGTGTTGGTTGAGGGATAAATATTGGCCCAGGACACCGGGGAGAACTCCCCTGCTCTTCTTCAAATATTGCCGCGGAATCTTTTACATCCACCTGAGAGGGCAGACAGGGCTTCGGTTTAACTCTCATCCGAAAGACGGCACCTCAGACAGTGCAGCATACCCTTCGTACTGCACTGAAGTGTCAGCCTTGATTTTGTGCTCAAGTCTCTGGAGTAGGACTTGAACCCACAACCTTCTGACTCAGAGACAAGAGTACGACCACTGAGCCACAGCTAACACTTACTGCACCACACAGGTTTTATTTGTAAATATAATTGATAAAAATATGGCAATTTTACCAAGGTGAGTCTGTAGGCCATCCTAAACACAGAGCCAGACCATATCGGACAACTACTGAAATGTTACTGTAGCTGATTCTTCAGTTTTTTCATTGTGAAAGGAAAAGCAGAGGTGATTCATCGTTACTTTGTACAAGTTTAGTTTGGCCAAACACAAAGCAGCACTGATTACATAGAATTACATAGAATGTACAACATGGAAACAGGCCATTCGGCCCAACTGGTCCATGCCGGTGTTTATGCTCCACACATGCCTCCTCCCTCCCTACTTCATCTAACCCTAGCAGTGTTTGCTAGAAAGATGTTTCTGTCTTTACAGCCCCATTCTCCAGCTAAGTAGATTCTATTATGGCAAGAGGTTATGGACAACATCTGGAATATATCCGTGTGACAGAGTTAGCAAAATTAACAGAAAATAGGAATGAAAGTGGTGTGTTGTTCAAAATCCTTTGTTTAAGGGGTAGAATTTTCTTTATATTTTAAAATATTTTACAAAAAATGATAAGTATGCACCAAAAGTTGGCAACTGTTACAGTTTTTAAAAAGGATGTCCTTTCTTCAATTTTTTTTCTCTGAGATATTAACCTTGGTTCAGTGGTAGCAGTCTTGCCTCTGAGTCAGAAGATTTTGGGTTTACTTCTCTCCTCTAAGACTTGAGCACATCATCAGGCAGTACTGAGGGAGCTGGTGCTGTCTTTTAGATGAGATGTGCAACTTCTCAGGTGGACGTAAAAGATCCCATGGCAATATATGAAGGAGAACAGGGGAGTTCTCTTGGTGTCCTGGCTAATATTTATCCCTCAACCAACACCACTAAAACAGATTATCTAGTCATTTATCTCATTGCTATTTGTGAATTGTAAGGAATCTTACAACACCAGGTTATAGTCCAACTGTTTTATTTGAAAATCACAAGCTTTCGGAGGCTTTCTCGTTCATCAGGTGAGCGAGTGTGGCTCACCTGACTCGCTCACCTGACGAAGGAGAAAGCCTCCGAAAGCTTGTGATTTTCAAATAAAACAGTTGGACTATAACCTGGTGTTGTAAGATTCCTTACATTTTTCAACCCCAGTCCATCACCGGCATCTCCACATCATTGCTATTTGTGAGACCTTGTTATATAAAACAGTGATTACAATTCAAAAATACTTGTGAAGAGCTTTGGGATGTCATGAGGTCGTGAAAGGCACTGTATAAATGCAGGTTCTTTCGTTCTTAGAGTGTAAACCGTATCGTATAAAATATTGTACATGGAGCATTCACTCACACCCAATTTGATGGATGGAAATGGTGGATACTTGAAGAAATAATCATCAAAAATTCCCTTTTTGTCCCAGTTATGCTGCACTCGCCCTCCCTTGATGTTTCTCCTTTCCACACCTAACTAACTTTAGTTGGCTAAGTGGGATGAGTGCAGGGCATGGAGGACTGTTCACTACGAATGTAGGAAATAATCGGCAGGCAACAGTAGAAAGAATAGTTCTGTCAGCGGTTTAGATCTAAGTTTTATTGCTGTCAATAGCAATTGCTAGCTGTGTTGTGATGCAGCATTTTATCTGTATGGCTGTTTGATGTAGCATCCTGTCACTGACACTGCAGTTTTTATCCAGTAACTGGAATCTAATTTTACAATCAATCCCAGCATTTCAGAAACCATTTTTAAATGAATGAGTTCATCAAGAAGAATATCAATTGTCATAAATTTTTGTTGTTGGGGGAGAAACTGGGAGAGGAAGGATCACAAAACCCATTCCCTTTACAAGCAGATGGTGTATCTTTTAAAAGCTCAAAGCCAGTCTTTACAGCATTGGTTTGATTCTTGATTTTCTACAATGACGTCTCTGCTTTTACCACAAAATATAAGCTAGTAGTACACCAGATTGACTGCTGACAACAACTAACTGCTACAATAATAATAGCATATTAAGATTATTACATTAAAAATTCATCTAAAGATATTCAGTGACTCACTTTTGATCTTTTAATACTAATTTATTTAACATGAAATATTTGCTATCACAAGGTTATTAACGGTGCTTCATATATGTGCTGTATGAAGGATGAGGTGTGTGTTTGCCATGCTCTTTGTATATCAAAAGGTTTACACATATTTTCTGACCTAGTGCCAAGTGGAGAGTCGAAGAGAGTCTTGAAAATCCCAACTGCATTGGGAAATTTAAGAATTTTATTTCAAATGGATGTGAATCCTCAATGTTACATAGAATAGTATGAATAGTATCGTACGCGTGGTGCCGGAGGATTGGAGGACTGCTAACGTTGTACCGTTGTTTAAAAAGGGAGAAAGAGATAGACCGAATAATTATAGGCTAGTGAGTCTCATCTCGGTGGTGGGCAAATTATTGGAATCAATTCTGAGGGACAGCATAAATCGTCATTTAGAAAGGCACGGGTTAATCAAGGACAGTCAGCATGGATTTGTTAAGGGAAGGTCGTGTCTGACTAACTTGACTGAATTTTTTGAGGAGGTAACAAGGAGGGTCAATGAGGGTAGTGCGTTTGATGTAGTCTACATGGATTTCAGCAAGGCTTTCAACAAGGTCCCACATGGCAGGCTGGTCAAAAAAGTAAAAGCCCATGGGATCCAAGGAAAAGTGGCAAGTTGGATCCAAAATTGGCTTAGTGGCAGGAATCAAAGGGTAATGGTTGATGGGTGTTTTTGTGACTGGAAGGCTGTTTCCAGTGGGGTTCCGCAGGGCTCAATACTAGGTCCTTGCTTTTTGTGATATATATTAATGATTCAGACCTAAATGTAAGGGGCATGATTAAGAAGTTTGCAGATGATACAAAAATTAGCCATGTGGTTCATAGTGAGGAGGGAAGCTGTAGACTGCAGGAAGATATCAATGGACTGGTCAGGTGGGCAGAAAAGTGGTAAATGGAATTCAATCCAGAGAAGTGTGAGGTAATGCATTTGGGGAGGGCAAACAAATCAAGTGAGTACACAATAAACGGGAGGATACTGAGAGGTGTAGAGGAACAAAGGGACCTTGGAGTGCATATCCACAGATCCCTGAAGGTAGCAGGAAGGGTAGATAAGGTGGTTAAAAAGGCATATGGGATACTTTCCTTTATTAGCCGAGGCATAGAAAATAAGAGCAGGGAGGTTATGCTAGAATTGTATAAAACATTGGTTAGGCCACAGCTTGAGTACTGTGTACAGTTCAGGTCACCACATTACAGGAAAGATGTGATTGCAATAGAGAGGGTGCAGAGGAGATTTATGAGGATGATGCTAGGGCTGGAGAATTTTAGCTATGAGAAAAGATTGGATAGGCTGGGGTTGTTTTCTTTGGACAAAGGAGCCTGAGAGGAGATTTAATTGAGGTGTATAAAATTATGATAGGACTAGATAGAGTGGATAGGGAGGACCTATTTCTCTGAGCAGAGGGGTCAGTGACCAGGGAGCATAGATTCAAAGTAATTGATAGAAGGATTAGAGGGGAGCTGAGGAGAAATGTTTTCACCCAGAGGGTGGTGGGGGTCCACAACTCACTTCCTGAAAGGGTGGTAGAGGCAGAAACCCTCAACTCATTTAAAAAGAACTTGGATGCGCTCTTGAAGTGCCGTAACCTACAGGGCTACGGACCAAGTGCTGGAAAGTGGGATTAAGCTCTTTGGCTCTTTTTCGGCCAGCACATACACGATGGGCCGAATGGCCTCCTTCATTGCAGTAAATTTCTATAATTCTATAATAAGCATAGAATTTACAGCACAGAAACAGGCCACTCGGCCCAACTTGTCTATACCGGTGTTTATGCTCCACACGAGCCTCCTCCCACCCTATTTCATCATATCCTATCATCATAACCTTTTATTCCTTTCTCCCACAAGTACTTATCTCGCTTTCCTTTAAATGTTGACAAATCTACAAAGTACATTTAGTGCATAACAACTCACTGAGATAGGTATATCCCCAGCCAACATATACAAAATAAATGTGATGGTCAGAGGCCGTCAGGCATTATTCAGGGTAACATCTTTCTCAAAGCTGCTTTTAGTTCGGCATTGTAGCAGCATTATCTCTGACTCAAATTATTTAACATTACACGCTGTAAGATCACACAATTACAATTTCAAAAGAAATTAAAGTAGCTTTCAGATGAAGAAAGCATTCCTCTATCAATGCTGCTGGAAAACCAGTAACCAAGGCATGCCGTTATTTCTGTTAGATTCTAGTCAAATAACAGGTTGAAGATATGTAATTATAAATGTCACTTTGACTTGTGCATGGGGAATACACACTAAGAGCAAAGTACAAGTCGTGCTGGCTACATAACCCACAAGCAGCATTGGTAGACCAAGCTTTGTAGCCCACACCATACAATATGTGGTTTATTCTTAGGACAAGAGATTTGGAATGGGGCGATGTCCTGTGAATTATAGTTACTGTACCATGACTTACTGCCTGAGTACTGCAAATTTGCATTAAAATCCCAGAGGCTCAGTGAAGTTGCCTGCTCCAGTGCAGCTTTGATCAGTTAAAAAAAATTCACTTGCCACAACAAATCAATTGTCATATTTATTCTCCATAAACCGTTGTAGGAAGAAAATTGTTGAGAGTGCTAGGGGAGAGGATGAAGGACTACTGCCATATGTTGTAGTGTCGGATAAATAAAGAGTAATAATTACCCTTACTGCTCTAGTGAGGTAATTAAAGCATTTCCTGCACTCTATCCAGGTCCTGGGGCAGACACTCCTGGAGCTGACAACCTGTGTAGTCTCTCTTCATGCCTGGTGGACAGAGTGTTCCCTCTTCCACAAGTACCTCCAGAGAGGCTTCTGAGAACTTGGGGACTTGCCTGCAACTAATTTCAGAGAAGATTCTTCTTCCGGCACCTTGGAAACAAAAGAAGCCAGAATGAAATGCAGCCTCCCTTTAAGAGGTGCAGTCCCGCTTTAAATAGCCTCTGGCTCGCCCGCCAGAAATTGCGCCCCGGAAGTGGCAGGTTTCCAGTCGGTTCAATCAATTCAGTGGGAAACTCACTGGTGAGATTATAATGAGGGAGTTTTTGGCTCAAGGGGGAGTTTTCAAGTGAAACGAAAATTCATCTGCCCAAAACTGACCTGGAGTTAAAGCTGGGATCTGCATTTTCAATATTAGTTGCTGGGAATTTTTTTAATGGGCGTATCGCCCACTGCCCCTTAAAAGGACATCTCAGATTTGAGTATTTTTTGCTTCTACTTAATTATCATCCAGTATATGTTCCCAGGAATTGATTTCATTGGGAGCACTGCAGCTGGTAGTGATGGTCTTGGGAATGGGATGGTGATAAACGAATATGACTATATGTGAGAGTCTGTTGTAAAATGCTACATCATGGTCTCATTTAGATCAGATGCTTTTGATCCCTAGTCAATACTGCAAATGTCTCCTGTCAAACTAAGCAGTTCACCAGTCGGCTTCCCTGACCCAGGGTTAGGGTACAAACAGTAATGTTATGCTTATAATTCCATGGTTGTTCAGTTCTTTTTGAGTTTTGCTGTTTGTAATGCAGGTGAGTAAAATTAAGTATTGATCCATTTTTAAATTATTGACATTTGCATTTGGGAAAGAGCTAAGTTTAATTTAAACAGAACTGGTATAAACTGTTGATAATGAAAGGCGTTGCTAAATTATACATAGATCCTGCACTTTCAAAAGAATTACTGTAATAGAATGAATTAACAGAAGATCATCATTGCCTGAAGCTTTTTCTATACCATATCCAAGGCATTATTCTCAAAATATACCCTGTTGCCTTATATTGGCGAACAGGGAGGAAGGAGCCTATGACCTGGTTATCAGTAATACATATACTGATTTAGTCACAGGAAGAGAAGGTCTGAGTGTAAAATCACCTGAAGGGGCAGGAAAATAAGAAGCAACAAACAAAAATAAAGGGAAAGGAACCCTCATGTGCAGGCTTGAGAGCACAGCTGACTGGTTCTGTCACTAGCTGTACCAGACCTATAAGAAGAAAGAACTTGTATATATACATAGTACCTTTCACGACATCCCAAAGGTTTCACAGCCAATGAAGTACTTTCTGAAGTGTAGACATTGTTGTAGTGTAGGGAAATGCCAATTTGCACACAGCAAGGTCGTGCAAACAGTAATGGGATTAATGACTAGATAATGTGTTTTAGTGATGTTGGTTGAAGGATATATGTTGGCCAGAACACCAGGAGAACTACCCTGCTCTTCTTTGAATTATTCCATAGGATCTTTTACATCTACCTGACAGGTCCTTGGTTTAATGCCACTTCCAAAGAACAGCACCTCCAACAGCACAGCACTCCTTCAGTACTACACTGAACTGACAGCCTAGATTATGCCTCTGGAGTGGCGTTTGAACACACAACTTTGTGACTAAGAGGAAAAAGTGCTACCATTGAGCCAGAGGTGACCTTAGGATGGATTTTAGCACCAGGTACCCATAGCTCTGGCTCTCTGCTGACCCAAACCCAGTGAGACATTCCCCAGAGAAAGAAACAGAGTTAACGTTTCAGGTCAATGACCTTTCATCAGAACATTTCCCCACAGGTAGATGCGGTATGGGTGGTGGCATCTCAACAGGTGAAGCCAATCAGACTTTATGGCTGATGATCAGCATGACATGCCTTTTTTGTAGTGCCATGTAAAGCAAGGCATGCTGTGATTAGAATGCTTCTGAAGAACCATCCAGCATAACGGTTAGTCAGGCCTTTGCACAAACCTGTGCCAGCTGTGCCTCTGTATGCATTAATCATCTACCAAGCAAGGTCTGGTCACCTCTGTCTGCAGGTGCACATATGTGGGTATTGGCGTGTGGGCACAGAGCACCTCTCATGCATCCTGATCTGTCTAGCATCCCTCAGTAGACCTCCTCTTCTTTCCAGCATCTCATACAGAGGGATTCCTATTGGGATGGGCAGTAATTCTGCTGAGGGCAAAAAAATAAAACAAATGTTACAAAGGCTCACAGCAACCTAGGAGCCGGGGAAAATAAAAACAAAAAGAAATTATGAAAAATGGGTCAGTTGTTGTAAGAATCTTCTTTTTTGCTCTTTAAAATGACTTATCTGTGCTGCCCAGTCCTTAGCGGTCCTGGACCCCATTTGCAATGGGCATTAATTTCAGTTACTTTACAACTGCCACCAAGGGCAGAAAAAGAGGCATGATGCATCAGAATGGCATTCACAGCACATAGCTACCTCGTGCCCTTCATGCTAAATTGGCAGGGATTGTGTGCATACTAGCACCCTTCCCCCCTCAACTACACCACCAGGAATTGGATATGTACATAACAATTTTACAGAACAGGCAGGGCTTGTGCAAAAAATACTCCTCATGAAAAACTGATGCAAACCACAAACATAGGCAGAAAATGGATGAACATTACTGAGCCACCATCACTTTTATTTCAGGAGCTCCAGTAACCTATGACAGCCATAATAAACAGAAATGTTTCACAGAACAGTGTTTGCCCTTTCTAATTAGATTGATCCAAATTCAAAATGGCACATTCAGATTCAGATTTTGTGTTTTGTACATATTTCTAATAATCAGTTTCTGTTATACAGTCACTCACGAGCGTTGTGGCTTTACAGTGAATTCAGAGATATCATCAATGATTACCAATGTGTTCCTTCAATTGGAACTTCCTTTAAATTTTTAAGATTGCCTGGTCATTAATCTCATTTATTCTTGAATTCCTCATCAGTTTAACAGTATGATCTCTGATGCATAGCATTGGGTGGCAGTAAGAATAAGACTTGACAATACCTCATAAAGCATTACTGACATAAGGATGTTTATGGCTTATTGATTTCTGAAATTTATCAGTAAGACTTGAGAAGGATAATGTCCAGGATGCCAATCTGCAACAAACAGCAGAACATGTAATGGTTCGAAAGATACTGGTGAACAACAGAAACACACAAATCCATAAGCCTGATATAAGCAAAGAGAAATCTATCAGTATTTTGCATGTTCTTATCATCCCATCATATCTGACATATCACAAACTGCATAAGAAGATACACAATCTGGTATAACCTTTCTAGCCCTCTTGTGCTCAAAATAATTAATGCTCATGGAATAAGCCACCATTTCCAGATTAACCGTGTGTTGTTTCACCAGCATGA
This sequence comes from Heptranchias perlo, assembly GCF_035084215.1. Lineage (NCBI taxonomy): Eukaryota > Metazoa > Chordata > Chondrichthyes > Hexanchiformes > Hexanchidae > Heptranchias > Heptranchias perlo. Next base: position 4,455,582 of record NC_090346.1, read on the forward strand.
TTTACTGGTGAACAAATCTCCTATTTGTCTGGAAACAGTAAGTCTTCCTTAATAAATATTGGATGACAAACTCTTCAATGAATGAAGTTGCATTTCAAGTCCCTTGTCGGTTTAACTATGAAAACTGCAATATAATTTCTTCACCAAAATTAAATGGATTACACAGTTATAATCCTTTGATCTTATTCTATGAATGAAGACATATTTCTCTGCAGTTCTCTACTTTGATTCAGTGTTCGAAACTCACACAAAACCACTCTTGTGTGAAAGAAAAGCTGTTTCTATTTTATAAACTGAAAGTCTTTTAGTACTCGTGGGGTTAACAGTCTTCCACCATTGCAAGACAAAATGTACAGCAAATGGAGGATTTAAATCACAGTAGAAATAATCGTCCAAACAATTAACCATCAAATGGAAAATAATTGACCTGTGAGGCAGATAATGCAGGCTTTTCAAAAATTTGTGTGCCACCAGCAATGTACAAGAAGTCATCAGATGTTTGGTTGCAACAATATTGTCCACTGGTCTTCGTGCAATGGTACAAGAGAATAACTGAACTGAACATACTGCTAACCAGAGGTTTAAAAGCATCCTGTTATACAGATTCATCTCAGGTTTTAAAAAAATTCATTGTGTTAAAACAGTCAGCTTTTTTGTCACGCAGCACACAAACTCAACTAGTTTCCTGTAGCTAATTCTTGATTATACTGTATTGACTACCCTGTATAAATATTGATAACTAAAGTTAGCTTTAAAAAAAGGGAGCTTACCAGTTTATTAAGAGAACAGCAGCACTGGGATCCATTCTCATTACATATATGAAAAATATCTCAGAGCTGCAAAATTCTTCTGCTTCATTGTTTGACTTTTAACAAATGTTCCCACTGTAAATTTCTTGCTAAGAAGTCAGCTGTGGCATTTTATTCCTCCGTGAGAACAGATTCTTATCTTGTCACCGACGGTTGGTGGCATTTTCTTTGCTTCCTTTTTATCTTGCTCAAGTCTTCTGGAATGTGAAATAGCACAATGTGTGTGGACTGGACCTAACTCATAACATGCCATAAATGAAATCCCCCAATGTTGTCTTCTCTGTCGTGGGTTAGACAGCAGCAGCTGCAGCTGGAGACTGCACACATGTGATTATCCTCTGCTCGAGCCCTGCTTAGCCAGCATGTATTCTATATCTGAGCTGCTTTACAGATTTGAAGTGTTCACGTCGTTAAGCCTGCCCCATTTGGCAAGCCCTCCACTTAGAGCGTGCCCTGCTGCGTGATGTCAGGAGATGATGTCACCCAGCCAACTGGTGACTTTGCAAACAGTTTACAAACTTGAGAGAATGAAACAAAATGAGGATATGCTTGCAATTTATTTTTTAAGCATTCTTTAAAATCTGCAGTTGTTTCCGAAAAAATTCTGCTAGTGGAATATCCCCACCCTGAGGCTGGTGTAAATTGCCCAGCGTACAATTCATCCGTAGCCAAATGAATGTGGAAAGTTGGAGGTAGTTAGCAGCAAAGATAATTTACTTGCATTTACACAAAAAAGAAACAGATGTTGCCTGCCCCAGATTGAAATTTATCAAAGTTATGGTCATAGTTTTCGTTTGTTGCTGGTATTTCCCATCCTTAAATGGTAGAAGATGCGGTCCCAGTAACTCAGGAAAAACAACCACAACCCTCAATGCTGGAACCAGAAATTCTCCCCACCCCCGCCCGCCCCCCACCCCCCCCCCCCCCCCCGCCCACCCCCCCCCCCCCTCCCTCCCTCCCTCCCTCCCCACCTGATGAGGTGACATTAGAGCTCTGGGTCCTGGAAACAACTCCAAATAGATAAGAACCAATTCCATTCATTTTTATGTTACCTATCAGACTAATTAAGTAACACAGGCAACTGTGCAGTTGGCAAAAACCTTGTTCTCCCAACCTGTGAGTCCTGAGGATGACCATCATTTGGGGAGACTTGTCATTCATTGGAGCAATTTTGCCAGCTCTGGCCAGGAGTACCAGACCTCAGTGCATCACTGTGGCCGTATGGTCAGTCTTGTGGAGGAACGATACACTCACTGTACCTTGTTGTAACCATCTCTCCTGAATGTCAATCATAATGTGGTTTTCATGACAGATGATGAAATATCAACCGACTGAGATGCTGTATTGCTTTGTAATAAATCCAATACTGTTTCATTCTGTTTTATGCATACAGAATGTTGACAGATTCCCATGGTAGAAAAATGGCTGTTAGCACTCATATTTGAGAAACAGCTAAGAGGTTGCAGTAGGTGTATTGTATTGATTTGACCAGCAGTGATATAATACAATGTTCTTGTAGTGGTCACTGCTTATAGTGATTATTGAATGTAACAATCAATTTTTAAATTCCAGAATTGCATTACATTCAAAGATATACTTTTCCAACCGAGTGTAGTGATCTGAAGATAACTGAGGCAACCGTCAAACCCAAACCCAGCGCTCTCAACTGAGCATTGCTTAGTTGATTAAAGTGCTAGTCAGCAACATTACAGAACGGCAGAGGAGTGCTGACAAGCAGTTTAAACACTTGATTGGTAAAGTATTCAAATGCAAAATCCCTTAGGCCAGCAAAGTATGGTAAGAAAAGAAATCAAAATTGGCAGTGTGAGCAGAGTGCTGCTCAAACACTGACAGGACATGGAGGGGTAAATTCTCCAAGTATGAACTGGCAGTAAGGTACCTCGCTTGTTGGCGGTGTGTATCAGAATGTGGCAGAAGTGTCTCCCGCAATTTTCCAGTATGTGCTGGCAGCGGGCAAGGTGTCTTTCTGCTGACATCAACTCAGAACATTTACCCCTAGATGTCAACTTCATCCTGGGGAATAAATAAACAGTCAACAGGACTGTAAATTGGGGATTTTAGAGTTTTATGTTTTACTGATCAGCTGTTTAAACAGTACTGCTCAGCTATTGAATAACGCTGCTCACCAGCTTTTTAACCAGCTGAGGAATGTTTTGTTCAGAGTGCCAGTCTGGGACTAAATCAAGGTAATATAAATAAACAGCAACATTTGGTGCACTTGATATTAATAGCTGATATTTAAAGTGCTGATGGACAACGGTGAGCAACTGCTTAAAATGCTACTTAGTGCTGCAGTACATATAGGAAACTGGGTATAATGGTCGCCATTTATAGTGATCAATTGGGCTAAATGAATCACTACAACAGGATTCTACTGTATTCGGATTTTTTCGCTGTATGGTGCAAGAAAACAACATATACATGTATTACTAGGGAATCTCCCGTGACGCTTCTCACAGTGAATTCGAGTTTCCCGTCTTTCAAATGAGATTTTAAACTGAGTCTGCCTACTAGGGTAGATGTAAAAGATCCCATTGTACTATTTCAAAGAAGGGCAGGAGAGTTCTCCCTGGTGTCCTGGCCAATATTTATCCCTCAACCAACATCACTAAAAAACAGATTATCTGGTCATTATCACATTGCTCTTTGCAGGACCTTGCTGCACACAAATTGGCTGCTACGTTTCCTACATTACAACAGTGACTACACTTCAAAAATACTTCATTGGCTGTAAAGTGCTTTAGGATGTCCTGAGGACATGAAAAGCACTATATAAATGCAAGCTCTTTCTTCCTTTACATGCACTGTAGGCAAACCTGCTTGTGGGGGGAGCATGGAAAGCTGGACCTAGGAGATGCTGCTGGGAGGAAGGAAGGGATGGAACAAAGAGCACATAGCTCATCAGTTGAGGCCTGATGACAAGGCTGGGAACAGAGATGGAACACTGGAAGTGGGGCGGTGAAGCACATAGAACTGGGTCAGGCCAGACTGGAAAGTGGTCAGGTTGGACAGGCCAGACTGGAAAGTAGTCAGGTTGGACAGGCCAGACTGGAAAGTAGTCAGGTTGGACAGGCCAGACTGGAAAGTAGTCAGGTTGGACAGGCCAGACTGGAAAGTAGTCAGGTTGGACAGGCCAGACTGGAAAGTAGTCAGGTTGGACAGGCCAGACTGGAAAGTAGTCAGGTTGGACAGGCCAGACTGGAAAGTAGTCAGGTTGGACAGGCCAGGCTGGAAAGTAGTCAGGTTGGACAGGCCAGACTGGAAAGTAGTCAGGTTGGACAGGCCAGGCTGGAACCGCATGGGGTTGGAAATCACGGAAGAGCAGGAAATTATATATTTACAAAATTATCTGTGAAGGAGCTAGCACGGCCCATGTAAGAGCCTCCACTGATATCTCTGGGCTCTGAGGGAGGGCATGAGTAGAAAAATGTTTGGGAGGGTAGGATCATCAGAAGAAAGAAAGCTTCAAGAAAGGAGAAAAATGCAAGCCCCAGGCCCCTGAGATATAGGCAAAACTAAGGGACAAAACAGGTCATGGACAATTGCTTGCGTTAGTTTAAGGACCTCTTGTGAATTATGTTTGTTACATAATATGGCTGCTCAAAGAAATCGGAAAAAATAGTTTGTAATTCAATTGTTTGATTTGGTGGTAGTTGATGGTTCCAGGTTGGCTGCTTTAAAGAAAAAATTATTGATTCGATAGCTTGGTTTTATGTGGATTCCTCGTTCCCGCCATATAGGAAGCTTAGGCGATGTTTAGCGACCAAAAAAGGGACGTGTCTCCATCGAATTTCTGGGTGTTTTCTCCATGGGAGATGCTACTTCTATCTGCATGAATACAAAGAGTTGATTGATCAATTGCCCCTGAGGAATCAGCAATTAAACAGACAAAACAACAAGGATAGTAATGCAATGTAAGCTATTAAATTATTAATGATTTGCAGCTGCATTTTTTTCCTGAAGCAAATAATCAGCAATTCATGGTTCAAATTTCTTCTGAGTTGTTCTCATCCTATATCCTCACCACTCACCTTTTAGTTAATTGGCAGAATGCTTTTCATGTGCATTTATGTGTGTACGTGAATTAAGTTTTATAAATAATATATTATAAATTAACAATGGAAATAATGCGAGGAGTAATGGCAAAAAATAGGATGTTTCTCTCCCTAAACCTCTTCACATTTAAGATTTACCTTAAAACCTACCTCTTTGACCAAGCTTTTGGTCACCTGTCCTAATGTCTTCTTCTTTAGCTCATTGTCAATTTTTGCCTGATTACGCTCCTGTGAAGTGCCTTGGGACGTTTTCCTACGTTAAAGTTGTGGTTGTTGTTCAGTATAACGATACTTAGCACGGTGGACTGAAAAGAATATAAAACAAGGTTAAGAAACTGGCAGGAGAGCTAAAAGATAAAATCAGATTTGGATAACAGAGAATATTAAAAAAATGTCAAGTGTTTCTATAAATATATTTGGAGCATGCATGTAAAAATGAAATGGTGGGGCCATTGAACAATCCCAAAGGTGACCGAGGAATAGAGAATATACAAAAATAATTCTTCTTTTCTGTGTTCACAGAGGAGACCATGAGCAGTCCACCCACTGTGGAAGTAGAATTTCTATGTGAGAGATGGGGAAGAGAAACAGAGGAAGTACTAAAAGGTAAGATACTGAATGGTTGGGTGAGGGTGTTAAAGGAAGACAAGGCACCAGGCTTGATGAATTTCATTAGAGACATAAATAGTGCCTGAGAATTGGAATGTAGCTACTGTAACATCAATTTTTACAATAGGGCATAAAAATTACCCAGGGAACTCCAGGCCAGTGACACCTAACATCTATAGTGGGTAAAGTATTGGAAGGCACCCTGAAAGGGGGGATAATGAAAAACCTAGATAGATTTGCTTTGGTAAGAGGGAGTCAGCATGGATTTATGGGAGAAAAATATTGCCTAACAAATTTACTGGAGTTCTTTTACTTTGTTGATAATGAAAATTCTGTAATTCTGGTACATTTAGATTTCAGCAAGGCTTTTGATACTGATCCACACAAATGATTAGTCCATAATGTAGGTATGCATGGAATAGGAGACAAGATTCTGAAATGAATTGTGAATTAGTTAAACCAGAGAAACCAAAGGGTGGTTGAGACTGGAGCTGTTCAACATAGAAAGCAGTCATTACAGAGTGTCACATGGATAAGTGTTGGGGCCATTATAAACAAACAATTTGGAGCTTGGGACAAAAAAAACCAAAGCTGCCTAAATTGGCAGATGAAATAAAATTAGGCAAGTTCAAACAATAGGGAAGAGGCATACTAATTATAAAAGGATCTGGATGGTTGGGAAGGTGGGTTAATGAAAGGCAAATGACACATAATGTGAAAAAATGCATGATAATAAGACTAGGGAAAGAAAATATATTGTGTGATTATAATGAAATGGCTCTAGGCTACAGGACACACCATAGGAAAGATCTGGAGGCATTGGTGGATAGTTTACTTGAAACCATCAGTATAGAACGCTCCATCAATAAGGAAAACTAACTGGATCTTGGGATGTATAACCACAAATCTCAGGAGGTGATAATGAGTTTGTGAAAGGCATTGGTATGGCCACACCTGTAACTGTGTACAATTCTTTACTACAGCAAAAATATCCAGGCAGTGCAGAAAGGACAACTAAACTGATGCCAAGCTTAAATCATTTGACCTATGGAGAGAAGTTGAAGAACCCCTGGAATTGTCTATTCTTGAGAATAGAAGACTCAAGTATTCAAGATTCTTAAGGGAATAGATTGAACCTTGGTAATATGTTTGAGATGACCACAAACACTAGAATTAGGGGACAAGGGCTCAAGTTTAAAACAAGGAAGGTTATGAGAGAGCTTAGATTTAATGGGGTAGAAGTCAGCCTGGACCCGGATGCCTAAACAGAGCAGCCTGAGGCCAACCCAAAATTGGGCCTCAGGCCTCATCTACATCTTCGGGGCGAGCTGTCGGCACCAGTCGGGCATCCACAGGGCAGTCTGCTTCACGAGAAAAATTAATTTCTGGCCTCCGGTAGCAGCTCTCAAGTGAGTTCTGGGAGGTGGGGAGGGGAGGGGGTTGGATCGGGCATCACCAGGACTGTAGAGTCGGGGGGAGCACTCCTCCTCCTCCTGGCTCCACAGAAAATTTAATTATTTTACAAAACCTAATAACTTTTGTTGGCAGATGCGGGGGCTGCTGAAGAATCTTGAGTCCGCTTGCCCTGCTCATCGATAACTAATTTTATAAAAGGGTCCTTAAGCAGGCGTTTGGCCCCCATATTAAAATATTTAAGGAGCCTAACACCTGTTTTAGGCATCCACTCAAGACGCCTAAAATATGGTCCCCATGAATTTAACAGTGGGATCACAGCAGGCAACGGGTGCAAAACATAACCAAGTTCTATCCCAATCACTCTACCCAAAGAAGGAAGGAACTTGCATTTATAAAGTGTCGTTCATGACCTCAGGATGTCCCGAAGCACTTTAGAGCCAATTAAGTACTTTTAAAGTGCAGCTACTGTTGAAATGTCGGAAAATGCGGCAACCAATTTGCGCACAGCGAAGTCCCACAAGCAGTAATGAGATAATGACTAGATAATCTGTTTAGTTATGTTGGTTGAGGGATAAATATGGGCCAGGGCACTGGGATCAAATAGTGCCATGGGATATTTTACATTTAGCTGAGAGAGCAGATGGGGCTGTGGGTTTAACATCTTTTCCAAAAGACAACACCTCCGACAAGTGCAGCACTCCCTCAGTACTGCACCAAAGTGTTGGCCTACACTATGTGCTCAAGTCCCTGGAGCAGGACTTGAACCCATGAACCTTCTGATGCAGCAGTGAGAGTGCTTCCACTGAGCCAAGAGTGTGGTGAACATGTAGAACGGACTGCCCAGAGAGGCAATGAAGGCAGGTAAGTGTGGAAATATTTAAAGGAGCATTTGTTTGAGGCATTAGATTTTGGAACTCATCGGATGGACTGCAGAATCTTGTCAGGCCATTCCTGGTACTTTCCTAACTGAAAAGGACTTTGTACAGGCAGAAATAGAGTCATAGAGTCATACAGCACGGATAGAGGCCCTTCGGCCCATCGTGTCCGCGCCGGCCATCAAGCCCTGTCTACTCTAATCCCATATTCCAGCATTTGGTCTGTAGCCTTGTATGCTATGGCATTTCAAGTGCTCATCCAAATGCTTCTTGAATGTTGTGAGGGTTCCTGCCTCCACAACCCTTTCAGGCAGTGAGTTCCAGACTCCAACCACCCTCTGGGTGAAAAAGTTCTTTCTCAAATCCCCTCTAAACCTCCCGCCTTTTACCTTGAATCTATGTCCCCTTGTTATAGAACCCTCAACGAAGGGAAAAAGCTCCTTAGTATCTATCCTATCTGTGCCCCTCATAATTTTGTACACCTCAATCATGTCCCCCCTCAGCCTCCTCTGCTCCAAGGAAAACAAACCCAATCTTCCCAGTCTCTCTTCATAGCTGAAGCGCTCCAGCCCTGGTAACATCCTGGTGAATCTCCTCTGCACCCTCTCCAAAGCGATCACATCCTTCCTGTAGTGTGGCGACCAGAACTGCACACAGTACTCCAGCTGTGGCCTAACCAGTGTTTTATACAGCTCCATCATAACCTCCTTGCTCTTATATTCTATGCCTCGGCTAATAAAGGCAAGTATCCCATATGCCTTCTTTACCACCTTATCTACCTAAATAAAAAGGATTCTACAACCACTAACAGAGATAGAGACTTTCATCCTATCAATCTGTGCTGAATTCAAACTTAGGTCCCTGAGTGAAAGGAAGCTTGCTAATGCACTGCGTCACGTAGCTCCCCTTATCAGCTTTTAAGCTCTCTTCAATTATCTGATTTTGTAGAAATACCTGTGCTACTGGCTATTGAACAGAAAACTCTGCTAATTAAGTCTGACCAAATATCTACTCAGCTGTTTAGCGAGCCACATTGTGGTTAAAAATCAAATGGAAAATACCATAAATCCATTAATATATCTAGAGTGCAGTAACACAATCGGTTATTGTGATAGGTTCCAGTCCTTATCCGGTGATATATTTAATCATCATTTCACCCAAATATATTGTAATGGATCACTCTGTGAGCTCTCCCAGGTTTTGAAAGCCTATTTAAACATCATAGCCCAGATATGTCCTGTCCACAAAAATCAGGACAAATCCAATCCGGCCAATTACCGCCCCATCAGCCTACTCTCAATCATCAGCAAAGTGATGGAAGGTGTCGTCGTTAGTGCTATCAAGTGGCACTTACTCACCAATAACCTGCTCACCGATGCTCAGTTTGGGTTCTGCCAGGACCACTCGGCTCCAGACCTCATTACAGCTCATTAGAGCTGAATTCCAGAGGTGAGGTGAGAGTGTCTGCCCTTGACATCAAGGCAGCATTATGATGGAGGGAAGGTCATTGATAAAGCAGCTGAAGATGGTTGGGCCTAGGACACTGCCCTGAGGAACTCCTGCAGCAATGTCCTGGGGCTGAGATGATTGGCCTCCAACAACCACTACCATCTTCCTTTGTGCTAGGTATGACTCCAGCCACTGGAAAGTTTTCCCCCCTGATTCCCATTGACTTCAATTTTACTAGGGCTCCATGGTGCCACACTCGGTCAAATGCTGCCTTGATGTCAATCCGGCCAATTACCGCCCCATCAATCTACTCTCAATCACCAGCAAAGTGATGGAAGATGTCCAACCATATTCAGCTGCTTCATCAATGACCTTTCCTCCATCATAAGGTTAGAAATGGGGATGTTCGCTGATGATTGCACAGTGTTCAGTTCCATTTGCAACCCCTCAAATAATGAAGCAGTCGGTGCCCACATGCAGCAAGACCTGGACAACATCCAGGCTTGGGCTGAGAAGTGGCAAGTAACATTCGCGCCAGAAAAGTGCCAATGGCCATCTCCAACAAGAGAGAGTCTAACCACCTCACCCTTGACATTCAACGGCATTACCATCGCTGAATCCCCCACCATCAACATCCTGGGGGTCACCATTGACCAGAAACTTAACTGGACCAGCCACATAAGTACTGTGGCTACAAGAGCAGGTCAGAGGCTGGGTATTCTGCGGCGTGTGACTCACCTCCTGACTCCCCAAAGCCTTTCCACCATCTACAAGGCACAAGTCAGGAGTGTGATGGAATACTCTCCACTTGCCTGGATGAGTACAGCTCCAACAGCTCTCAAGAAGCTAGACACCATCCAGGACAAAGCAGCCCACTTGATTGGCACCCTATCCACCACCCTAAACATTCACTCCCTCCACCACCGGCGCACAGTGGCTGCAGTGTGTACCATCCACAGGATGCACTGCAGCAACTCGCCAAGGCTTCTTCGACAGCACCTCCCAAACCCGCGACCTCTACCACCTAGAAGGACAAGAGCAGCAGATGAGCACCATCACCTCCAAGTCACACACCATCCCAACTTGGAAATATATCGCCGTTCCTTCATCGTCGCTGGGTCAAAATCCTGGAACTCCCTTCCTAACAGCACTGTGGGAGAACCTTCACCACACAGACTGCAGCGGTTCAAGAAGGCGGCTCACCACCACCTTCTCAAGGGCAATTAGAAATGGGCAATAAATGCTGGCCTCGCCAGCGACGCCCACATCCCATGAATGAATAATAAAAAAAGATCAAGAATATGGGGTTTATTTCTTTTCAAGTTTTTATTTAAATCATTTGAACACTACACAGAATTATGTCATTGTGATTCCCTGCACCAGAGCATCTTTACCTCAATTCTTCATCAAACAGTTTCATAGTTCTGCAATATACTTTTATGTTCTGTTAGATAAGAAGTACTTTTAACATTAGCTTAATATTACTTGGGAAAATAATCTTTAAATAAGATTTGCTACTCATCTGATAGCTGTAGTTTTGCAATTGCTTAACATGTTCTAAATATATGAAGGAGGCTCCCACACTGAAATCTACCCAGAAAGACTAAGGGGTAAAATTTCTGAATATGTGCTGGAGGCAGGCAATCTTGCCAGCTGCCGGTCCGGTCCATACTGGACAGGGTGGGTTTGATCAGTGGTTTGAAGTCTTGCTCTGTAAGAACACAAGAATAATGGGTGTAGAAATGAAGTTGCCGTGATGGTACACTTGGGGCAATTACCTGACAGGGGGAAAAATTTTAACCTGTGTTGTTTAAATTGAGTACAAAACTATTTGTTGTCCAATAAATTATATCTGTAGTCAATTTTGACTCTGTTCAATGTTCGAGACCGAAGTCATAATGGTTAATAGCCATATGACTCTATATAGAACAAGCAAGAATCAATACATTACTGTATTTAAGCAATAGTTTACAAAGCACAATTGAGAATTATATTACCCCGTTGACCTTTGGGTAGAGAGCCGCGACCTTGTTCCCCGTTCCATCATGGACGTACTCTCGTTCTCGTTTACCTGCCTGGTACTTTTTTTTTCTGTCCTCTACCCTGAGTCTAAGTTCGGATTGGCTACTCATACACTGAGTAAACCCCTAGCCCCCCTTTTCACTGCAGCAAATTTAAGCCACATAGATGGTTCCCTTATCAGCACTTTTAGGGGCTTATCAATCGTTCTTCCTTGATTCTGGAATGTAGTTGCTTAGCGACATGTTTGAACATACAGGCCCATCCTTTGTTTCACTGTTTTTGCCTCAGATAGCAAGGTTGTGTGTGTTTTAACCATGAGTATTACATACTCTAAGGCTGGTTCCTGTTGTTTCTCACCCATAACCCCGTTAAGTCTAACCCTTTGAATTCCTCATACATTTGTGTGAAAACTAGATTTACTTACATATCAACTTTATCCAATGTGTCAATTGTACTGGATGTAAGCATCGGATAAAGCCAAAAATACACCAATGCAAGGACAAATATTCAGGACATTTACTTAGATTACGGCTGGGACTCCTTATCTGGCTGTCACTGGTGTTGCAAAACTGGATCTCAGGAATTTGATGCAGCATCTTTCTTTCCTTTTAGCATCAAGTAGAAAGGTGATAAGTCATCTGGTATTGTCGAAGTAACTTTGTGTTGTTTAGTAAGTGCACAGACATCCGTCTCAGCTGGTTGCATTGTCTTTTTAGAGGCACTTCATTGTTTTGTAAACTTGCGGTCACAACGTCAATTGATCAGAGCTTTCTGGTGAGCTTGATGGTCCATGGTCCAGGATGAAAATGGCTTCATTAAATTCTAATAGATATCAGGTCATTTCTTCTTTAGTTTTCAGATATAATTCTAGTGGAACGAAAGTAGAACAGAAAGAGATGTTAGTGACTATATTAATATAAACGTTGACATGTTGGTACCATACAGTGGTAAGAAATAACTTTCCCCTGCATTTCCCACACCTGGGAGGAATGTTTCCTCTGTATGTTAGGTGTAGCAAAATAGTAACTGTGTTCTTTATAAACACATTTATGACTGTGTTACAGTTAGTGCACAGAGGATATCTTCCCCTCCTCACCCCTGCCCCCATGATGAGTTTATGTCTTAACTGTATCACTATGGGAAGGTTTGGTTTGGGGGAATTATCTCTGATACAGTTGGAGAAGATGTATGGTATATGATCCAGAAAACCCGAAGCTAGAAATTACTGTTGGCAATAATAGTGGTGGAACACATAATGACATTTCTTTGCCTGATATTTTATTGGAGGCATTAACATATGTTTAAATATCAGACAAAAGGATGACATACGAACCCACTAAGTACCCGTCTGCTATTATCACCAACAGTTAATACCAGCCTCTAGTCACTAACATTGATATTCTGATGCTACATCTATCTATTGCTGCAGTGGGTTGCCAATTTTATTGCTATTTTTGAAAGCCACAAACCCATTTAGTGAAATCTAACAGACAACATTCCTTAGTTATTGATTGAGATAATGCATTAAAGAAAAAAATTAAGTTGATTAGGTAGCAAAATCTATAAGGCACAAAGAACTGGCCTCAAAATGTCAACACTCATTCAGCAAGCACTTTCCTGAGCCTCCTGCTATGTGGGCTTATTTTCATTTAGTACCAGATCACTCCACTGAGTTATTTTTCATGCCTCTTTCACCAATGAATTCTAAAAGACACCTTGACTAAGATTCCTGGCTGACATGTCTAAATGTTAAACAGAGTCAATGTTCCAATCTAGTCAGCTTAATTTTTTCCTTTTAAAATCTATTAATTGAAACAGCAAATTCAACAAACAAGAACCCTATGAATGGTCTAAGTTCCAAGAAAACCCTAAGATTAATTGCACTGTGTGCATATCAACCATTGTAGAACATAGCAGGGGTTTAAGTCTCTGAACAAGCTTTTTATATTTGTTTTGTTTTAATTCACACCAAGACTTCAAGAAGCACAGCCCTTTGGTCTTTCAATTTCTAATGAATCTGAAGCTTTGAGACTTATTAGACTTTGAGACTTGAAGCTTTTAGGCCAGAAATTGTGATCCAAATATTGGCCAGTGGCCGTGAAATGACTTGGACAGAGGATAAAGGGCATCCTATGTGCCACTTCCATAGTGCTTTGAGGGGAAGACCAGATGCCTGGCATGTGCTCCTGTTCTTGAGAAATCGCAATTTAATTGCAGGCTTCTTCCAGCTGTCACCATTCCACTGGGCCCTGGACCTGTGTCTCCACTGATCAGTAACCCTGGCTGGTCTAAAATCCCTACAAGACAGCAGCCTGCAACTCAGCCCTTAAAGGCGGTGAAGTGTGCTGTCTAATCTGACCCCTACTGCCACCAGAGCTGCAGTCTGTGCTTCAGCGGAGGAGAAGGCACTTCTTTTGGTGCAGAAGTTGGGCACATATCAAACATGTACTGCCTGATTTATGCTGGGGTGATCATGAGGAGGAAAATCTGCCACACAACCTCAAAGACTTTAACAAGGTCCGCAACAGTCAGGAGCATCTCATTTTTATTGGTTGTGACTCACATGATGATATCAAGGATGGCATTCTTATCATTTTAACTGGGGTGTCAGAAACAAACACTTTCTGAGGGGGTTTAAGTGATACAGTTGCTGCAAGGCCTTTCGCTAGGACCTTGGTGAAGGAAACTGGGACAACTGGGACTGGTCCCCAGTTGTTAATATCTTTTTGTTCTTCTGTGTCTTTAGGAACAGCAATGCTAATGACAACATTGTTAATGTAGAAAAATGCTCCCATGGTGCTTTACAGAGGCATCATAAAAAAAAAGGACGCTGAGCCAAAGAAGGAGGTATTAGGAGAAGTGAACAAAGGCCTGGTCAAAGATAATTGAACAGGAAGATACAGGATTTAAAAAATAAATGAAAGTGAAGGAAAATATCATGTTGAAGGAGGAAAAAATGATGAGATCATTTTAAATGCAAAATATAAATAAAATGTAAATGATGCACAGTAGAAACAATCAAAAAATTATATTGAGAACAATCTCCTTCCTTCCTTTCTCAAATGGCTGCATGAAAAAAAATCCATGACAAGTTTAGACATGTGAGGCTGCAAACAGCCTGATGGTTCTTCCAGCAATTCCATCTGCAGCATTCAGCTTAAAGTACCATGGGCAGCTACAAGAGCCAGAAAGCACTTCAGCATTCAGCCTGAATCTTTATCTTCATGTCACGAAATAAACAGCAGTCTACTGGTGGATTTGCTGATCACAGATTCCATTGCAGCTGTTCCTGGGGCCTGTCCTGTTCTGAACCCAGCCCCACCCAGTGGAAAAACTCATTCTGCCAATTGGTATATGATTTAAGTATATGCATTAAGTGTACAAAATATAATTCTGTCACTGGTTCAGAACAGTTATATAGAGCTCCTATATTATGCTGTTTGACAGCAAAATCCAATTTTTTACTATAACACTTTAAAGCACCAACATATTGCCAATTCATTTCAAATGGTTTAGTTATTTTCCCATAAAATAGCTTGTTTATTTTATTTCCTTTCTCTAACATAAAGCTACTCCTAAATTAGTTGTATTCAGACATATCTAAGGGGGAATTTTAACTCCCATAGCCCAGCAGAAACCAGATGGAACTGGAAATAAAATCCAAGTGGTGGATTTACCACTCCTTTCCCATCCAGTGGCCATTATAACAGCGCTGTTTTCTTCAGCGGTTGAGGTGCCCGCCTGACTCGAAGCCTATAATCTCATTAGGACCCCAATGCAATTTTGACCTACAGCCATGGACACTCCGCTCAGTAAGGCCTGGTGGACACCTAGCACCAGAGCCCTGTCAGGTAAGTTTATAATTTATCTTTGTGGGTCCAGGAGTAGGAATGCTCCTCCCGAGCTCAGAAAGAATAATTGAGCCGCAGCCACCTCAGGCTCCCCACCACCCCCCACCACGTGTGTTTCCGACCCGCAAGACGCTCACGAACCACCCCCTCTCCCACTTTCTTACCTGACCGTCGAACTGGTTGCCTCTGGGCTGCTCAATCTTCGCAGGCCCAAAGCCGGTGAGCTGCCTCTGAAAGCCCGTTTTGGGAGGGCAGATGGCCAACGGAATGTTAATGAGGCCCAGTCATTAAAATGGCCTCCCACTGCAGCTCCCGGGCGGGAGTTCTATGTTTCCCACTGGATTTCTGCCCAGGAGTTAGAATTCCCCCTCTAGTATTTTCATATCTAAAACAGGATTTATATTTAATTAATTTACTATTTTGTCACAGGACATATGAAAGGACACAGGTACTGGAAAAGATTCAAAATAGAAGCAAGAATACAGCCAGGTCTCAGATTAATAATCCACAAAGAGATTTGTATTTTAATATTGTTGCCTGCATGTCTTAGTGTCACTTTGATTGCAAAGTTGAAAGCCAAGAAGCAAATAAAGATATTTGGATATGGATCCCCACTGTGACTTTGCTGAAGAAACAGAGAGGGTTGATGTTGTCTATATGGATTTTCAAAAGGCATTTGATAAAGTACCACATAATAGACTTGTTAACAAAATTGAATCCCATGGGATTAAAGGGGTAGTTGCTGCATGGATACAAAATTGGCTAAGGGACAGAAAGCAGAGAGTAGTGGTGAATGGTTGTTTTTCAGACTGGAAGGAAGTGTGCAGTGGTGTCCTCCAGGGATCAGTGTTGGGACCACTGCTCTTTTTGATATATATTAATGACCTGGACTTGGTATATAGGACATAATTTCAAAGTTTGCAGTTGACACGAAACCCGGAAATGTAGTAAACAGTGAGGAGGATAGTAACAGACTTCAGGAGAACATAGACAGACTGGTGAAATGGACAGACACATGGCAGATGAAATTTAATGCAGAGAAGTGTGAAGTGATTCATTTTGGTAGGAAGAATATAAACTAAATGGTACAATCTTAAATGGGGTACAGGAACAGAGAGACCTGGGGGTGTACGTACACAAATCTTTGAAGGTGGCAGGACAAGTCGAAAAGGCTGTTAAAAAGGCATACAGGATCCTTGGCTTTATAAATAAAAATACAGAGTACAAAAGCAAGGAAGTTATGCTAAATGTTTATAAAACACTGGTTAGGCCTCAGCTGGAGTATTGTGTCCATTTCTGGGCACCACACATTAGGAAGGATGTCAAGGCCTTGGAGAGGGTGCAGAGGAGATTTACTACAATGGTACCAGGGATGAAAGACTTCAGTTACATGGAGAGACTAGAGAATCTGAGGTTGTTCTCCTTAGAGCAGGGAAGGTTAAGAGGAGATTTGATGGAGGTGATCAAAATCATGAAGGGTTTTGATAGAGCAAATAAGGAGAAACTGTTTCCAGTGGCAGAAGGGTCGGTAACCAGAGGTCACAGATTTAAGATAATTGGCAAAAGAATCAGAGGCAAAATGAGGAAAAATCTTTTTACGCAATGAGTTGTTATGATCTGGAATTCACTGCCTGAAAGCGTGGTGGAAGCAGATTCAATAATAACTTTCAAAAGGGAATTGCATAAATACTTGAAGTGGAAAAATTTGCAGGGCTATGAGGCAAGGGCAGGGGAGCGGGACTAATTGGATAGCTCTTTCAAAGAGTCGGCACAGTCACGATGGGTTGAATGGCCTCCTTCTGTGCAGTCACCATGGGCTAGTTAAATAAACTAGACTCATTTTAGACCTATGTTTGGTCTGTAAAGGCTAGGTCTGCACTACCCCTATATATTTACATTAAGCCGCCAATACTGCTGAACTGAAAGAATGTACACATCCAATGGAGTAAGGTGAGCAATGCCTATTGATCCTCTCCTTTACATAATACTCTCCCCATAGAGTGACTAGATCAGAAAAACCAAAACACATTGCTGCTGAAAGTCGTGAAATTTCATTGTATTAAAATAGATTATGCACCGACATGGCATTTTGTTATTCTTTAGATTTAAACCAAGTTTACTGAGGAAGTTTTTAAAAATTTGTTCTTAGGATGTGGGTGACACTTGACAAGGTGGAATTTATTGCCCATTCCTAAATTGTCCTCAGAAGGTGGTGGTGAGTCTTTGTCTTGAACTGTTGGATTTCTTGTGATGATGGTGCTCCCATAATAATGTTAGACATGGAATTCCAGAATATTTAACCAGCGACAGTGAAGGAATGGTGATATATGTCCAAGTCAAGATGGCATGTGGTTAGAAGAGAATTTGGAAATGATGGTGTTCCCATGGCATTGCTGCTTCCTTCTTGGTAAGAGATGTCATGTGCAGGGATGGGGAGAGGATGCCATCTAAGTAAATGGTTAAATAGTCTTAAACTGCAATTTGAAGTATTTAATGTTTCTGAAGTCTAGGAACATATGAAAAGAATGGTGGAAAAAGACCATCAGACCCAAAACAGCTTACCCTATCCATTAAACGGTGCAACTGCATTTATCACCCTCCTCAGTCTGGTAATGGCAACTTCTGAGGGAAGCAAAAATAAAACGTTTTCATCAGAGGAAAGTCTCTGAGCGTTAAATTACAGAGTCCCCTTGTGGTGGTTTTTGATATATTGCAAAAATGTAATTTAAGGCTTTTCTGACCAACATCTCCCAATTCTTACCATGCTGCTGGTTGATGCCAAAAATCTGAGTGCTCTGAAGACAAGAATACTGAATTGTTTAAGTGGATGCAACTTGTATAAATGCCATATACCATACACAGTTAACATTTGTTAATATATTCTGAAGTTGGCATCGCTAGCTGATTATATTCTGAAGGTCACACAGCTAGCTGATAGTATAAATTCTAGTAACTTCAATATTTAAGATTTGTTAGCATTGAAACAACTACAAGATGCTGAGTTGTACGTTTAAAAGCTATACAATGTGTGGGAGGGCAGCACGAATCCTGATTAGGTATGGGATCGAAGGTTTTTAGGATTAATGCAGAGATGATCTAAGTACTCCATGCAATGTGTTGTAGATTTCTGTGCTTTTGGATCAATGGCATTGTCATCTGTGGAAAGCAATTGCCCAGGTATGAATAATGTAAACACAGATGGGTATCCAGGAGTTTTATTCAATTATCTTCAGGGGTTAGGGAGAAATTTAGCAGAACTTCTTATCAGGTGATTAAATAAGTGGCTGCAATGATAGAGCATATTGTTCGTGGTCTGTGGAAGCTGTGGGCCTGATGGACTTTTTCTTCTTCCATGCTTTATGTTCTTAATCTATGGTGCCATCCCCACAGCACCCCAGACAGACACATCATGCATGATTCGCTACTTCAATGCCCTCCCATTTTGATCTGTGTGTCTTTGGCCTCCTATTTTGTTCCAACATAACTCAATGCTATTTTCACATACTTGTTCTTTTCACTGTAATGAATATCAGCTTGTCTAAGTAGTAGCACTCAGACTTGTGAGTTATAAAGTTATGGGTTCAAGCTCCACTCTAGGACTTGAACATATAATCTATACTGACACCTCAGTGCAGTACCAAGAAAGAACTGCGTTGTAGGAGGTGCTGTCTTTCAGATGAAATGTTAAGCCGAGGCTCCATTTACCGGCTCAGGTGAACATAAAAGATTTCACGGCACTATATAAACAAGAGGAGGGAGTTCGCCTGCTGTCTTGAAACACTAGCTTGTCTTTTCACTTTTCAGATTTGACAAATATTGTGTATTTTCAAAATCATTGACATAAATTGTCTTGTGTTCTGGACTAATGAAGAACGAACTAATTGGGTGGATGATCTCTTTACTTTCTTAAAATACTGTGTTGCTGAATCTCCAGTAGATCCAAATCACAGGAATTTAATGCGATCTCACATTTACAATGATCCACACTAGTGTCATCAATTTCCACATAAATTTATCACTGCTTCTTTAAGCACTGCTATAGTTATGGAGTTCACTGCATCATTTGTTTGTCAACAAATAAGAAAAGGTTTGCCAACACTTACTTGTGAAGGCAGTGCCTCATTCGAAGAAAATATTTACCTGAAATGTCTAACCGTTCGGTAACTTTTCATAACAATTGTTGCCCTGCTGAAATTGAACGTGGTCAATGGAGAGTTGACTATCACTCCCACATCTCTTTTGTCCATACCTAGATCAATGCTATTCGTTAAGTATGTACCCCATTTTTTCTTCCAATGTGCAGGATTTTGCACTTAACTGTATTTAATTTCATCTGCCGTATTCCATTAATTTAAGGGTACAGTAGCCTAGTGGTTATGATACTGAATTAGCAACCCAGAGGTCATGAGTTCAAATCCTATCATGGCAAGTCGTGGGCTAGTGCCACGAAAGCTCTCATATTGAGCCGGAAATTGTTTTAAAAAGAACGGTGAACTCAACAGCGTTCACCGTTATTAGTGGCCAAATGAAAGAGCAAATTCGCACACATGCAGCCAAATGTGGAAATCCGGAACTTGCTCTTCATGGCTCGTCGGCAATCTGACAGGGATATCGCCAGCTGCAATCATCATAATCAATGGACCAGCGCCAACTTGCTCTTCTGCCCAGCTGGAAACTAACTAATATCATCACAAAACAGGTACGCTTAAATATACCAGGTCTAAACGAAGTTTTAACAGTAAGTCTTAATAATTGCCAAACAACTAAAAATTTACTTTTAAAAATGTGGAGTCTCATTACTATTTATTTTAATAATGTTTGGTCATTAAATTTTTTTTAAATTAAAAAATTAAATACTTTTTTTAACTTCTTCCGTCTGTCTCTTTTATTTAATTCGATACTTTGTACTTTTTTTGCTGTCTATAACTTTTTTTTACAAACGATTTTATTGTAGCTTTCACTTCCTGGTTTTTATGTTGCCACTTGTACTTCGAGATTTGGGGCCCGATATTACCAGGGAGGCGGGTTGGCAGCAGGGGGTTGATTGGGCGCGTGAAATCGGTGGGTTTGGCACACGATCGTAAGTAAATTGAAGCCACTTACCTTGGCTTCCGGGTTTCGCGCTAGAAAGTTGCGCAGCGGGTGGAATGCGCACCCGCATCATAGGCTGTCAGCTGGAGGAGCCCTATTTAAAGGGGCAGTCCTCCACCGACAGCATAGAGCAGCATGGGGACGGCTGCTCCCAGGTTTAATGATGCCTCACTCCAGGTCTTACTGGATGGGGTGAGGAGGAGGAGGAGGGAGATCTTCCACCCGGCGGACGGGAGGAAGTGGCCTGCCTCTGCCACCATGAAGACCTGGCTCGAGGTGGCGGAGGAGGTCACCAGCACCACCAACATATCACGCACCTGCATACAGTGCAGAAGGCGCTTCAATGACCTAACCAGGTCAGCCGAAGTGAGTACACTTACTCATTCCCCTACACTCCGTCTGTCACATCATCGCCCCCAACCCACATCTTCTTCTGCACTGCCAACACTACTCTATCACATCACTCCTCACACCCACTGAACCCTCATCCTCATCTTACCTGCACCTACTCACCTCCCCAGTACTCATCCCACCACTACCACTCAACCCAATCCTCATACAATCTCATGGCTCTGTCTCATACAATCTCATGGCTCTGTCTCATACTCACCCTCTGATGCAACTCTTTCACGGTCAGCCTCACCCCACCTGCCACTGCCTGTGTTGCAGCCACAGGGCATGCATCACGTATGTGTAGTAGGAAGCATAAGGCAAACGTGTTGTGAGCATGAAGGGGATGTACAAGAGTGTTTGAGGGTCTGTCATGGTTTTTACTTTTATTTGATTTCTGATCAACTCACATTACATATTATATTGTCACCACTACTGCCACGTCTTGGCCAATCTTGACTGGCTTGTGCAATAATGCCCTTTCATGAGGTTCTCCATGAACACCCTTGATGCCACCAATTGGGTCACCCTACAGTGGGTGTATGTGTAGTTGCACGGCTACTTTGTGCAGGTGTCTGTTGCACACCACTGTGATGTGTAGCTCCACGTGGCAGAGGTGGACGGCATGCCTGGCAATGTTGCTCGTCCTCCAACGGAGTGATGAATGCAGCTATGGAACCTCCCCCCCCCCCATCCTCACGGTGTGAGTGGGAGGGGGTCCACAAAGTAGGTAAATGTGTTTGGACAGCAGAGTTTAGGGTATGATGTAATAATTTTGAGTGTGGACACAACTGCATGGCAGGCAAAACTTTGTCTGAGGTGACAGAGTGCCCTGCTGCAATGAATGAGGTATTCCCCTCAATTATCAAGGAATCCTCTGCATCTCCCAATGGCTGCTGACTGAAACACATCTGCAACAACAGGGAGTGTTTCCCACAGCATGGGAAACACGCTGAGGAGAGTCCAAAATCACATCCCTGCTAAAATCTCTTCCCAATGAGATCTGTCAACGAACTCAAATAACTCCCTAACTATCTAAACTGTCATCCAGCAGGCTTTAATTGCCGGTGGGAGTCCCGCATGCAGGGGCTGCGCGTGCACCGATTCGTGTCATTGGGGAACCTGGAAGTGGGCGGGTTGGCGCCAAGTTCTGGATTCACTGCGGGATTACCCAATTTTAGGAACCCCCCTGCCACGAACGCACCCACTCGGCCATCCCAAAATTGACCCCTTTGACTCTTCGTGGTGATTCAAGGATGCTAAGCTGATTGGTCAAGGGGAGACATCGATCCTCTTGCTTATTCCACGGGTCCTAGCTTCACTGGAGCAAACGCTGGGCTTTTCTCAGCTTCTTATTAGAGGACATTCCCTCAGTAAAGACCACGGTAAGTTAGTGGGTGAGTATAAATCTATGGAGTGGCCAGCGACCTTGGCATTTATGGAGCAAAGTTGTAAAAACCCAACTGGTTCACTATTTCAGAAGGAAGTTCACCTCCCCTGCTGGCCTACCTGTGACTCCAGTCTCACACCACGTGGTCGGCTTTTAGCTCTCCCAGAGCAACCTTGGATGGGCAATAAATGCTGCCTTGCCAGTGCTTCTGTCATCCCAAGATCAAATGTTTAAAGAAATAACTTGCAAAGAGTTCCTTTTGTGATTTATCAGCTGCTTCCATACAGATCAGCCATGATCTAATTGAATGGCGGTACAGGCTCGAAGGGCTGAATGGCCTGCTCCTGTTCCTATGCCCCTGACTCCTGACGGTATCCGTGCGGCAGCCTCAGCCCCTTGCCCGGCGCCCGGCCTCTCGCGCATGCGCGTGCTCCAACGGTCGCCGGCGGCGCGTGCGCGTGCTCCAACGGTCGCCGGCGGCGCGTGCGCGTGCTCCAACGGTCGCCGGCGGCGCGTGCGCGTGCTCCAACGGTCGCCGGCGGCGCGTGCGCGTGCTCCAACGGTCGCCGGCGGCGCGAGCAGGGGTTCCGGACGCCTCGGGCCGTCGAAGTGTGGACGGTAAATGGCGTTCTGTTCGTTTTTCGGCGGAGAGGTTTACAAGGATCACTTCGAAAGCGGTAAGTCCGGGTGTTGCTGAGACTTGGGGTGAGGTGGGGGAGTTTTATCAGTTCAACTTTTAAACGGGATTTAGTTGTTAGTAAAAATGGCGAGTTTAGTTGAAGTGCGCAACAACCCGGCGCCCGACCACACCGTCTGTCTAACTTCATCATTCGTGCACTTTTATTGCCGAGCGCGGCGATGACGAACTTTCCGCCGGCTGCCCCGCTTCCTTTTTCAGTGTAAAAGCCGCCGCGGTGCCCGGCTCAGTGACCGTCCGCCGAGGGGCAGGTCCTGGCGGGGGTGTCCGCCGGGCGTTTGACTGAGTCGCTTCTGGTCCAGCTTCGGACCGGACTGTCTGGAAATTTCTAACATGGAAGCCAGACACTAAACGTCTGTAAGTATTGGGTAAAGTCTGACACGCACACATTTAATTCAGTAGAGCATATCATTTTAAAAAATAATTCTTGATGTGGACATTGCTGGCGAGGCCGGCATTTATTGCCCATTCCTAATTACCCTTGAGAAGGTGGTGGTGAGCCGCCTTCTTGAACCGCTGCAGTCCGTGTGGTGAAGGTTCTCCCACAGTGCCGTTAGGAAGGGAGTTCCAGGATTTTGACCCAGCGACGATGAAGGAACGGCGATATATTTCCAAGTCGGGATGGTGTGTGACTTGGAGGGGAACGTGCAGGTGGTGTTGTTCCCATGTGCCTGCTGCTCTTGTCCTTCTAGGTGGTAGAGGTCGCGGGTTTGGGAGGTGCTGTCGAAGAAGCCTTGGCGAGTTGCTGCAGTGCATCCTGTGGATGGTGCACACTGCAGCCACAGTGCGCCGATGGTGAAGGGAGGGAATGTTTAGGGTGGTGGATGGGCTGCCGATCAAGCGGGCTGTTTTGTCCTGGATGAACTACTGGTGTGTTGTCGCTGCACCCATACAGGCAAGTCACGAGTATTCCATCACATTCCTGACTTGTGACTTGTAGGTGAGCCACTGACCACAGAGTACCCAGCCTCTGACTTGCTCTGGTAGCCATGGCATTTATGTGGCTGGTGAGTTGAGTTTCTGATAAATGGTGATCCCCAGGATGTTGATGGTGCAGGATTTGGTGATGGTAATGCCATTGAATGTCATGTTGAGGTGGTTAGGCTCTCGCATGTTGAAGATGGTTATTGCCTGGCACTTATGTAGTTTGAATGTTATTTGCCATTTATCAGCCCGAGCCTGTATGTTGTCCAGGTCTTGCTGCAACTCTTGCCCAGATCTTGTTGCAATTATTTTTCTTACTTCCCCTCCCTCTCCTTTTTGCCTGAAAGGGCTGACTCCCTTCAGGGCTATGGTTCCATGGCTGCTGGGGACCTTCCTGGATTTTCTGTATGCCACAGAATTTTTTGAATCTGGACAGGGAGTGTGGGTATTTATCCATGAAGTGCATCATAGCCAAGCCTGATCTAATCCTCACCCATCATTCACAAACATGTACATCAGCGGCGCATACTGAATAGCGATCTTGAATGATTTTTCCTCACTCTAACCCAAGAGGCCAATTGTTGTCTTCTAATAAGTGTCAGCTGTGTCTCTGGTAGCACTCTTGCCTCTGAGTCAGAAGGTTCTGTGTTCAAGTCCCACTTCAGAGACTTGAGCATGTAATCCAGGCTGACACTACAGAGCAGTACTGAGGGAGCACTCCACTGTCAGAGGTGCGGTCTTTCGGATGAGTCGTTAAACCGAGGCCCCGTCTGCTCTATCAGGTGGATGTAAAAGATCCCATGGCATTATTTTGAAGCAGAGCAGAGGAGTTATTCCCGGTGTCCTGGGGCCAATATTTAACCCTCAACCAACATCATCTGGTCATTATCGCATTGCTGTTTTTGGGACTTTGCTGTGCACAAATTGGCCGCGTTTCCTACATTATAACAGTGATAACACTTCAAAAATATTTAATTGGCTTAAAGCGCTTTGGGACAACCTGAGGTTGTGAAAGATGCTATATAAATGCAAGTTTATTAATGCCACGCTAGCTCAGATTAGTTATCTTAGTGCAGAACCAGAATCAAACCTGGGAGATTTTATTCTGTATGACTTCGTGCTATTCTGATAGCCAAGATTGTTATATGTAATCCTGCGTTATTTGGATTTGCACTTGGCAGGTAATTGAGGCACTGCTGATAACATTGATTTGTTTTAAATTGATGAATCTATTTGTGTAGACCAGTTGTTACTATATTTACATCCTGGATGGCAGTATAGCAAAGCAGTGCATTTAAAGCAGTGTCATGCAGCTCACCAAATTATTTTGGAATAAGTTGAAGGCTGGTGTTTGCTGATTGTCATTTTATGACACCCACTTCAAGATATTTTATTATATTTTCCTAAGTGTGCAATGGGATGTAGGAGAAACTGACCATGTAATTTTGTCTTATAGCACATTGTATTTACAGTGATATGGGGACATGTTAATATCTCCTGTCATTGGTCTAAATGTTATTGGACATGTTGTTCATTTTCAATTTTGTTGACTGAATGTTAGACTCCTTTAAACATTGTTTCTTTTCAATACAGGTAAATACATTTGTTCAAAGTGTGGGCATGAATTGTTTTCAAGTCAGGCTAAGTATAACCATTCCTCACCATGGCCTGCTTTTACTGAAACCATTCATCTGGACAGTCTATCTAAAAGCAAGGATGGCAAAGATGCCCTAAAGGTAGGAGGATGTCATTGTGGTATTAAATGGAAAATGTAAGATTATTTCGTGTGTATCTGTTAGTATTTGCCATTACCTGGCCTGGACCATAATCAGCAGCAATGCATGGCCAGTGCACTGTGACAGGAAACTGGGTCCATTTTTAATGCACTCCTTTTAACTCCGTTTTACTGCTGTAGCAGTAAAATAACTTTCTGCTTTTTGGATGGGAATCCTGACAAAGCTTTTGACAGCTACTGATCTGGCTTGCACCTTGACTACTAGATCACTATAAAAGATGGGAGGGGGAGAGAGAATGTATGATTTAAAAATATACAACCAGTAACCTAATGAGTAATGAACTGAATGTGTGAGCTTTCTGACATCACAGAATTCACAATAAAAACACACAGCTTAATGAACTTGGTGCTTTCCTGCTTAATTGCAAAACTTCAGGACAGCTTGACAAATTTCATTGCATCTTTGGAGTACCTACCATCTACTGGCAAGGCTGCATAAAATGATTGTGATCATTTTGAAAAAGGTGCCTAAGTAGAACATGTTAATTTTAAAATCACTTTATTTCAGGTTTCTTGTGGAAAATGTGGGAATGGACTTGGTCACGAATTTCTCCATGACGGGCCCAAGCGAGGCCAGTCACGTTTCTGAATATTCAGCAGCTCGTTGAAATTTGTCCCCAAAGGTATGTGCATTGTGGCCAATTCAGTTTACAACAGCTCTATAAATGGCTGAAGAAAAATAACTTCTCACTAGTGCATTGTTTTTTCTCTCCCCATTTATTTTGAATATTCATTTCAGGTTAGTTTTATAAATTTGAATCCAGTCTACCTAAGCCAGTTTGAAGCTGGAACCTACAGTAAGGAACAATAAGATTAACATGAAATTATTGCACTTAATAAAATTCCTGTGTCACTGGATCAGAACTGTTTGCAAGCTAGATTTTGTAACATCCCTTTCTGTCCCCAATAAAGTTGAACTTGGCTTTAAAAATAACTTGTGGACTTGTTATAATATCCTTTATTTCTGCACATTTAAGTTGATGAAGCAATTTTTTAAAAAAATAATTGGGGCACTGTTTTTGATGGTAAGTTTATTTTCTCCTGCAGTTAGTGTTGACATTTCAACATCCAATCAATTCTGCTTGGTTTTCTGCCATGTTATATTTATCTAGTGTAACTCCTGTGTTTTGCTGAATCACTAGTTGGGGGAGGGTCAAAACTGGCAATATGACTGTCGTTGGTTTTACACACAAGATACCTAAATCAGTATTGTATAATAAAATACATCATCAAATAATCAATTAAACTGTAATTTGTATGATAAGGCTATTGCATACAATTTTATATTCAGGTTAAAATAAACACCCAAAAAAGAGTGGAGCGGAGGAAAAG
Source organism: Heptranchias perlo (assembly GCF_035084215.1). Classification (NCBI taxonomy): domain Eukaryota; kingdom Metazoa; phylum Chordata; class Chondrichthyes; order Hexanchiformes; family Hexanchidae; genus Heptranchias; species Heptranchias perlo. The sequence goes on from NC_090346.1 coordinate 4,482,308, forward strand.
GCTGCAGAATTGGGGAGAATCAGGGGTCCTGACTATGACCATGATCCCCATTTTCAAAATAAGGTGACAAAGCAGACCTAGACAGTTACAGATCTATTGTCTTCACAAAAGCACGGGGAATAATGGAATCAACTGTCAATAATAAATTTGATTACCTGTATGATAACTCAGTTATATAGCAGCGAACGTAGAATCAGAGAGGGGAATATCCTATTGATCAACTTTCTTGACTTATTTGAGTGTAACATCCCAAGTGAACTGCCTTTAACAAGTATACCTAGACTTCCAAGAAATCTTTGATAAAAGTTCCGCGTGAAGGCTTCTTAAGCTTAAAGTTGTGGGGGATTCAAGCTAAGGCATGGAAAGGATAAGAATTTGGCCGTAGGCTAGGAAGAAGTGGGTGTTTGTTAAGGAAATTATATGGAGGATCGGATGAGTGATGTATGGAGTGCCCCAGGATCAATGTCTGAGCCCTGTTGTCTCTAATTTATATTAACAACTTGGATTCAGAAGTTCAATGTAAATTGGTCAAATTCACAAACAGTACTAAACTGGGAGGGGAAATTGGGTCTGAGAAAGAGAATGTGTGATTTACAAACGGGTTAGATAAAATGTGTTAAGTGGATGCAACAATGGCCGATGGAATTTAACATGGACAAGTACAAAGCAGTGCAAACTGGGCAGCATAAGTATTTTGTGAAAGGTGTCAAAATAACTAAGGATAAAGCTGAGAGAGATCTTTTGGGTATTAATAGACTTGGTGCATACCGTCAAATCAGTGCAGAGCAACAATCAACAAAGCAAAAAGAATACTGGAGTATAAAAGCAAATAGTGTGCTGGATTATATAGCCAAAACAAGAGTGTAAGTCAGAGAAAGTTATTGCTTAAACTGTACAGTGCCCTAGTCATACTACATCTCGAGTGCCAGCCCTAGCTTTGGTCACAGAGACATAAGGAAGGCATTTAAAGCGCTGGAAATGGTCCAGAGAAGAGCCAGTGTTAGAGAACTGAGTTATAAGGAAAGACTGAAGAAATCTGGACTTTTCGGCCTTGAAAGGTGTTGACTAAGAGGGGACCTCTTAAAGGCACGCAAGATGGTATAAAGGAAAATCAAAAGCGACTTCAAATTAAACACATTCTGATGAGCTCCAGCAAATGGTTTGGTGCAACTGACTGACTAACTAAGGGGTTAAAATAAAGCATTTTGAGAGAAACTCTTATTATCAATAGTTTAGTGTTAACATTTCTGTAGTAGCCTTAAACTTAAGTTTAATTTAATACAGAGCAGTGTAACTTTAACTGTATTAAGGTATTAGATAAGAGATGGTATCGAAGCTTGATGTGCAATTTTTTACTTTGTGTTTTGACTTAATTTCATTGCGTCTTTAATTCTAAATAGTACTATGTTAATATTTTTCAAATGTGAGGAAATACTTAAACTTGTGAAGCCTGATTCATTGAAATTTTTTTGTGTTTATATGTAATGCCATTGTTTTGAGTAGTAAGTACAGTAATTCAGCAGACTTGATCTAGTTGTCATTTCTAAAGCTATTTGCACATAGTGTAGGTACAGATAAAAGTTTATGTGTTTCTTGTTTGGCAAATTGGTTTTCATATCCAAATTGGCTGGATTACTTTTATTGGACTTAATTTTAATAGATTTGTAATACTTTTAAATGAACCAGTTATCAATAGAGCAAAAATAATGCAAGAAGCTGTTAATGTGTAAAACATGAATTATCTTTTGTTTTTTTATATGCAGTCAACGGACCTCCTGCGGAAAAATAAGGCGAGCATGGAACTGCTTTTTTATTCATCATCTGGAATGTGTGGTGTTTTTTAAATGCCCTGTAACTTAACATATAGAAGAATTACTATTTCCTCTAGAAAATAGCAACAAAGGACTCTGTGTTGGTATTTATTTTTGGTGGTTAGTCATTGCATGAAGTTTTCTGGATAAAATCTTCCTTGAATGTCCAGGAAATTGATACCTACATGATTACACTGACAAAAATACTTGCTGTGTTAAGTAAGTGGGGCTTGATTTTTAAATGTTATAATCTAATCTTTTTTGAAAATGTCAAGCAAAACACAATGTGGGGGTAGGAAATCATTTGGAAAGGCACATTTTTCACTGGAATTTGTAACAGAAAGCAGTCTTAATCTTTTGTTCAAATAATATGTATTGTGTCACAAATGTAACTAAGGTATATCAAGACAAAGTTATAAACTAAAATGTCTTATCAGTTAAAGAAAACTGTACTTGTGATCTTAAGTGAATAATAGCTGTGATATCAAATTATGCAATATGATATAAAAACTAAATTGCTTTAGCTGTACATTTATACACTGTAAGAAAGATTTTGTAGAAAAGAAGGAACCTAATAGGGGGGGGAATCACAGTAGTTGACATGGAATTATGGTCCACCATAAATTTTGGCATGGTAACCAAGGTTGGTGTCATTGCTGACAATTAAGTAGGGAACTAGTTGCAGTGGGGTACAGTGGATTAGGCAGTGACCTTTCACCTCTGGGACCTAATCTCATATTTTTATTACTCTGCCCACTATTAGTCGCCAGATGTTTTACTTTAAGGTATGCAGAATAAATAGCAGATTAGTGATCTGGGACTTAATTTTTTTTTGGTGGGGGCAAGAGAGGAATGAAATTAAAGATCGAGGCTTACTTTTTCACTGGTTCTTTTAACACTACACTTGACTGGATTAAATGTTTCTGGTTAGATTTTAAATGCACAATATGTGTACTGTAGGTTTTTCTAAATTAAAAATATATTTTGAATCTTGCTGTTTATTTACAGTTTGTTTCTTTCACCAACAGGCTTGCTTTCTTTTTATTTATGCATTTGGCCTTTTTAACTTGGAGTAACTTTAATCAGAATGGAAAAAATGATTCAGTAATGTTGACATTAGGGATGAACTCATCTGATGGTTGTGGGTAAATTCACTACCTGGTGTATTGAGCAATATGGAGCATCACAGCCCCAGTGTTGTTCCCTAGTCTATGCTGACCTCAGTCTGTGTGGGCCATTGGCGAGGATGGAGTCTGTCGGTGCACGTTGTCTGGGTCCTCATGAAAAATGACCATGTGGTTAGGTACTAGAGTACTGCTTGCACTTGTGAAACCATACAGCAGCACAAGTCCTCCCCTTGAGGAGATGAGGAGAGAAAATTGAGGGTGGGGTGGGGGGGGCGGCAAGAAGGATGAACATATCACATGGAATGGAACAAGCCAACTGTATGCAACATCACTTTGTCAATCAAAAACTGATTATTCTGCAGGGAAAACATTTATAATGTAAGTGTGTACTTTTGTTGTTTTAGTTGTTCCATTCACTTTTCCTTTCAGACTCAACATCTCACGCTGATCTGAAGTAACAGGAGCCAAAATGCAAAATGAACATTTATAGTAATGGAAATCAAAAGATTCATTCTGTATATCTGTTTATTTTGATTTTTGTGGAGCCTTCAAAGTCCAAGTACACAGACACAAAATGAGGATGTCAGTACAATGATGTCTTCACATTTGGAAACCTATGTTTTCGTAGGTGTACAGGGCAAATTATAGGTCTGGTTTAGACCAGACCTCTGTTAGCTCTGTTAACACTGCCACACCTCTAGATAAATTTTAGATTTTAATACTGGTGAGTTTTCAAATTAATATTTAAGAGGCGAGAAGGTTGCACTGCAGTGTTTACTACGTCTGTACTAAGTTCACTAGAAAGAAGGGAAATGTGCATTTTTCTAGAACCGTAAGCCATCCCAAACTGCTTTTCATCCAATTAATTATTTTTGAAGTGTAATCAATGTTTTGTAGGCATATGCAGCAGACAATCTGTGCACTGCAAGGTCTCAAACAGCAATGAGATGAATGACCAGTGATCAGTTTTTGTGATATTGATTGAGGGATGAATGTTGGCCAGTACACAGGGAAAACTGTCCTGCTGTTCTTCAAATAGTAAGGAATCTTTAACATCCACCTGAGATGGTGGACGGAACTGTGGTTTATCATCTCATCCAATGGGCCTTGAGTGCACAACCTTCTGACTCAGATGCAAGAATGTTACTACTGCATCAAGGCTGACGCCTACTGTCAGGAATTTGCAGTGCAGACAATGTATATGCATTAAGGTTTGCAGCTGTTTGCCTGGATGCCCAGAGCTATTGTTTGTTCCCTCACTGATTGGAATTGAGTTGATACCAAAAAAGTTTTATTTTTAAGATAATGTAATTGGAATACATTCAATCCTGATATTTAGCTATAAATGTGGTTCCTTTCATTTTAAAAAAAAGCTTGCTTTGAAAGTACAATTCCAGTATCCTCTAGGTTATGCCTACTATAATTCATGTATTTTAACTGGTCACCAATTGTCCTAGAATTTCGGTTAGAAATCTGAAGTTGAGGCAACCTTAGACATATGATTGTCTTGCACCTTGTAATAAAAGCTGTGGACGGGCTTGCTGACAGTGTAGTAGATCACCTTTTCTCCTCCCGAGTGGGCAAAAGTGGCCATTGTGGAATGCCCTAGAGCAGCAGGTGTCTTTTGGCTAACTGTTAGAAATTTTCTGTAACTCACATTGTGTAACTATAAAATGCTCCTTCCACAGTAGTTAAGTTACTTCTGTCAGCAAGTTATGCGGGGCGGTCTGCACCCTTGCAGTGAACCTTTTTTCTTCTCCTTGGGCTGCTGGAGCCTCTTCCACTTTGCCTGTTTTTTGTGCTTGCATTTCTACCTGCCTTACCCCACTCACCTCATCAGCTGTAGCAATCAACAAAGCCAATGCTATGTTGAACTACGTAGCCATAACAGTAGAATGCAAGTCAGGAGATAATGATCAAACTTCATAGTGTTCTGGTCACACTGCACCTTGAATACTGTATCCAGATCTGGGTCACCAAGAAATGAGAGACATTCAAGTGCTGGAGAGGCAACACAGAGAAGAGCTACTCGGCTGATCCCCAGGTCTGAGTTATGAGGAAAAGCTGAAGAAACCTGGACTTTTCAGCCTTGAGAGAAGGAGGGTAAATTGAACTTTGACGGGGGTACAAAACGGACAGTAGAGGATCAACCATTGACTTCAATGCAAGGAAAATCGGACAAGGTATATAATGGACAGTTGATCCGTTACCCCCCCCCCCCCCCCCCGCCTTTTTCACCCCCAAGGTGTTAGGTGATCTTATAAATTGTAAAGAGTATAGAAAAAGTTAACCCCAAATATTACTTTAAATTAAACTGCGGAAGTAGAACTGGGAGATACAGGTTCCAACTAGTAAAAGGTAATTTTAGGACTGATATCAGGATGGCTAAATGGCTTCCTCTTCCCTAATTATCTTGTGAGCTACTCTTTAAATAATATCTTGGAAAACCATTTTCTGTTTTTTAATCAAAACACAATATCTTTATGATGCTACCTTTGGTATGAAAGGTAAATGTTCATTCATGTGCTCTCTGCCAGCATGCTTAGTAATAATTGCAATGGGGTTACAATTCATGTGCATATTTGAAACATTGCATTTATCTGGACCTACCCCCTTTTAACAAAATAGACCTGAATATTTTTAATCTTAAAAAAAAATCACTTTCACCTTTCTGGGCTGTTATCAGCTGGAAGGTAATGACGGAGTCAGGGCCACAGGATGACTTCCAGTGACAGTGTCAGCCTTGATCTGATACCATTCTTGGCTCTGAATCAGAAGATTTTGGATTCAAGGTCCACTCCAAGACTTAAGCACATAATCTCAGCTGACATTCCTGAGGGAGCGCTGCACAGGTGGAGGTGCCATCTTTCGGATGACACATTAAATCGAGATCCCATCTGCCCTCTCGGCGAATGTAAAAGATTTTTTTTATTCGTTCATGGGATGTGGGTGTCGCTGGCGAGGCCGGCATTTATTGCCCATCCCTAATTGCCCTTGAGAAGGTGGTGGTGAGCCGCCGCTGCAGTCCGTGTGGTGACGGTTCTCCCACAGTGCTGTTAGGAAGGGAGTTCCAGGATTTTGACCCAGCGACGATGAAGGAACGGCGATATATTTCCAAGTTGGGATGGTGTGTGACTTGGAGGGGAACGTGCAGGTGGTGTTCCCATGTGCCTGCTGCTCTTGTCCTTCTAAGTGGTAGAGGTCGTGGGTTTGGGAGGTGCTGTCGAAGAAGTCTTGGCGAGTTGCTGCAGTGCATCCTGTGGATGGTACACACTGCAGCCACTGTGCGCCGGTGGTAAAGGGAGTGAATAGGGTGGTAGATGGGGTGCCAATCAAGTGGGCTGCTTTATCTTGGATGGTGTCGAGCTTCTTGAGTGTTGTTGGAGCTGCACTCATCCAAGCAAGTGGAGAGTATTCCATCACATTCCTGACTTGTGCCTTGTAGATGGTGGAAAGGCTTTGGGGAGTCAGGAGGTGAGTCACTCGCCGCAGAATACCCAGCCTCTGACCTGCTCTCGTAGCCACAGTATTTATATGGCTGGTCCAGTTAAGTTTCTGGTCAATGGTGACCCCCAGGATGTTGATGGTGGGGGATTCGGCGATGGTAATGCCGTTGAATGTCAGGGGGAGGTGGTTAGACTCTCTTGTTGGAGATGGTCATTGCCTGGCACTTATCTGGCGCGAATGTTACTTGCCACTTATGAGCCCAAGCCTGGATGTTGTCCAGGTCTTGCTGCATGCGGGCTCGGACTGCTTCATTATTTGAGGGGTTGCGAATGGAACTGAACACTGTGCAGTCATCAGCGAACATCCCCATTTCTGACCTTATGATGGAGGGAAGGTCATTGATGAAGCAGCTGAAGATGGTTGGGCCGAGGACACTGCCCTGAGGAACTCCTGCAGCAATGTCCTGGGGCTGAGATGATTGGCCTCCAACAACCACTACCATCTTCCTTTGTGCTAGGTATGAGTCCAGCCACTGGAGAGTTTTTCCCCCTGATTTCCATTGACTTCAATTTTACTAGGGCTCCTTGGTGCCATACTCGGTCAAATGCTGCCTTGATGTCAAGGGCAGTCACTCTCACCTCACCTCTGGAATTCAGCTCTTTTGTCCATGTTTGGACCAACGCTGTAATGAGGTCTGGAGCCGAGTTGCCCTGGCGGAACCCAAACTGAGCATCAGTGAGCAGGTTATTGGTGAGTAAGTGCCGCTTGATAGCACTGTCGACAACACCTTCCATCACTTTGCTGATGATTGAGAGTAGACTGACGGGGCAGTAATTGGCCGGATTGGATTTGTCCTGCTTTTTGTGGACAGGACCTACCTGGGCAATTTTCCACATTGTCGGGTAGATGCCAGTGTTGTAGCTGTACTGGAACAGCTTGGCTTGAGGCGCAGCTAGTTCTGGAGCACAAGTCTTCAGCACTACAGCTGGGATGTTGTCGGGGCCCATAGCCTTTGCTGTATCCAGTGCACTCAGCCGTTTCTTGATATCACGTGGAGTGAATCGAATTAGCCAAAGACTGGCTTCTGTGATGGTGGGGATATCGGGAGGAGGCCGAGATGGATCATCCACTTGGCACTTCTGGCTGAAGATGGTTGCAAACGCTTCAGCCTTGTCTTACGTGCTGGACTCCGCCATCATTGAGGATGGGGATGTTTGCAGAGCCTCCTCCTCCCGTTAGTTGTTTAATTGTCCACCACCATTCACGACTGGATGTGGCAGGACTGCAGAGCTTTGATCTGATCCATTGGTTGTGGAATCGCTTAGCTCTGTCTATAGCATGTTGCTTCAGCTGTTTAGCATGCATGTAGCCCTGAGTTGTAGCTTCACCAGGTTGGCACCTCATTTTTAGGTACGCCTGGTGCTGCTCCTGGCATGCTCTTCTACATTCCTCATTGAACCAGGGTTGATCCCCTGGCTTGTTGGTAATGGTAGAGTGAGGAATATGCCAGGCCATGAGGTTACAGATTGTGCTGGAATACAATTCTGCTGCTGCTGATGGCCCACAGCGCCTCATGGATGCCCAGTTTTGAGCTGCTGGATCTGTTCTGAATCTATCCCATTTAGCACGGTGGTAGTGCCACACAACACGTTGGATGGTGTCCTCAGTGCGAAGACGGGACTTCATCTCCACGAGGACTGTGCGGTGGTCACTCCTACCAATGCTGTCATGGACAGATGCATTTGCGACAGGTAGATTGGTGAGGACAAGTAAGTTTTTCCCTCGTGTTGGTTCGCTCACCACCTGCCGCAGGCCCAGTCTAGCAACTATGTCCTTCAGGACTCGGCAAACTCGGTCAGTAGTGGTGCTACCGAGCCACTCTTGGTGATGGACATTGAAGTCCCCCACCCAGAGTACATTTTGTGCCCTTGCTACCCTCAGTGCTTCCTCCAAGTGGTGTTCAACATGGAGGAGGACTGATTCATCAGCTGAGGGAGGACGGTAGGTGGTAATCAGCAGGAGGTTTCCTTGCCCATGTTTGACCTGATGCCATGAGATTTCATGGGGTCCAGAGTCAATGTTGAGGACTCCCAGGGCTACTCCCTCCTGACTGTATATCACTGTACCGCCACCGCTGGTGGGTCTGTCCTGCCGGTGGGACAGGACATACCCAGGGATGGTGATGGACGAGTCTGGGACGTTGGCTGAAAGGTATGATTCTGTGAGTATGGTTATGTCAGGCTGTTGCTTGACTAGTCTGTGGGACAGCTCTCCCACTTTTGGCACAAGTCCCCAGATGTTGGTAAGGAGGACCTTGCAGGGTCGACTGGGCTTGGTGTTTTGCCGTTGTCGTGTCCGGTGCCTAGTGGTCCGATGCCGGCTGGTCCATCCGGTTTTATTCTTATTATGACTTTTCGTAGCGAGATTTTACAACTGAGTGGCTTGCTAGGCCATTTCAGAGGGCAATTAAGAATCAACCACATTGCTGTGGGTCTGGAGTCACATATAGGCCAGACCGGGTAAGGATGGCAGGTTTCTTTCCCTAAAGGACCTCAGTGAACCAGATGGGTTTTTACGACAATCCGGTAGTTTCATGGCCATCATTACTGATACTAGTATTTTAATTCCAGATTTTTATTTAATTAATTGAATTTAATTAATTAATTGAATTTTTTTAATTCACCAGCTGCCGTGGCGGGATTTGAACTCATGACTCTGGATTACTAGTCCAGTAACATAACCACTATGCTACCGTACCCAGTTTATATGGCTGGTCCAGTTAAGTTTCTGGTCAATGGTGACCCCCAGGATGTTGATGGTGGGGGATTCGGCGATGGTAATGCCGTTGAATGTCAAGGGGAGGTGGTTAGACTCTCTTGTTGGTGATGGTCATTGCCTGGCACTTATCTGGCGCGAATGTTACTTGCCACTTATAAGCCCAAGCCTGGATGTTGTCCAGGTCTTGCTGCAGGCGGGCTCGGACTGCTTCATTATTTGAGGGGTTGCGAATGGAACTGAACACTGTGCAATCATCAGCGAACATCCCCATTTCTGACCTTATGGTGGAGGGAAGGTCATTGATGAAGCAGCTGAAGATGGTTGGGCCTAGGACACTGCCCTGAGGAACTCTTGCAGCAATGCCCTGGGGCTGAGATGATTGGCCTCCAACGACCACTGCCATCTTCCTTTGTGCTAGGTATGACTCCAGCCACTGGAGAGTTTTCCCCCTGATTCCCATTGACTTCAATTTTACTAGGGCTCCTTGGTGCCACACTCGGTCAAATGCCGCCTTGGTGTCAAGGGCAGTCACTCTCACCTCACATTCTGTGGCACTATTCAACTGCAGGGGAGTTCTCAACTTTTATCCTTCAACCAACACCCCCAAAACAGATTATATTTTAAAGGTAATATCATTGGCTGTGAAATGTTTTGGGTAATTTTGTGACTATGTGCAATTGACCACTAGAGGGTACTGTATGGTCATAGTTAGGAAGGTCATAAAAGATGCACTACAGATAATGATGTAGAAAATATCCATGCGAAACTCGATTTAATTCTGTTCACCTTCCCTCCCCTGTAGGATTAAAATATGAAAATAGTCATAGAAAGGTTACAGCATGGAATGAGGCCATTCGGCCCATTGAGTCCATGCCGGCTCTATGCAAGAGCAATCCAGCTAGTCCCACTCCCCCACCCTTTCCCCGTAGCCCTGCAATTTTTTTTCCTTTCAAGTACTTATCCAGTTCCCTTTTGAAGGCCATGATTGAATCTGCCTCCACCACCCCCTCGGGCAATGCATTCCAGATCCTAACCACTCGGTGTGTAAAAAAGTTTTTCCTCATGTCACCTTTGGTTCTTTTGCCAATCACCTTAAATCTATGTCTTCTGGTCCCTGATCCTTCCACCAATGGGAACAGTTTCTCTCTACTCTGAATAGACCCTTCATGATTTTGAATACCTCTATCAAATCTCCTCGCATCCGTCTCTGTTCCAAGGAGAACAACCCCAGCTTCTCCAGTCTATCCATGTAACTAAAGTCCCTCATCCCTGGAATCAATCTAGTAAATCTCTTCTGCACCCTCTCTAAGGCCTTCACATCTTTCCTAAAGTGTGGTGCCCAGAACTGGACACAATACTCCAGTTGTGGCCGAACCAGTGTTTTATAAAGGTTCATCAGGACTTCTATACTTTTACACTCTGCCTCTATTTATATGCTTTTTTAACCGCTTTCTCGACCTGCCTGCCACCTTTCAACGATTTGTGCACATAAACTCCCAGCTCTCTCTGTTCCTGTATGCCTTTTAGAGTTGTGCCCTCTAGTTTATATTGCCTCTCCTCATTCTTCCTACCGAAATATATCACTTTGCATTTTTCTGCATTAAATTTCATCTGCCACGTGTCCGCCCATGCCGCCAGTCTGACCTTATCCTCTTGAAGTCTATCACTATCCTCCTCACTGTTTACTACCCTTCCAAGTTTTGTGTCATCTGCAAATTTGGAAATTGTGCCCTGTACACGCAAGTCCAAGTCATTAATATATATCAAGAAAAGTAGTGGTTCCACCACTGTACACCTCCCTCCAGTCCGAAAAACAACCGTTCACCACTACTCTCCGTTTCCTGTCCTTAGCCAATTCTGTATCCATGTTGCTACTGCCCCCTTTGTTCCATGGGCCACAATCTTGATGATAAGCCTACCGTGCGGCACTTTATCAAACGCCTTTTGAAAGTCCATATACATCACATCAACTGCATTGCCCTCATCTAACCTCTCTGTTACCTCATCAAAAAACTCTTATCAGGTTAGTTAAACACGATTTGCCTTTAACAAATCCGTGCTGGCTTTCACTAATCAATCCACACTTGTCCAAGTGACGGCTAATTCAGTCCTGGATTATCGTTTCTTAAAGTTTCCCCACCACTGAGGTTAAACTGCCTGGCCTATAGTTGCTGGGTTTATCCTTACACTTTTTTGAAGGGTGTAACATTTGTAATTGTTACTGTTTACATGCCTGTAGAAGACTTTTGGATTCCCTTTTATGTTGGTCGTCAGTCTATTCTCATACTCTCTCTTTCCCCCATTATTTTTCACTTCTCCTCTGAACTTTCTATATTCTGCCTGGCTCTCACTTGTGTTATCAACCTGACATCTGTCACACACCCCTTTCTTTCCCGTTTCATCTTACTCACTATTTCTTTTGTCATCCAGGGAGCTCTGGCTTTAGTGGCCCTACCTTTCTGCCTCGTGGGAATGTGCCTAGACTGTACCCGAACCATCTCCTCTTTAAAGGCTGCCCACTGTTCAATTATAGTTTTGCCTGCCAATCTTTGATTCCAATTTACCCGGGCCAGATCTGTTCTCATCCCATTGAAATTGGCCCTCCTCCAATTGAGTATTTTTATTTTAGAGTGGTCCATGTCCTTTTCCATAACTATTCTAAACCTTATGATACTGTGATCGCTGCTCCCTAAATGCTCTCCCACTGACACTTGCTCCACTTGGCCCACCTCCTTCCTCGTTGGGCCGGAAACGTATTGGTCAAGAAAGTTATCCTGAACACATTTCAATAATTTCTCCCCCTCTTTGCCCCTTATGTTATTGTTAACCCAGTCTATATTAGGGTAGTTGAAGTCCCCAATTATCACTACTCTATGGCTTTTGCACCTCTCTGTAATTTCCCTCCTAATTTGCTCTTCCGTATCTTTCCCACTAGTTGGTGACCTATAGAATACACCCAGTAGTGTAACGACACCTCTTTTATTTCTTAACTCTAACCAAATAGATTCTGTCCTTGACTCCTCCAGGACATCCTCTCTCTCCAGTACTGCAATATTCTCCTTAATCAATACTGTCAACCCCCGCCCCTCCTTTATTTCCTTCCCTATCTTTCCTGAACACCTTGTATCCAGGAATATTTAGTACCCATCCTGTCCTGTTTTGAGCCAGGTCTCTGTTATCGCCACAACATCGTATTCCATGTGGCTATTTGTGCCTGCAGCTCACCAACCTTGTTTACCACACTTCGTGCGTTTACACACATGCACTGCAAACCAGTCTTAAACTTTCTTGTATTCTCTCTTAGTCTGATCCCACCTAATACTGCTTACTGTACTATCACTTGCTTTAGTGCTATTTTTCTCCTCTGATTCTTTGTGCCTCTTGTTTCTCCTTTTCATTGCTACATCCTGGTGCCCATCCCCTTGCCAAATTAGTTTAAACCCCCCCTCCAGCACTAGCGAACCTCCCTGCGAGGACATTGGTCCCAGCTCTGTTGAGGTGCAACACGTCTGGCCTGTACAGGTCCCACCTTCCCCAGAACTGGTCCCAATGCCCCAGGAATCTGAAACCCTCCCTCCTGCACCATCTCTGCAGCCACGCATTCATCTGCTTTATCCTCCTATTTCTATACTCGTTAGCGTGTGGCACCGGGAGTAATCCGGAGATTACTACCTTTGAGGTCCTGCTTCTTAATCTCTTTCCTAACTCCTTAAAATCTGCCTGCAGGACCTCATCCTTCTTTCTACCTATGTCATTGGTACCAATATGGACCACGACCTCTGGCTGTTCACCACACCCTCCCCCCCCCCCCCCCCCCAAGAATATTCTGTAGCCGCTCAGTGATATCCTTGCTCCTGGCGCCAGGGAGGCAACATACCATCCTGGAATCACGTCTGCAGCCGGAGAAACGCCTGTATGCTCCCCTAACCACAGAATCTCCTGTCACTATTGCTCTCCTGACCTTTCTTCTCCCCGCCCCGTACAGCTGAACCATTCATGGTGCTGTGGACTTGGCTCTAGCTACACTCCCCAGAGGAACCCTCTCCCTCACCAATATTCAGAATTGAATACTGGTTAGAGAGTAGAGAGTGAGATGCACTCAGAACTCCTGCACTACCTGCCTGGTCCTTCTTGTCTGTCTGGTGGTCACCCAGTCCCTCTCTGCCTGCACTCTCAAGCTGTGGGATGACCACCTCCTGAAATCCAGAGCTCGAGCTCCTCCAGCTGACGACACTTCCTGCACCTGCAGTTGTCCAGGACACGGGAAGCGTCCTGGAGTTCCCACATAGCACAGGCTTGGGTGTGAGCTGCCCTGCCATGCCTCCATTTATTAGATTGTTTACTAACCTTAACAAAAATAAATTAAGCCTTAAAAAAACACTCAACAGAAAAAGAAACACTCACCAGCTACCAGCCAATCAGCTCCTTCCCCTGTTTATTTAGTTTTATTAGTCTAGTTAATAAACAAGTTCAAGTTACTAAATTTAATAAAACAACAATGTTACGCTCCCAGCTTTTAATTTAACTTCACCCACTTCCTTAATTTAAAATGCAGGTGTCCAGTTGTGAAAGGGCCTCCTTATACTACTAAGGAACTGATCAAAGACTGCAGAAAATGGACACGTACCATGATGAACCATCTGAAAACTCTGATGAGCCAAATGTGTTAGACTGTTGGGAACTTTGACATTTTGGACCCAGTAGACCCCTGGAAATTGGATGCCATATATTAGATGCATTCAACACGGGCAAAGACCACTAAATTGTCAAAGAATGCAGTACACAACAAATGGTTCGATTGTCCATCAGCAGACACAATATTGTCACTGGAAGTTATCCTGTAGCCCTGCCCCAATAAAATTTAACTATAGTCATCAACTTCCAGCTGACAGCTACTCATAAAGGTGAAAGTGATTTTTTTAACACTAAAAATATGCAGGTTATTTTTTCAAAAATAGGGTATGGGTAACTCTTGGAAATACCATTTTCCAAGTATGCAGCTAAGGTACTGGCAGAGATCACATGAATGAACAGTTACCTTTCAGGTTAAAGGTGACAACATAAAGATACTTTTTTGAGGGGAGAGGGAGTCTGGGTTTAGGACTTGTAAGCCTGGATGGATGGCTTAAATCAACATTGTGATATTACTAAAATGGTGGCAATACTGACAATAGCCACTTGGGGGTAATGCTGTACTGAAAAATATGATTATATTTTACTGTTTAGTACATGAAACTCTCACTGGTAATGGGATCAAAAAGACTAAACATACTAATTTCATTATAACAAACATGTTGAAAGCATATGCTATATATTTTTTTAATTTATACTCTTTACTCTGTTCAGTTGTCTATAAACACTAGTATTCAGTAAGTTAAAACGCTGCACTGAAAGTTAATACCCTGTACAGAAAGTTGAAATGTAATTGTAATTGTCACTAACTGTAAATAAACTGTTTAACATTTAATTTTAAAAAATAAACACTAGTATTTCTATCTCCCAAGCTCCTGCACCTTAACAAGCTGCAAGGAAGTGTTTAAGAGTGGCTGGGCATAACATAGCTTTCAATCTTCTCTCCCACCTTGTGGGGAAGCACCTATCTACATAAAACATGGAGGTTATGGGGTTATTTTACCACTTTGTATCATATTACCACTGAACACTTCATTAGAATAAAACTTTTGTCTAGTCTTGGCTAAATGTCCTTATAACTCACTGGAGATGATCCCTATTAAAACAAAGTTTTAAAAAAATTAAATAGTGAAGTGGCTCCAAAGGGAAACTTCCATGACCCTGCTCTAATAAAATAAACTATCCAGAAGATTCTGTATAATAATGGGTATATAGTTGGGGAAACAAAACTCAGAAAGCAGCCAAAGTAGTAGTGGCTGTATCTAATACTCCTCATGTTGGAATAATTCTGTCTAACATGCCAAAAAATTGAGTGAAGCGTTCTATACGCTGCCCCAATTTTGCAAATAAATTTCAATCTAGTCCTGTTCTGCTTTTAGAGTAGCATTTCTGAATTTTAAAATGTTGCTGCAACCTTCAAGGTGGCTTCTTAAAGTTACAAGAACTGAGGGATGAACAAATTATAGTATGTACTCAATTTGTTTTTCACAATTGTCAGTCAGAAGACACCTTATAGTACTTTGATGGTACCTAATTAAAACCAAGAACATTCATGCGCATGATAATACAGTCCAGAGGAAAACATTGCTATTTCTTCTCCCTCCCTTGGACAACCTTTTTAAATTCGCAGAAAAACAATGCAATATATTTTTAAAATTACATCTCCGTGCTTTTCCAATCTACTCGACTTCCGGTTGTAACATTTTTGTCACGTTTTTGTGTCACTGATTTCCATTAAAAAATTCCTATGTCCACATTGTATGTAAACTCATCAGTCTGATTATGCAACCTAGCCACTAAATTCTCACAAATTGCTCCAAGTGCTTTAACTTGAAGGCCTCAGTCTCCCCCAAAACCTGGCCTTGGATTTGATGGCCTAGAAATTGGTTGATGCCATGCCCATTTTACTGGTGTAAAATGGGCACCTAAGCAGCCAATGTGGTGGGCAGTGTGCACGCGCACATTCCGCGCCGCCCGCCCTATTGACGAAGGCAGAAAAAGAAGCGTCCAGTGGCTGCGCCTGAAACAGGAGTTAGGCTCTTTGCACATGCAAATAAGGGATCTAACACCTGTTTCAGGTCCCCTTCCCGAAATTGGTCTGCTCTGAATGCTGTCGGTGCCTGGCTGGCTGTGTTCAGGAAAACCAGGTCTACGTGCAGCCTAACCAGAGGGACCGCTTGATGCTGCCATTGAAAGATAAGTTTTAAAAAAAATACCTGAATATAGAGCCAGGAGGAGCAGGAGTGCTGCTCCCGGCCCCAATGCAGTGCCGAAGAGTGTTAATGGCCCCAGCTCGGTCCTCTCCCGATCGCCTCCTCCCTTCACATGACCTATCTGAGGGGTGCTGCCAATGATGCAGCGGCCCAAAATTCACATCTGATTTGCCGGCAAGCTGTGTGGGGATGCCCAGCAGCCGTCCGCAGCTTGCCGGACTCGTATAAATGAGGCCGAGGCCCATATTGGAGGCCCCTCATGCCTTCCCTGTGCCCAGTTTGTGTCGGCAGGCCAAAGGAAAACAAATGTCTAGGCCGATATTTTTGCCTAGAGATATGATTCTGAGAGCTGAATCTGGATCGCTCAGTCTGTACATTTGCAATGTACCTAATCTCCAAGGATGCCTCAGTCCTGTTCAGTCAGCTGTAGTGACGGAATTTTTCTTTAGCTACTAGCACTTTCTTTGCAGTAGCTTTTCTTCAAATAATTTTTAAAAAGAGGATTTTAAAAGCTTTATTGCGGTCAAGTTATTATTGAATTTTTTTTTAAATGGCTGTTTGCGTGGGAGAGAAAAACATTATAGTTCTGAATACATAGCTGTTGTCACTTTTGTTTTGTGTTCTATAAACTTTACAAATGCATTAAGTTGAGAAAGAGAGACTGGGTCAGAGAGAGAGGAGTGAATGTCTTTTCATTTAATGTAACTTCAATTTTCAAAAATAAGTTGAATTTTGAAGTGAACTTGTGTTTTGTTGACAGAAAATGTCAATGCTAATCATTGGCATGTGAGACAAAGAATCTAATTTCTAACACCAATTAGTCAGACAGCGAGAGAGTGACAAATAAAGCCTCACAGGCAATTTGTTCCCTTATTCTAATTTGTGTTTTTTTTAAGTTAAATTTTCAAAGGAAAAAAAAAAGCGTTTTTTGTGTAACACATAAGGATTCATTGTTGGGGGGCTGAACAGAGGAGGGAAATGGGTTAAGGCTGAGGGAACTCTGACCTCTCGTCACCCATCCTGTGTGGAGTGGGGCGGGGGGAATGGGAATAGATGGAGGGTTAAGGATGAAGTGAATGACAGAGGAGCAAGGGGACAATACAGGGGTTGAGTGGATAATTCAAAGAGGTAGAGGTAGTGATGAAAGTGAGGGAATGGTAGGAAGGCGAATGGATAGTGGGAAAGTGAATGGATCAGGAACTTGGTGGGAATGATAGGGTGGCGGAGAAGCACGTGAGTTGGGGGATGAGGTGGGAAGGGAGCCTTGAAGGCGTCATTCGGACAGCAATCCCTACCCCAAATGAATACTGCAGTTAGTGGCTCCTTTCCCCTCCACACATCATACCAACCCATCCCACCCAAAGGAAAAAAGACAAAAAGGCAGACAGAAGCAGAAGAAGACAGTGGGAGAAACCGAAAGAAGACTCAGAGAGAAGCAGCAGAAGAGAAAGAGAGACAGAACCAAAGAGAGTGTGACAGAGAAACATCAAAATTAAGTCATCAGAGAGTGATTGACACACCATGTGCTACTCCACAGGTCATAAATTAATATATATATATATAATTTTAATATATTAAAAACAGTGGGGGTGATTTTCAACTGTTGGCCACCTGATTCTTGACTGAAAAATGAACAGCTGGCAATTGAAAAATAGGAGTGCCCCTTGGCGACCCCATGGACGCCCAAGGCCTGCCTGATAGAATTTAAAAGCATGCCTGTAAATGGGCGAGCAGCATGCCTGCCTGTTTCCAGCAGACCTGGTTTGAAATTTTGAGGTAAAAAATGGGCGGAGCTTGTGCCCATACACTCCCTGCCCATTTGTGCCAGACATTGACTTCAATGGAAATAAAAATCGGGAGAGATGTGAAACGGGCTGCCGACTCGTTATCACCCGTTTTACACTATCGCACAAAGTCAACATCTACCCCAATTTCTCCAATGCCCTCTTTGCTGGCCTCTCATCTTTTACCCTCCATAAACTCCAAAATTCAGCTGCCCACATCCTGTCCCGCGCTAAGTCCCACTCAACCATCACCCGCTGACTTACATTGACCTACTGCCTGTTCCCATATACATTAAATTTAAAGTCTGCATTCTCACCTTCAAATCCTTCCACAGTCTTGCCCCACATTACCTCTACAACCTCACTAACCCTATATCCCCTCCCACAGCTTTCAGTGTTCTGACCCTAACCTTTTGTACTTCCCCCTCCCTTTACACCACCATGGGTGGCAAAGCCATCAGCCCCACTCTCTACTTCTCTCTTCATCTCTTACAACTTATCTTTTGTAAACAATTTTACAACACCAAGTTATAGTCCAACAAATTTATTTTAAATTCCACAAGCTTTCGGAGGCTTCCTCCTTCGTCAGGTGAACGGTGTGGACTATAAATTGGTGTTGTAAAATTGTTTACAATTGTCAACCCCAGTCCATCACCGGCATCTCCACATCACAACTTATCTTTTGACCAAGCTTTCAATCACCCTTCCTAATCCCTGCCCTGTGGCTTTGTATCCCTTCCGTATACCTATTTTTAAATATATTTTTTCTCTCTATAAAGCACCTTGGGATACACCTTCCTAAGACTAAAAGGCAGAGTTCAGCACTGAATTATGAATCATAATTAATCTTTTACTCTTTTACTCAATCTTTTACTCAACAGACCACCAAAATCATCGGGGATGAACCAGGTGGTAGTGATATTAACAATACCACAACCATCCTTTTCCTGAGTTCTTTTGCTTTTATTTTATTGTTGCTGCTTTAATTTTATTTTGTATTACTGTATCTCCATTTGTGTCCTTTCCAGTCTCTCTCTTCCAACGTATTGACATTTCTGGCTTACCACTTTTCCATACACAACCGGCCAGGGACTGACAGTATTTTTGAACCTCCAGGTGGTTTCAAAAAGTGGCCCAAACATATAAGCCTTTAACTGGTGTCATTTCACGATGTACATGTCTAATTTCTTTTACACAGCATTCAGTATTAGTAAAAACTGAACTGTCCTCAGAAAAGTTCGCCCAGCACTGAGCTGTGGATTGCATTGTCTCTGAGCAAAACTTTAATGTAGAGTGATTGTGGATCTCAGACAAAGCTTTATCTAAGGATATTGGACACCATCAAAATGACATTGGCTATATCTGTGTAGAAAATACATATGCAATACTTAGTGCTTAAACTCCAGATACAGCATGTTAGTGTCATGCAATTAATTTTTACACAGTTTTGCATTGTCTGAACTATTCAGCTCAGGCATCAATGGAAAGTTATGGCTATGTTTCAATCAGTGAATAAGTTGCTTTAAATACAAAGAAATTGACAATTAACCTGATTTGCATACATTCTATTTGTGTATAGGATTAATAAATCCAGAATTGGTTTCCAATCTCCTACATAAACCTACTGGAATTAGAAACTGCAGATTTAATCTATCCCTATTTTGTAACTGTGTGAGACGACACTGTTCCGAAGGTGTATGTGTGGCAGTGTGAGGGGTGGGGGGAGGAGATATAATTTTATATTCCTCAAAAAGAAGATAGGCAAAATGAGGGGGCTGGAGCTTTGGGACTCGTTGCTGTGAGTTCTAGAAATCGATCCTTAACTCCAATACCTCAGATTGTGTACAGCTCACAGATTACTATAGCACACTTTGTATTCAGTCATAAAATATTGTTAGAGAGCAACAAATGTAAATGTGTAAATAAATACAGACAAACGTACATAACTGATTCTCTAAGGACAAATGATTTTTCCTTACTCTTCTGTGAGCTCATTAATACAACTCCAAGCAGCTTTAAAGCCACCATAAATTCTAATAAACATTTAAATCAAAATCAATGAATAGAATATAATAAATTTAAACAGAAACTCAATCCTGTTGTAAAAATGTTTCATTTGATTAGTAATTCTCTGCCTGGAGCTGTGTTGTAGAGAAATCCAGCTGGTAACATCCCATACTTTTCAATGCATGGGTGGTGACATTTTGACTTCTTTCAACTGATTTAATTGGTGGGTAGTGAAAATGGACACCAGGTGGGACATATTAACTAGCGTACTGGGTTGCAAAATACTTTTGCAGTCTGGTGCACTGCATAATGTGTCCCACCTGGGATCATGTCAATAGGAAAACCTGCTTGTACTGAAGTCAATAGGCAAACAAAAGAATAGCAAAACGTCAGCACTCATTGAAAACTGCAACATTTTAATATGTTTGAGAACTGCAGTAAATCTATCCAAAGAGAGCCCCCACTCCCCTCACCTCCTCCATTACAGTACTACCCTATACTAAGTATTTTTGCATGGAACAGGTTAACAGATCTGTCTTACCCAGGAGAGATACACAAGACTGAGGCCCTGATATTACCAGGGAGGCAGGATGGCAGCTGGGGGGGGGGGTCGACTGGGCGCGTGGGTAACCTGCCCAGTGAAATCGGTCCGTTCCCCACGCGATCGCGGGTAAATTGAAGGCACTTACCGTGACTTCCGGGTTTCCCGTTGTCAACCTGCCCAGCGGGCGGACTGCGCATCGGCATCACAGGCTGTCAGCTGGAGGAGTCCTATTTAAAGGGGCAGTCCTCCAATGCTGCTCCTGGAGCAACCAACCAAAAGTGCAGCATGGAGCAGACCAGGGGAAAGGCTGCTCCCAGATTTAACGATGCCTCACTCCAGGTCCTACTGGATGGGGTGAGGAGGAGGAGGAGGAGGGAGATTTTCTACCCAGCGGACGGGAGGAAGTGGCCTGCCTCTGCCATCAAGAAAGCCTGGCTCGAGGTGGCAGAGGAGGTCAGCAGCAGCAGCAACATCTCCCGCACCTGGATACAATGCAGGAAGTGCTTCAATGACCTAACTAGGTCAGCCAAAGTGAGTACACTTCCTCATTCTCCTACACTCCGTCTTCCACATCACCGCCCCCACCCCACAACTCCTTCTGCACTGCCAACACTCCTCTATCACATCACTCCTCACACCCATTCAAACCTCATCCTCCACTTACCTGCACTTACTCACCTCCCCAGTACTCATCCCACCACTACCACTCAACCCATCCTCACTTAGTTGGGGTCGCACATGGTGAGTCACCACACACGTGCCACGAGCAGACACTGGTGGCAGGGGCAGCTGTGGAGAGTCCGCTCCGGTGGGAGCACTCCTCTCCAGGCTCTGCTCAGCTGGACACAGATGCTGAACCCTGGGGGCCATCCTTTAAAAGGAGAACGATTGAGGGGCAGCAGCACATTTGTGAGGTGCTGGATCAGGTGCCACGCGCACTCTCCACAATAGTACAGAGGATGGAGGAGTCCAACTCCTGCATGAGTAGAATGGTGGCACAGGTACAGGACGGAATCTCTGAGGTAATGTCACAGGGACGTGAGGGCACCTCTGAGATAGTGTCGCGAGTAAGTACGGGAATGTCTGCGATGGAGGGAAGGCTAGCCTCCATCGAGCTTCAAGCACGGCTCAACAATGAGTCTGTTGAGGCCCTGACAATGGCCCTTTGGACTCAGGGTGAACAACTTTCCGCCGCCTTTATCAGGCGGGCAGATACACTAGCACTGGCCTTACAAGGCTTCACATATGTCCTCCAAACTGTCATCCAGCAGGGTGGTAGGAGTGATGTGGGCCTGGCCCAGGAGAGGGATGATGGCGAAAGGGGACATGGAAGTGGGGACGCCACTCAAAGCGCTCCCACGTCTCACCCGTTGCTCCCCTCTCAACCAGTACCCGCAATGCTGCCTCCCCTCCAGGTGGCCGAGTCTGCCCCTGCACAGGTGCAAGTGGAGCAGTCTTTGGAAGGGCCCTCACGGGCACCGAAACCCAGAGGGCGTCGGCCCAAAGCATCTAATCGGTCAGGGCATGAACAAGAACAACCTGCCACTACCTCTGCTGCAGCCACAGGGGAAGCACCACGTAGGAGTACTCGTAAGCATAAGGCGAAGGTTTTGTGAGCACAAAGGGGATGCACAAGGGTGTTTGACAGTTTGTCATGTTTTTTATTTATATTTGATTTTTGTTAATGGCACATTAAATATTATTATTGTCACCACTACTGCCACATCTTGGCCATTCTTGACTGGCTTGTGTAAGAAGTCCCTTTCATGAGGTTCTCCATGAACACCCACACTTGATGCCACCCTACAGTTGGTGTAAGTGTAGTTGCACGACTATTTTGTGCAGGTGCCTGTGGCGCAGCACTGTGTTATGGAGCTCCACGTGGCAGAGGGGGACGGCGTGCCTGGCGAGGCTGGTGATGTTGCTCATCCTCGGATGAAGTGATGAATGCAGCCATGGCACCCCCCCCCATCCTGACGGTGTGAGTTTGAGGGGGTCCGCAAAGTAGGTAAATGTGTTTGCACAGTAGAGTTTAGGGTATAAATTAATAATTTTGAGTGGAAAGACAAAGGTGTTGCAGCCAAAACATTGTCTGAAGTGACAGAGTGCCCTGCTGCAATAAATGACGTTTTCCCCCACCTGTCAAAGAATCCTTTGCATCTCCCACTGGCTGCTGGCTGAAACACGTCTGCTCCAACAGGGAGTGTTTCCCACAGCACGGGAAATACGCTGAGGATCCTTCAAAATTGCACCCCTGCCAAAATCTCCAGTCAATGAGGTCTGTCAAGTAACCCAACTACCTAAATAACAATGTAAATTATCATCCCGCCGTCTTTAATTGCCGGTGGGAGTGCGGTATGCGGGAGATGCGCGCGCACCCAATCACATCATTGGGGAACCCGGAAGTGAGCGGGTTGGAGCCGCGCTCCGGGATTCCGCCATTTTAGGAGACCCCCCGTCCCCAACGCATCTGCTCGGCCATCCGAAAATCGGCCCCTGAATCTCTCCACAACTCAGCTGCACAGAGCTCAGAACTGGGTTGAGGATTCTGCTAGTGACTAAACTATGCAAATCCATAACTTTCCTTTAAAAATGTTGAGCTCTCTAATCAAATTATAAAGCAGAAGCACAAGGAAATCAAAGTCCAATTAGTGTTTCCATTTTAAACGCTGGACGAAATGTTTCAGAAGTAAATTCACTAAATAATTGTTACTCGCATAAACGCTTAGAAACAGTTAATGCAGTCAATAACCTGTATTAGAATAGCATCAGAGTACATCCAACAGAATGTTCTAGTAGTATTGATCAACAGTATTTTTTTAAAGTGGAGACAACTTATGAAGATTCAATTCCCATGTAACTTTCTGCAGAAGTGACCATCAACTGAAAGCAACAATGTAGAATAGTATTAAATTCATTATAGAAATGATATTGTGCAACTGTATTTCAATTACAGGGAGTGATGCATGGGGATAGATATAATAACAGAATAATGGTGCAGAAAGCAGACTTTTTGTTTATTTTTTTTAACACCAATTTTCTTCCCTCCTTTCCTCTTCTTCTGAAGGCATTGACTTCATGCTAGGAGATGGCTCCCTCGGTGCCATCCAGTGCCTTGCCCAAGTGGTCATTGTTGATGAGTGACCTAAGACAATGATTGTGGGGGGAACTGCTATCAACCCTGTTTCAGTTTTCAATTGACCCAGCATCCACAGCCTTTTGGGGGAGCGAGTTCCAGATTTCCACTATCCGTTGTGTGAAAACATTGCTTCCTGATTTCACTCCTAAATGGCCTAGCTCTAATTTTAAGATTATGCCTTCTTGTTCTGGATTTCCCCACCAGAGGAAATAGTTTCTCTGCATCTACCCTTTAACATTTTAAACATCTCAATTGGATCACCCCTCAAGGCATTAAAAGCCACATTTATGCAATCTGTCTTCATAATTTAACCTTTTAAGCCCTGGTATCATTCTGGTAGATATGCACTGTACCCCCTCCAAGACCAATAATTCCTTCCTGAGATGCAATTCCCAAAACTGACTGCATTACTCCAGATGGGGTCTGACCAAGACTCTGTATAACTGAAGCATCATTTCCTCACTTTTGTATTCCAACCCCTTTAAGATAAAGGCCAACATTCCATTAGCCTTTTTGATTACTTTTTGTACCTTTTAAGGCAGAGACTGTATCAACATTCAAGATTAGATTGGATAGGTGGATGAAGGAAAAGGTTTTGAAGGGATATAGGAGCTGGGTGGGTAAATATGATTAGAATTATTTGCTCATGTGGACAGTAAACACTGATACAGACAGGTTGGGCGGAATGGACTGTTTCTTCTATGTTGTAACTTCTATGTATCTAACCAGCTTTCATATGGAAGCTGTACAATACGTATACAGGAGAGGAGTCAAAAAGCATGGGCATGATTTTAAATGGGAAAAACGGGTGGGTTATGGGAAGGGGTGGGGAGCAGTAAAAATTTTAAAAATCGAAAACCCGCCCCAACTTGCCTCCACCCACTTCCGGTTTTCATGAAGGCAGATTTTTTGTTTTTAACTCCTGGAGTCTAGGATTCCTGGGCCTGCTGCTTCACGCCATGTGAGAGGAAGCGAGAAGGCCCGAAACTGCAGGTGAGTTTCTTTATAGCGTGGCTTGTGGGCCTGGAGGAGCAGGAGTGCTTCCCCCAGGCCCAACAAGTTTACCTGCAGTGACTCTACAAACACGATCAACCCCATCCCCCCACCACGATCTCCAACTCCCCCCCACAGTCTCCGACCCCAGCAATGACCCCCGACCCCCCCCGGTGACTGAGCCTCCTGATGACTGACCCCCCCCCCCGATGACTGACTCCCCCGATGACTGACCCCCAACCCCACCCCCCGGTCTAACACTTACCTGTTCACATCCTCTTCCTTCCTCTTCCATCCGACTGAGGCCAACCTGTCAATCAAAAAAAAAATTAAAAGATGTCCTTATGTCAAAATCCGGTTGGGAAATCCGTACTTCCATGATTCCCAACAGGAACTCCACCAACCCCCCCACCCCCCCCCCCCCACCTGCTGCACCCCCGATAAAATCATGCCCAATATGTCCACTTTAAATTTCGGTATAATAGGGAATTGTTATGGGAGCAAGACAAATACCAATTGTCTGGTCACCGTTTGCCTGCTGTGAACAGTGCATGTTTCAATCAGTTTCTGGACCAGGATGGACAACATTTGCTGCTGGAATCTGGAGTGGGAGAGGCAACAGAGCTGGTACAATTGGCTGATGACTTTTACAATAAGTTTCTGAGTTGATACAAATGTACCATACTCTTTCTCCTGCTCCTGCAACACTTTTCCATTAACTCAGAAGCACAATGGAAAAACCAACTGTACCAGAACTGCTGCCTCTCCCGCTGCCAATTCTGGCAGCTGCGTTCTCCTCCATCTGCCCCACAATTCTAGCAGCTCTGTCCTTCCCCCAATTCTGCCAGCTATCTTCCACCTTCCCCCTGCAGATTGTGCATGCTTCTCTTCACCTCCCCCCCCCAACCCTCTCACCCCAGCTCATAATTCTGACAACCTTCTTTCACCTCCTTCCTGATTTAAAAAATAAATCATTCTCAGAATATTGCTTATCCCCAGATTCTGGCCTCATTGTGGGGGCACTTGTACCCCCACCCCACTCATTATGCTGCAGGTGGCTGGCTGTGGCCTGGCTGGTTAAGAACTGGTAGCTGGTCACTAATGGTTGGCTGCAGACTGGCTGGTGGTGGTGTACAGCGGCTTGACTGAGGCTAAGCTGGCAGTTCTAGAGGCTAACTACACGTGATGGGTAGTTTTTAGTGACTGGCTACTACTGATGGATGGATGTGTTCTAGTGGCTGACTGCTGGTGAATGTTGGCTGGCTTCTAATAGTGGCTGCCTGCTGGTAGTAGCTAGCTGGCTGGCTGTAGCTGGCTCTGGTGGATGGGTAGCTTCTGGTGGCTAGCTGCTAGTTATAAATGGGTGGCATGCTGGTTGGCATCTGGTGACTAAATGCAGGTGGTGGTTTGGCTGACTTGGTTATGGCCGGTGGGCTGACTGCAAGCTGGCGTCAGCTATTCAGTTTAAACTCACTGAGCTGTAGTTTTGCACATCATGTAATATCATAAGGTATTTTTTAAAATAGTGGAGTAATGGTGGGGATCACAGCAGCACAGTGGGTCCGAGGATTTTCAGCCCTCTTGTGTCAATATAGTGCCTCATCATACAAATGTAGAAATTAACAGTACAGAAGGAGGCCATTGGCCCATCGTGTCTGTGCCTGCTCTTTGCTAGACCATTCCAAAACTCATCCCGTTGCCTTGTGCTCTCCCCATTGTATCTCCCTGCATCTTCCTATGCTTCAAATATTTATCCAATTTTCCTTTAAAAGATCCAATGCTGTCCCTCAACCACTCTCTCATCACCAAATTTCAAGACTGTGCTCCCTATGCCCAAGTGCAAAGTATCTATATATACCTTAAGTCTAGGGTCCATCACTTCCAACCCATCTCCAAACTGAGCAATTCCCATATACCCTAACTCCTGTTTCCTATCCATCAACCAATTTTCTATCCATGCTGTTAAATCTCCTCTTCTACAATGTGCCTGATTTTTTTTTTAACAAGCCTCTTGTGAGACTCTCATCAAATGCCTTCTAAAGATCCATATATACTGCACCTACCTTTATCTATCCAATTGGTTACCTCAAAAAACTCTATTAAATTTATCACTTCCACAAGGCAGCTCACAGCACTTCACATGCAATGAATTATTTTTTTGCAGTGTAGTCACTGTTATGTAGGCAATTACACTCACGGTGGAACTTTACAAGTAATTCCCAGCATTTCTCTTGCTTTATTTCACCAGGAGAGCTATCTTAGCATTCACAACATAAACACAGGCCCTATAGTTTTGATGGAGGCATTTACTACCATTATCAGTACTCAGATAATCCTGCCTCCATAGCTATCTCTTACTTTCTCTTGTTCCAGCAAGACAAGGAAAGAGAAATCAATCACAAATGTCAACACCTGGTTCAAGTTCAGGTGTGAATATAGAAAGAGAAATGTAATAAAAGGTTGCTAGAAAAGAGCTATATGGAGGAATAGAGAGATATATGAAGCACTATTTATATAGTGCCTTTAACGTTTCACTACTTTAAAGGCGCTGTATAAATGCAAGTTGTTGCTGAAAAGGATGAAAAACGTATAAATACTACGTGGCCATCCTCCGTGGCTCATGTGATAAATGCATTGTGCGTGTTCTTTAGCACAACTATGCCTCGGGTACGTGGCCTGACGTAGAATGTGTTCACTGCTGACACCCATGGTGACAATTCAGGAATTGCTTTACGGTTGTAAGGATCCTTCATGAAATGAATTTCTGAAGTTCGTAGTGAACAAGGCCTCACAGTGCAAAACTTCTAGCTGCTAAACTGAAAAAGAAATTGGCCCTCTCACATAAAGAGAGTAATGGATGGCTGGTGTGGTAAAAGGAAATGTTGCACTGGTGCAGTACTGGTTCTGTATTAATGTTGGGGCTAAAGTACACATGTGAGACAGAGCAGGAGGAGTTTTACTCAGCAGCTGGCTGCACCATTACCTAACCTGGGAGCACTTGATGCTGGCTTTGGGTGCCCGAAATGAGAACGGGGCTGATCTTCACTTACAGCGGTGGCGGAAAACTGGCCGTAGCGGATCGGCCATCCATTCCACACCCGGCCTGATTCCTTTTCATTGAAGTTAATGGGGCGGGGTCTAGAACGGGCAGCTGATCAGCTACCACCAGTTTTACACCACCGCCAGAAGTGAAAATTACCCCAAAAGCATTTGTTTCATGAGCACTAATATCCTTTATGTCGATAAGCTAAAGTTTGGTGATGAATCAGTGTAATTGCACATATATCTGGGTTCAGTCAACAGTTTAAAGATCTGATCTTTTCGATTATGCAAATGCCTTGTAATTCACCAAATGCCATTTACTGTAGAGTTAAAGAGAAAACTATGAATCCTAGCACAACTTATTAATGTTTCACTACAGTGTGATATTTTATTAGAAAATTACAGCAGACATTTGTCCACATTTTTTGCAATGGAAAATATGCAAAGAAAGTTCTGCAAATAATGCTTCTGAACCTAAAAGTTCAAGTTGACATTTGTTTGGTGGTTAGTGCGAACACTCTGCTGATTGTTCCTCAAACAGTGTAATGTGGTTCCCAGTTAAAAGAGTCAGATAGTTGAGGGAGCAGAAAGGTCAGAAGAATATCAGATCATTTAATCCCACCTGCAGTTCTAATGCTGGTTCAATTAGTCTGAGAACAGAAAACATTAGGCCTTTGATGTGGTAATGAAGTGTGAAGAAAACATCTGTTTTACTGAATGATATTCCAGTTTTGCTGATAGAAATCAAACAATACAGCTGTTGTTGGAAGTATCCATCATGAATCTTTATTGCTTAACTCAGGTCACAGTGTGGGCTTTGATACATTTAAAACAAGGTTAGAATGAACTTTAAACTTTTATGTTGAACAATTAGTGCGTTAGTGATTTTTTGACTCCTCATTTATTGACATTTTTGATGCTCAACACAATCCACAATTTACCCATTTTCTTTGGACAAAATAACAATTTCAGACACCCATCAAGAAGTCAAACATATGAAGTTCATCTGCTACTTGAGAGACTGATTTCTCAGACCAAGAAATAGTTGGACCTTCAATTGGCCTATATGTGCTGTGGTTGGTATATTGATCTGTGTGCTGTCCCATGGGTTTGATGGAAGGTTGTCCTAGTAGGGAGAACCTTGGGAAATGAAGTCTGTGTCAATGTTTCTCTGCAGATTTATCTGGGGAAATTGAGTCAATTTACATCAATTTTGAGCAAAAATTAAGTTTACCAGGTTCACTTCAGATTGATTCTAGAATACATTAGGAGACCAGTGATGAAACTATAACATCTAAAGACATATCTACGAACTTTCATGGATTTAGCCCGAGGTTCAGAGTTTCCTTTGGGTAAGGTACAAGAATTTTAGAGAAATCACAAGTCTTGATGGACAAGAATGTAAAAAATAAGCTGATTATAGACAGGCAGAGTGAGAGCTTTGGCTAAATGACCCACAGTCTGCATGCATTTGATTGAGCAAAACATGACAACCTTTCTCACTCTGCTGATGCCTATACATTACTTGCCCACACAAGCATTGTCCCACATAATCACACAGTGAACAGAACATAAATGTTCCCAAGTGTGACTGTGAACAGGAATGCTGCAAACACCATATTCATAGGAAAACTGATCCCCTTTCCTCACAAAGGTCATCTCTGATTGTCCCTTGCCCGATTGCTCCATTTTCAAAGGCCACTCTTTCAACCATTATGCCCCTACCCTCACATTCTTTTCTAAACCACTTTGTTACCTCTTGCCTCTTAAAAGATTCCTAAAAGCCTAGAGGGCAGGTTTATCTGCTTCTTCCCCCTCCATCCTGGCAGTGGGCAGGGATATGCTGCTCCTGGCCAGCCCCAGAATCATTGGGATTTCCTTCCCTGGGCCATTTAATGGCACCTTTTGGCTGCTGATCTCTATCGGCAGCTAGAAGATCCCAACTGACTGAATCATCCTGTGGTGGGGATGGGATGTGGTGAAGAACAAAGACTTTGGCTTGTGCCCAGGATCCCATGAACCCGCCAGAAGGCAGAGGTCTGGAGGCAGGCCACATTGCCATGTTTTCCTGATATCCCTGCACTGGGACGCCCAGTCGATGTTCCATCAGAAACAGGAAAATGCCTCCAACTGGCTTATTCCTACTGTAGGCACAGGACAAGCTTCCCCCTGCCAACCTCCCCCTTCTTCCCCTCTCTGCTGCCTCCCAGGAAAGGCCCAAAAGTCCTGGGGCAATATTAAAGGAGTGAAGACCCAGCAATCCAGGTCTGGGCTCTTCCTCAAGGGCGAGGGAGGGTCTCTTTGACCTTACCTTCAGTTTCCCTCTTCACTAAATTCATTATTTCTTAATGTCTAAATCTCCCCATGTAAAGTGCTCTGAGACTTTTTTTAAACGTAGGCAGAGCTATATAAATTATTGTCTGCAGAGGCCAATAACTGATCAGAAATTCCTTCATCTCTGAAGTACAGGGTGCATTTGTTCCTCTCTTAAAAATAAAATTGTATTAGATTGATCTTTACTATTAATGTGTCATTACAGTGCTCTAGAGTGTGCACCAATTAATATTACAAAATCAACTTGCATCTGGATGATATTAAAGGGTGTTAGATAGATAATAACTTCATCCATCTTCATTCATCTTCACATCAGTCCCAAAAGAATTCTTATTCACAATGGTAAACATTATTTTTGTTGCTTCCTCTTAATACACATTAAGAATTATAACATGGAATGGCATGGGAGTAATTTAAGGATTTTACACAATAAAATTAAATAAAAATAGCTGTTAGAAACATATTATTTCACACTTAATTAATGAGCAGTGAATGATTTGAAAACCAGCTTTCACTAAATTTCTTGGTCTTGTTAGATGAGCCTCACTAGTTCAATGCAATGGTGAGGTGTTCCAATCCATGGGGCAGGAGGAACTATTAGAATAGTTCAGAAGGAAAATAGCATTTCTTCTTGGCTGATTATAGAACACTAATTATGGTGGAAAGTCTGTGGTCCAGGCCATTTCATTTTCCAACCTAATACTGAATCTGTTCCTGTGGGAGATAGTAATTCATAGTATCACAGTATGCTACAGCATAGGAGGAGGCCATTCGGCCCATCGTGCCTGTGCCGGCTCTTTGAAAGAGCTATCCAATTAGCCCCATTCCCCTGCTCTTTCCCCATAGCCCTGTAAATTTTTTCCCTTCAAGTATTTATCCAACTCCGTTTTGAAAGCTACTATTGAATTTGCTTCCACCACCCTATCAGGCAGCGCATTCAAGATCATAACAACTCGCTACGTAAAAAAATGCTCCTTCATGTCGCCTCTGGTTCTTTTGCCAATCATCTTAAATCTGTGTCCTCTGATTACTGTCCATCTTGCCTCTGGAAACAGTTTCACCTTATTTACTCTATCAAAAGCTCCTGATTTTGAACACCTCTATCAAATCTCCTCTTAACCTTCTCTGCTCTAAGGCGAACAACCCCAGCTTCTCCAGTCTTTCCACATAACTGAAGTTCCTCATCCCTGGTACCATTCTAGTAAATCTCCTCTGCAACATCTCTAAGGTCTTGACATCCTTCCTAAAATGTGGTGCTCAGAATTGAACACAATATTCCAACTGAGGCCTAACCAGTGTTTTATAAAGGTTTAGCATAACTTCCTTTCCTTTGTATTCTATGCCTCTATTAATAAAGCCAAGGATCCCATATGCTTTTTTAACAGCCTTCTCAACTTGTCCTGCCACCTTCAAAGATTTGTGTGCATATACCCCGAGGTCTCTCTATTCCTGCACTCCCTTTAAAATTGTACCATTTAGTGCATATTGCTTCTCCTCATTCTTCTTATCAAAATGTATCACTTCATAATTTCATCTGCCATGTGTCTGTCCATTTCACCAGTCTGTCTATGTCCTCCTGAAGTCTGTTACTATCCTCCTCACTGTTTACTACATTTCCGAGTTTCATATCATCTGCAAACTTTGAAATTATACCCTGTATACCTAAGTCCAAGTCATTAATACATATCAAAAAGAGCAGTAGTCTTAATACCGACCCCTGGGGAACACCACTGTATACTTCCCTCCAGTCTGATAAACAATCGTTCACCACTATTCTCTGCTTTCTGTCCCCCAGCCAATTTTGTATCCATGCTATCACTGTCCCTTTAATCCCATGGGCTTTAATTTTTCTAACAAGTCTATTATGTGGTACTTTATCAAATGCCTTTTGAAAGTCCGTATACACGTCAACCCTCATCAACACTCGCCATTACTTCATAAAAGAACTCAATCAAGTTAGTCAAACACAACTTTCCTTCAACAAATCTGTGCTGATTTTAATTTATTAGCCCATACTTTTCCAAATGCTAATTAATTTTGCCCAGATTATTGTGTCTAAAAGTTTCCCCACCACCGACGTTAGGCTGACTACCCTGTAATTGCCGGGTTTATCCCTCTTCCCCCTTTTTTGAACAGGGGTGCAACTTTTGCAATCCTCCAGTCCTCTGGCACTGCCCCCATATCTAAGGAGGATTAGAAGATTGTGGCCAGAGCCTCTGCAATTTCCACCCTTACTTCCCTCAGTAACCCAGGATGCATCCCTTCTGGACTGGGTGACTTTTCTACTTTGAGTGCTGGCAATCTTTTAAGTACCTCCTCTTCATCTATTTTTATCCTATCCAATATCACCACTACCTCCTCCTTTAATGCTACAATGGCAGCATCCTCTTCTCTATTGAAGACCGATGCAAAGTATTAATTTAGTACCTCAGCCAATCCCGCTGCCTCCACAAGTAGATCTCCTTTGTTGTCCCTAATCGGCCCATCCTTCCTTTGACTACCCTTTTACTATTTATATATTTATAAAATACTTTTGGGTAATGTTAACCGCTAACCAATTGTCATACTCTCTCTTTGCCCCTCTTACTTCCTTTTTTAGATCTCCTCTGTACTTTCTGTTTTCAGCCTGGTTCTCTACTGTATTAAGAACCTTACATTTGTCATAAGCCTCCTTTTTCTGTTTCATTTTAATCTCTACATCTTTAGTCATCCAGAGAGCTCTAGCTTTGGATGCTCTTCCTTTCCCCCTCATGGGAATGTGTCCACTTTGTACCAGAACCATCTCCTCCTTGAAGGCCTCTCATTGTTCAATTACTGTTTTGCCATCAATTTTTGATTCCAATCCACCTGGGCAAGATCCCTTTTTAACTCACTGAAGTTAGACCTCCTCCAGTTAAGTATTTTTATGCTTGTTCTTTTCCATAACTATTCTAAACCTGATGATATTATGATCACTGTTCCCCAAATGTTCCCCCACTGAAACATACTCCACTTACCCCACTTCATTCCCCAGAACTAGATCCAGCACTGTTTTGTTCCTCGTTGGGCTGGGAACACACTGATCAAGAAAGTTCTCTTGTACATATTTCAGGAATTCCTCTCCCTCTTTGCCCTTTACACTGTTGCTATTCGAGTCTATACTAGGATAATTTAAGTTCCCCATTATCATTTCTCTATGGTTATTGCATCTTTCTGTAATTTGCCTCCAAATTTTCTCCTCTATCTCCTTCCCACTATTTGGTGGCCCATAGTATACACCCAGTAGCGTAATAGCTCCTTTATTGTTCCTTAATTTCAACCAACCAAATTCTTTCTTTGACCCCTCAACTACATCATCTCTTTCCCGTGCTGTAATAGTGTCTTTGATCAATACTGCCACCCTCCTCCTTTCTTTCCTTCCCTATCTTTCCTGAATATCTTGTAGCCAGGAATATTAAGTTCCCAATCCTCCCTTTCTTTGAGCAAGGTCACTGTTATTGCCACTATATCATAGTCCCATATGGCGACGTGTGCCTGCAGCTCACCAACCTTATTTACCACGCTCTGTGCATTTAAGCACATGCACTTCAAACCCATCTTAAACTGCCTTGCATTTGCCCCCTGTCTGATCCCTCTATTTCTGAACTATCCTTTACCCTAGCGCTCTGTGTCTCTCCCAGTCCTCTGTGCACCTTGTTTCTCCTCTCTAATGTTTCATCCTGGTGCCCATCCCCCTGCCAAATTAGTTTAAATTAATTAATGCAAAACTGTTTAAATATCACTCTTTTCCCCCTCTCTTAATTCTCTTTTCATTAAAGAAGTCACATGGGTAGGAGCAGCAGCCTCGTGGTTCTTTGCCCAAGTAAACGTTCTTCATTTCAGAGTTTCAACAAAGGAAAGGAAAAGACTTACATTTATATAGCGCCTTTCACGACCTCAAGACGTCCCAAAGCGCTTTACAACCCTCCAGGATTGCCATGGAGTCTCCAGGAATTAAAGAATAATCTCCAGGACACTGCTACGAGCAACCCAGGAGAAAAATCATCAGGGCAATAAAAAATTGTGCTTTTAAAACAATTTTCTTTGAACACACTTGCCTATTATTTATAAAAATATCAGACATGGGGATAAAAGGCTGTTTGACTGACAGTAAAGAATCATTCAATTCTTAGAGGGCTTGACGGGGTAGATGCTGAGAGGCTGTTTCCCCTGGCTGGAGAGTCTAGAACTAGGGGTCATAGTCTCAAGATAAGGGATCGGCCATTTAGGAAAAATTTCTTCACTCAGAGGGTTGTGAATCTCTACCCCAGAGGACTGTGGATGCTCAGTCGTTGAGTATATTCAAGACTGAGATTGATAGATTTATGGACACTAAGGGAATCACGGGAGATGGGGATAGAGCGGGAAAGTGGAGTTGAGGTGGAAGATCAGCCATGATCTTATTGAATGGCAGAGCAGGCTCGAGGGGCTGAATGGCCTACTCCTGCTCCTATTTCTTATGTTCTTATGTTCAATCGGGTAATGAAGAGTCTATTCGCTGTCCAATTGGTATGCAAAGGCAGTGTACCGGGAGTATGGACAAGTTGGCAGGAGTGTGGGGGTGGGGCGGTTGGAGGCAGAGGGTCATGTGATGACAAGTCCAGGTATATGTCCAACTAGTGTTGGCAATCCTATTTACAACCAATCAAGTACTTTTGAAATGTAGTCACTGTTGTAACATAGGGAAACGTTCCAGCCAATTTGCGCACAGTAAGGCCTGTTTCAGGCAATAGAGACCTTTTAATATGGAAATCGGGGTCCTACGACATGAATAGGCCCCCCGACTGCTCAGTGCAGGCTCTGACCAGTTCCACAGGCGATGGAGCTGAAGTGGCCTGCTAAAGGTAAGTGTTGAATCCTGGAGGAGCAGCCTTGGGATCCCCGCCCTCTGCGATTGCATCCCCCTCCTCCCCTCCCCAGCAACTTATCTTGCTGGCGGCCACTCCTGTTTGGCGTCCCGCAGCTCGCCAATGAGATTCAAACGAGGCCTCAAAATCTCTGGGGCTTCCGCCCAAAAACCAAAATAGATCCCCTTGTCTCTTCTTCGACTAGTGCCATGGGATCTTTTACATCCACCTAAGAGGGCTTGTTTAACATCTCATCCAAAAGACGGCACCTCCGACAGTGCAGCACTGCCTTAGCCCTAAGTATTAATTGTATTCATGTGATTTATATCAATTAGTGTTAATTGTATTCAGGTGGTGCATATCAATTGGGAACGCTCTTGTATCCATTTATAAGAGAGCTGATGTAGGGTGTGGGTGTAATGTGGATCTCTGTGAATAAAGGCTTGGAAACAACTGAAGACTAAGCTCTAGTGTTCTATCCTTCACCACCTGGCTATCCAAATTATAACACTAAGGTGTCAGCCTAGATTTTGTTCTCAAATCTCTAGAGTGGGACTTGAACCCACGACCTTCTGACTCAGAGGCGAGAGTGCCACCACTGAGCCACGGCTGATGCTTTTGAGTTTTGGCAGCGTGTTTGACCATTGGGGAGCATCACAGTGAAATCTCACCCTTTAATCGACTGATATTCAACTCACAAACCCCTTCAGCAAGGGTCACTGGTTAGACGTCCTCAGCATAAATTCTGGCTAACTATTTCCTTCCCTAGTCAACCACACAGATCAGAGATCAGCGATCCATCATTCCTAGAATTTCCCAAATATCTAATTTTTATGATCAGGCTCAGTGTTGCATTTTGCAACCGAGCAAAAAACTAAAGTGCTTCATAATCTTTAATAGATAAATCTATAAGTGAAGTGGTAGCACAAGCACTAATGCAACCTGCTTCTAGAGTGCAGGAACATTACAGAAGCTCTACTGTCCTCTCACACATACATCATTCTTGGAATACAAGCAGAGCCTGCAACTCAAAATATATTTTTTAATTTATGCAAACAAAAAATGCACGAGTCCCACTCAATACAATATTTATTTTCTGAGCAGATTTAGCTTTAATAACAAACTCATGCATTATCTAATCAGGACTAATTGTTGGATAAATGTCTGAGTACAAATTCGGTATGACCCATTTTCAGGTTCATTAATGACAGGGCACCCAAACTGGAAGGTTTGAGGCTGACCTGAAAGTAGGCCTCAGGCCTCATTGTAATAATTGGGCAAGCTGCTGACGCCTCCAGAGGCAGCTCATTCATGTCAATCCATCCAATTTTAGCCTTCAGTAGGTCCCAGGAGGAGGGTGGGGGCAGAAGAACAGGAGGGGGGCAAACGGGGCCAGCAGTGGCCCTCAGGAGTGTTGTGGAGCCGGGAGGGGTTTAAAAAAATGGTACTTTTTGTTGGCGGCCGCTTGTTAGACCCCAATCACCGCAGGAAAACCTGGTGCCTGCTCCGCTCAGGGCAGCCCAATGTCAGGGAGGAGTCCTAAAACAAGCGTTAGACACCTCATTAGCGTATGGAAGAGGTCTAACCTCTGTTTTAGGCAGCTGCCAGGAATGCCTGAAAAATCACCTGACCCAATATGGGGTCGGGTGGATTTCAGGCGCCTTTGAGGCGCGAGACATAGCCCCACAAAATTGGACCTTTTTGCCCCCATTTTCTGCCCAGGAAACAAGCATAACGAGGTCCAATTTCTACCCCATTTTATCCAGTCAGAACATGAGGTGTACCCTCTAAATACAGAAAAGTAAATTTATATAACCGCTGGAAAACTATCTGTAATTGCTTCAGGGAATTCACAGCGGCTATTTTCAGCTTTTTGAAGTCAGAAATAGATAAATCTATAAAATAAATTGAAGTAAAATCCAAATGGTACAAGTCAATAAGTGAAGTACTAATTTTGGAAAGTTTGGATAACATTGTTTGGGTGATACACTTTAAAAAAAAATCTTTTGTACCTAAAACAAATTAATAGAGCAATAAAATTCCACTCAAAAGAGGGCATTCTGTATAAGGCATTGATCAGATGTTATTTGGAGTACTGTGGCAGTTCTGGGCACCTAATCACATGAAGGGTTGTTTATTGCCTCTGAGAAGGCACAGAGGCAAGCAACAGAAAATATTCCAGGAATTTAATTTATAAGGAAAGATCAGTTGGGCTTGTCCTCTTGGTGAAGAGGAGGCTTTGAGGTACCCTAATTGAAATTCCTAATGTTATGAGAGGGATCCAGGCAAATTGTGCACTGCAGCAAAGAGTTCAAATACCAGGGGACACAAGTTAAACATTAAGAAGTTAGGAGTAAGAAGGGAAGCCAAGTGAAACTTTTTTTGCGCAGAGGGTAATAGGGTTGTGGAATAAGTTATCAGGGATGGCCACTGAAGCAGACAACATAAATGGATTCAGGAGGCAATTAGATACATTTCTGGAGAGAGAGAAGGGATATGTGGGATTGAGATCTCTCAGAAAGGGATGCAGTTGTTGATTTAAGGGTCTTTGCATGTTTTTGAAAATTCTTTTGTTCTTAAGCCCTTACTTAATGAGGCACTCAGTTTTATTTCTTAAGAGATCTACTAGAAAAACAAAATGGTGAACATGGAAATACAGACCGCATAACAAAGTATATGGAAGACTTAGCACAGGAAGTGGGTTTCCTGAAGGTTAATTTCCCGCTCTCTTTCACACTCTAATCATATTTCATTAAATCTTGCTACATACTGAAGTGTCAGTCAGTCGTTTGAGAAAATCTGGTGTTGCAAGAACTTTACCTTTTATGACTCGAAATTATGTACTGCTGTCCTTTCTCCATGATTAATGTGAGTCTGAGTTGTACAAAATACATAGATATTCTTATATAATCTGCTTTTAGAAATCTTATTTCAGGCTTGCAGCAAGAAAGGCCAAAGAGAGAGATACAAATAAACTATTGCTCTTTTTCTCCACTCTAAATTACACAATTGTAACAAATCCTTTCATTTACAGTTTTCTTCTTCTGCTGAAAGCTAGTTACATCCAACGCTTTTTCAGCAAGGTAAGTGGTTGAGTCTTGCAGATTTCTCCATGACCACCATCAGCATTGTCACTGTGTGCTCAGCTAACACGAGAGGCAGTTACTGTGGAGCAAAAATAAGACACTTCTCTGTAAAGCAGTCACGCAAAGAATGACCACTTAGATGAGGTTGCAAAAGGCGGCTGGGACTGGTGGAGCAATGCCCCAGCGTAAGTTGCTGCCTTTGG
Source organism: Heptranchias perlo (assembly GCF_035084215.1). Taxonomy (NCBI): domain Eukaryota; kingdom Metazoa; phylum Chordata; class Chondrichthyes; order Hexanchiformes; family Hexanchidae; genus Heptranchias; species Heptranchias perlo. The sequence goes on from NC_090346.1 coordinate 4,520,313, forward strand.
GCGAGGAATGAAATAAAAACAAACGGGTGAGAAAAAAAATCTTCTTAATAACAGATCTTGTGCATATGGGGCAGAGGTACACTGAGCTCTTTCTCAACATTCTCTTTTGCTTCATGATTCACTATGGCGGTAGAATGAGAAATGTATGACAGCAAAAGTAGAGGTTAGAGCGTTTGGGGGCCTATCGTTTCACTATGCTAACTATTGACAACGGTATGAGCAAAAGGCATCTGACTAAGGCACAAACAATTGTATCAATGATAGGTGTAATTTGGTATTCAAACTTTGCAATTCTTTTAAAAATGTTGAAATGGGTCTCATTACTTGTAGGAGCACTAACTCTCATTACTGTGTCTATTATCAATATTACCCATTTGTTGAGGTGATGGTGCTTTTCCGACCAGTAGTGACTGTTGATTAGGATAATTAAGGTGATGATCTGGTCCATTATTTTCAAAAAATCAATTGGAATTAGAATACAGGGAACAAAGGGTTAAGTGCAGGGTTGTAATGTAATGTGCACACCTGCACAATTAGTTAATCAAATTGAAATGAACCAAATTGGCCCAGGATCAGGGGTGGCAGAGAACAGTGTTCTGGTTACAGCAAATGTTTCATTAAATAAGCACAGGAGAAACTTTTGTCCACTTACAATTATTAAAAGTAGATCTGCTAGTAAAAGCATCTCAGCACTTCAGTAAGGAGGTGATTGGATAAACTAAGCAACAAGACTGAAGATTAAGCTAAAATGTTCCTTCGACTGTTTTATATTGCCAGCAATTACCTGGGTGTACCAGCAATTAACCTTTCTAAATGGATAGGCTCTAGTAAGTTCTGAGTTGAATTTTATACTGAATAAACTCATACTAGATTTTGCAAGTAGATGCATATGCCTTGTGAAGAATTTATCCACTATCAAAGTCAGGGGCTGTTAGATTTATATAATCGATAAATAATTCTGTTTTTTTATGTTCTTAAATATTTGTTTAGAGAAAAACCTAAAGAATTGGAGGACTTACTTTATATTGATGTCCGTTAGTGTGCAGAGATATTATCGTGTATGTGGTGATTCATTCAGTCACAGAGCCAGTAGCTGAATTCGATTCTTGTGCTGTGGACAAAAATCAGCCTAAAACTTGGAGCTGGGGCTTTTTAAGTGTTTAACTTTATTTCTGTGTTTAACTTTATTTCTGTGTTTTAGTGTTTATGTGTTTGTGTTTTTTTATATACAGGGGAGGGAGAGGAAGAGAAATACAAATGGAGTAGTGACAGCAGCAGTCTGATGCCTAACCATGTGATACAGTTAAAATGGTCCTGTAAATGAAGTGTCATCACAGTGCTCCTGAGCCCACACCCATTCTATAAGTACATGTATGTTGTGATTTTTACTCTGATGTTCCAACAAAGTACTATTTGTACCAATAAGCACAAACTCCGCAACGAGGCTATACTGTTATAAAGTTCATAGTGTAAGGCTCGGTAGAATAAATACATATGCATGAACTTAGCATTACAGTCGTCACAGAATTTGTTGTGGGTAATGTCTGAAGCTCCCTTTTTTTATTCATTCTTGGGATATGGGCATCACTAGCAAGGCCAGCATTATTCAACAGGGTAAAGACCTAGCTAAAATTCTTGCAAAGTATTATCAAAAGTTATTCTCTTAAACTGAGTGCACTTTACAACAAGTAAGTTTTCACTTGATGATACCAGGAATTCATGAAGTGATTCAATCCGGCTACACACACTGTACACTTCAATGGCTGCAGCTTTCATCAATAAAGAGAAGGCCTTTGACAGGTTGGATGTTAGTACTTAATATAAACTCTGGTTCCAAATCTGGTTTAAACCACTAATAATAAAATGAAAAGTCCATTTCTTATCAGTATTAATTCTGTGTTGAGGAATGTCCATCAAACAGGAGTTTCTATATCATAGAACTAAAAATATAAGCATTGTACAATTCACAATAAATTGAAATGTTTGAAACTTATTGCATTATCTTGACATGGAAATCTTCAGTACTCAAGGGGTTAAAGGTGGAAAGTGTTTTTTTTAGCAATCGAACAATAACATTTCTTCACACATTGTCAGGTCTCCTTCTAGAGCAACTAATGGAGCACTCAAGGGCTTAACAAAATTGGTCCATCAGATCTCTGCTCCCTCCGCCATTAACCGTGAGATCTAGGCAGAGATACTCATACTTCCCAAAGCACTTGCTCCATCATTTGAACTTTGTGGTCACAGCAGCAAAGATTCCATCAGATCACATGTAGTCCACTTTAATCAGGGATTCTGTAGTTTCAGTCTTATGGATGAAAGACTTTACTTGTGCCTAACACCATTGTGAGGTATATTAATATGCTTCAGAGGAGGTGAAGTACCCATGCTACACATATTGCCTTTCATAGACTGAAGTTTAATCAGATTTAGACTGGTTAGGTACTTATTTTACATGCTGTGACAGATTTTGAGATTTAAATCCAAGGCTTCGAGCCTAAAGGAAAACTCAAAATTATCCGAATGGTGGGAAGAAGCCCTGAGATAATGCAATCAAGGTAAGTCACACTCTTGCTCCTCCTGGATCCACTAAGGAAAATTTTTGACTTACCTTAAAGAGCCACCTCATCTTTGCTGCCAGGTTTTACTGAGCGGAGTGCTCGTGGTGGTCGCCCTGCTCAGTAGGCCATTAAATTGCTATTGGTATCCTAATGACGAATTTGATGAATTCATGTCGGAATTTTAACTCAGCCTGCCCGGTGGGAACGGGGCAGGAGCACAGTTAAAATAGCTGTGCAAAAACTCACCGCCCCATTCCTGTTTGATTCCCGCCTGCTGGCATCTTAACTGGACCTAGATAGGATGGTGTTGGACAAGAATACAGCAGGGAATGTAAGTCTTTGTACAGCTATTTTAACTGCACTCCTGCCCTGTTCCCACTGGTCAGGTTGTGTTAAAGTTCCCCCAATTCTCTCCACATTTTTCTAATCCCCTATTGTTAGAAGTGTCAAGAACGCTTTGTTAGCATTACTGGAATACACTGCAAGTGAATTCTTGAATAAATACTCTATTGTAAGTCCTAACACACTAACTAATTCCTCTTTATACAACTTCTTGAAATACCACAGTCTCATTCATATCACTCAGTGAGCTAGTAGTAATAAATAAGTAACTCTGTCACAAAGCACAGTTCATTAAAATGTGGATTTTGTGTGTTGATACAGCACTGGGATAGGGAGGTAGTACAACAGGTCATAACGAATCAGATGCAGCAAGAAAAGAAAAAAAAAGAATCCATGAAGGACCAGCGATGGAAGAATAAACACGTTGATGCAACTTGTAAGCATGTAAGCTATTTTGATAAGGTCAGCAAAGCCGAAAAAGTAAATTGCTCTTGGATGAAAAAGAATGAACTTGCATTTAGATCATGCTTTTTATGTCCTCAGGATGTCCCAAAATGCTTCAGTCAATTAATTATTTTTGAAGTGTAGTTACTGTTACGTAGGCAATTGTGGCAGCCAATTTTTGAACAGAAAGATCTCACAAAAAACAAATGAGATGAATGACTAATTAATGTATTTTTGGTGGTGTTGGTTGAGGGAGGAACATTCACAGGACAATATCCTAACCTTCTGGAAGAGACAGAGAAAGCCTTAGTCTAACTTAATCTAAGTCCAATCTAATTTAATCGGTGTCAAATTTTGTTTGATAACGCTCCTGTGAAGCTCCTTGGGACATTTTACTATGTTAATGCAAGTTGTTGTTGTAATTTAAAAGACTGCTCCTCTCAACAATGCAGCACTCAGCCTGGGTTATGTGCTGAAGTCTAATGTGGGGCTTGAATCCGCAACCTCCTGACTCAGAGGTATTGATGCTACCAACTGCCAAGCTGCTTTCGGGGTAGATTTGAAAATCCAATTTGAGTAAGCAACCTTCAATCTGTTTCACTAGTTTATCTCCTTTCAACGGAAAACAATCAAATAAAATGATTAGCGATTTTTCAGCTCATCCTTAGTGACAATTAAGGTTGCATTTTCCTGTTAGACTTGACGATGAATGACTTCATCCATTTTGTGGATCTTCAAATTGCTACTTCCTGTATGTTCATATTTAAAAATATTGATGTGAAAAAATGCATAGAATGTGCATTAAATGTGCACTGATTGTAAAATGCATTTTCTGTATTGCCTCCAAAAACTAAAACATTGTTTGCTATCACTAAGAAACATCAAAACAGTGTGATCTCTCTGAAAATGTTGATCAAAAACTAGCAAACTAACAGGATGCCCTTCAGGCCAATTACTCACGGAAGGGCTGATCTAACCTAATTACTTCCATTAAAATGGCACTACCACACCTGGAAGGGTTGGTTGGATGATTTTTGTAGTAATTATTTTCATTTGTTTTGGCCGTCAGTTCAAATAATTAATTTGGGGCGCAATTGCTGTAAATTTTGGAGGTGTTGAACCCTGTTTCCTTTCTCTGTTCCTAAACACCCGGAGTAAGAGCCCTTGTCAGATCAAAGGATGCCCAGAAAGATTGGTAATGCAAGATAGTGCAGAGAGAAAATACTGCTTTCAGAGTAAAGCCAGACTGAATATGAGCCAGGACATACCATAAATTCTTTTTATGTGCACTAATACCATCCCCTTTCAAGCCCTGTCTCTTATTACATAATTGCAAGCCATTAAAGATGCACTATATTTTATTTCTCACTTATGAGATACAGGAAGGGCTGGTGCATTTTTAAAAATGTATTTTAAAAAGAGTTTGAATTTTCAAGACCTAATTCACCAAATCATTGAAATATACATATGAAAAATATAAGAACAATGGTAAGCATCCCTTATTTTACTTCATGAATAATAGAATCAGTTGAATACCAAATATTAATGTTCAAACTGTTGAATGGAAAAATACCAATGTAATACAACCTGAAATATGGAAATGGCAAGAACTTGAGAGATACATGATGTAATGTCAAAGCATCAAAAAAGAACTGTTGAAATGGCAACACTAGAACTAATATAATCCTTTAGGCATTTTGTTTTGTTAAGACATTCCTAATATAGTAACCAACAGATGTACTTGTCAGTGAAGAAATCTCCAAATTGCAGATACATAATACATTTATCATGTGTAACTAAATGCACTTGGGCTGCAATTTAAATGAGATTGTAGTGTTCATTTTTGTTGGACTGAGCTTTACAAAATGGGGTATATGGCAAAATATGTTTCTTTGAAGGATTTACATGTTTTTAAGTTAATTCACTTTGATTTTTTGTGGCCTGTCAATGCTCAGAATGGAACATTGCACTTTATTTCTTCTCACCATCTTTCTCCCCACCCCTCCTCTCCTGAAGCCATTGACTCCTAATTGGGGTTTGGTTCTGCAGGCACTGCTCATCCTCTGTAACCGCCTCCAAGTGACCACTACTCATTTGTGAGTCTTGACAGAGATATTCAAGAGTGGCCATGGGGACTTCAAAAAATGGCTGATCTAACCTAATTATGTGAATGAAGATCGCACTACCACACCTGGAAAGTGTCAGCTTTGCCTCCGTGGTAGAACTCTTGCCTGTGAGTCAAGAAGATTGTGGGTTCAAGTCCCACTCCAGGATTCGAGCACATAATCTAGGCCCTGACTCTCCAGTGCAGTACTGAGGGAGTGCTGCTTTGTCAGAGATATTGTTTTTCGGATGAGACTTTAAGCTAAGGCCCTGTCTGCCTGCTGGGCTGGATATAAAACATCCCACGGCACTACTCGAAAAAGAGCAGGTCAGTTCTCCTGATGTTCTGGCCAACATTTATCCCTCAACTAACACCACCAGATTAACTGGCTGCTGTTTGTGGGTGCAATTTGGCTGCCATGTTTGCCTACAAAACAAGAGTAACTACATTTCAAAAGTAATTCAATGGTAGTAAAGTACTTTTGACTTATTTCTTTCCCTTCCTTTGTTCCTTCCTTCTCATTTATTTCAGCCGATAGTTCAAATGACTCAGTACCGGCACAATTACTGTAAATTTGGAAGATGTTGAACTCTTTATCAGAGGAAGAGCCACTGTCAGATCAAAGAACGGGCAGAAGGATTGGTAATGTAGGATGGAGAAGAGCCTAGACTCACCTGACAGCCACACGTACACAATTCCAATAGGAAGCACTAGATAGGAATCAGGAGGAGGAACCTTCTCTGATGTTTTCCCCTCCCCAACCCAGGCACTGAGGCCAATTGTAGAAATCTTACTGCTGCACCGGATGAGATCAGTTAACTAAAGTATTAGATGCCACAGTGCTTGATGCGGCCCAAAGTACCTGTAACAAGAACTTCTGATCAATTTTGCCCTGTGGTTGCTGGAGGAATTGTATTGGGATTCAAACAAACATGTCATAGGTTCACACAGACAAGCAAATGCTCTAGCAAACCTGATTCACTAATCAATCATTACCTTTGCACTTGAACTTTTTCAAACAATCCGATATCTTTCCGTTGCAGGACAGGCCAGATGCATTCTATATCTGCTCTGCACTGTTCACACAGTCTCCTTCACCTGAAAACAACTAAAGGTGTGACGCTTAGCCCACATAATGGACCAGAATGCAACTTTTAATTTCACACACTTTTCTGAGTTAGATTCGTAAATAGTGTAGAATTATAGGCAGTTCTGTCCTCTGAAATTATCGAGTATTTTCTATGAAATATATCTGCTGGAAACCGGATCGTGATCAGCAAAGCTCATTTTACTTAGAATATCCATCAGAAAGAGAAAACATTTATCCCATCTTTCTAATCTGGCCTTTAATTTGGATCAAGAGCTAACAGTACAATATTCCGACTCTACGGTGCTATCATCTACTTTGGAGTTTTTAATAAACTGATAACAGATGGTAATTTGTAATGAAATAATGACAGACAGAGTTTCAAATTAAGATAATTGGTTAAAATTTTTAAATTAAAAGCATTTGCATTTTTAAATGAGTTTTGTATTTTAAATTAGATTGTTTCACACATGGACAAGCCAACAGGAAATTCACTTCATCAAATATACTCATTTGACGTTAAGTCCCAGTCCAAGGGATTATTGTGAGCCAGTGGGATATGGGAGTGTGTGAAAGGCTCACGATTTGTGATGTAATTGGAATGGCATAATAAAGTAAAACAGAATACTTTATTTATAAAATCATACAATTTGACAGCTTTGAAGGAGGCCATTTGGCCCATCAGGCCTGAAAAAGCTATCCATTCAATCCCGTTCTGCTGCTCTTTCTTCATATCCTTTTAAATTCTTCTTTTCCAACTATTTACCCACTTTCCTCTTAAAAACTATTATGGATTCTGCTTCCACCATTGTTTCTGGTAAGCATTTCATGTCCTCACAACGCTCAGTGTAAAAAAAACTCTCACTTCATTCTTTTAGTAATCATCTTAAATTTCTGCCCTCTAGTTACGGACTCACCAACTAGTGGAAAATAGTTTTCCCTATTTACCTAATTAAAACTCTTAACATTTTGAACACCTCTATCAGATTTCCTCTTAACCTTCTAAGTTCTGGTGAGCCCTAGTTTCTTTTGTCTGTCCTTATCCCTGGTATCATCTTAGAAAATCTGTTCTGTACCCTCTCCATGACCTCGACATATTTCCTAAAGTAGGGCACCCAAATGTCAAACAACTATGGGGCAGAATTAACTGGCAACATTTTGTTAAGTGATAAAATAAAGGGAAAAATACATGTTTATAGGAAAGGTTAAAGATTTGAAGTTAAAATACATTTTAGTAAGAAACAAGAAATTAATTTCCAAATAGTTGAATTATCAGGTCAAGAGAAGTACATGCGAAAGATGTGAAAGTTTTTAAACATGGAAAGAACTGAAAGGGATAAAGGACCTAAAGGGATAAATCAAGAATTACAAAATGAAAAAAAGACATAAAAGAGAAAAATAGGAAAGTCAATTGCAAGAGACATCAAAGGAAGTAGTAAAAAAATGTCAATTAAATGTACAATAAGTGGAAGATTAAAGAGCAATTTGGTACAGTGAAGGATAATCAGAGTTTATTATTAACATAGGGCCAGAAACTAGGGCGTATAGAGAGAGGATTCCAGATCGTGTAAACACGATGATCAAATCCTATAACAGATATAAATATCTGTAAAGGAACAATCCTAATGAAACCGATGGAACTGGATGTTGCTTAGACACCAAGACCTGATAGAACACACCTTGGAATTGTACAGGAACGAAGCGAGCAATCAGGCTTTGACGTACATTGTCATGACACTTTATAAACAGAGGAATTAAATAGATGACTAATGAAATTCTGAAGTTATTTTTAAGAACAGGTGAAACAAAATCCTTGAGTATTAAGGGTCAACAATATTGACCGCAGTAGTGGAATCCAATCATGATTGATTATCTATAATGAAGGTTAGAATTTTTATATTAAAAATTTTACTTATTTTGAAGACAGATAACATAGTTTTAATGATCATGCTTCACAAATCTAGTGACATTTCCTGAGGAGTTAATGGATAGTGGAGATTAAGTAGATGCTAAGAACTATAGTTTTGTTTTGGGAAGTAGTGGGTTTTGTGATAATGGTGCCAACAGAAAATCTGTTATTTCAATTCAGTTTATTTCTGAGTTTTTCCTTACTGGCTGTAGCCACAGTATTTAAATATTTTCACGTCAAAGTCATTATTTTCCCAGGCTGTTGCTGACTGATTGGAATCGAATCTTGTCTTTTACGATATGTGCACTCATAATTAACTTCTTGGAAAAACTCACAGCAGTGAGGATAACAGCAGGTGATTGCTGATTTTCGTCCTATGTCACAGCCACAGTATGAGGTAAACCAAGCGATGGGCCAGTAATTCTAACCTACTTTCCTCCTTTAATTTCCATCTTTCCCTGAGAGTCAGAGAGAAGGTAGGGAGGAGCTGATGCTAGAGATAACGGAAAAACTAAAGCATGTTAGTATTACTTTTATCATTACCAGCAAGTTAAAAGTTCACAGAAGTAATAAAATGGCTTCCAGTAATCAATCTGGCCTTGTAAATATTTGACTGTTCCTTAAAGCCTGTATGCTTTTTTTGTCTTTGAATTGAAAAAAAACAAAGCACACTACCAATCTCAAGGACCTCGCGATGCTGCTCAGGAAGGTGAAGCATTTCACTTCATCGAAACCCCCTCCCAGAAACTGGTTGTTCTTGTTGATCATTTCTCCTGTTGATGTGACCGCCCCCTTCTCCAATTAAAAGCAGCATGTGGTGGTGAATATCTTGGATATGGTAAAGTGGGTTATAAACAGTGATAAAAGTAACCCAATATCTAAATATTACTTCTACTGTGTGCAGGTTTAATCACTATGACCTCTTTTATAATTGAATCGATCTATTATTGTACAATAATCTACCTTCTTGGATGTTGGCTATGTAGAGTGCTAGCCTGCCTTAGCCCACTTTTAAAAATTTAATTTCAATCTCTTTGTAATGGAATATTAAGTTATTTCTGATAAATCTGCAACATATGTTGTGATTCATTTTCCCCAAGTCAATCAGTTTACAACCACATTTATACTGGAAGATACAATTAAATTGCCATTAGGAGCAGCAGTTTTTAATTGAAATCTGGTGTAACTACAGCAACATATCTCCCCAAGCAAACTAACATGTCCATCTAAATTATAGTGTGTTCTGATTATAATATGTTACCTTACTGACTAAATTATGTGACATTGTTTAATAAGCTATCCATCAATGCAGCCATGGACCACTTGTGTGAATTGTGAATGGAGCATACATACTCTGTAGTCCTCAGTAATAATGGATGTGTAGAAGTAACTGAGGAAAGCCATATTGACTGAAGGATTAGACCATGAGGCTGTCCTTATGTCAAACTGTCTGTCTACAGTTCCTTGCTATTTGACTGCATTATTGCTATTTGATTTTGGTTTGTGAAAAGGAGTTTTTTTTTGGTAAGATTTTGATAAGGAGGTCACATTGAGTTGAGAGTGAGTAATGTTCATTTGTTGATGTGTTTGAAACAGTTTATCACTGGTGTGTAAATAACTAGCATTGAGGTTCTGTGTTATTACAAAGGATCCATTCTGTACATGTAATTGAAATATTCCTAACTGTAATATAATCAATAACAAGTGCATTGATTTGAAATAAACAGTTAATTGCTATACGTCATGCTAGAAACATTATAAATTGTATCTTATACTGTCTCTTTCTCTGTGTGTCATTTTGCTTGCTACCTCGGAGTAGGAATCTCAAGTAGTATAGAGCTGGTGAGGTGTTCATTATTTACACTGTTATATGAGCCTCATGAATCTAAGCTTTCCTTCAGTATATTACTACTACGCTCCGTGCCTCTCATGTCATTCTCCAAAGGCCCCATCGAGTCACCCTCACTGCCTCCTTATGAGCAGTAACCTCAACTGCCCCATCTCCCTCCTCTCTCGCAGATCTTACCCCCCTAGTGCACCACTGGAGGCTAATCTCATCAACCTCCATTCTGTCCCACTCACCCCACCCACCACCAGCCCCCTTGGACTCTACCAGCACATCAACAATCATCGCCCCTCTCTGAATTTCCCTCAAGAATGTCCATTCACTCATGAACAAGACCCTTGCCATCCATGAGCTTGTTGTGGACGATTGCATTGATATCCTGGCTTTGACAGAAACTTGGTTCATGGGTGGTGACACCTTGCCCCTAACTAACGCCTCCCTGCCTGGCTATACTTTCCACCATCTGCCTCACCCACACCGCTGCTAAAGTGGTGTGACCCTTATCACCAAATCACACCTTGACCTCTCCTCCTACTCCTCTGGTACCTCCTCCTTCAAGCACTTCACCTTGTTCCATCCCTCTTGCCTTTCCTTTAAAATCTTTGTTCTCTACCGCCCCCCAACTCCATCCTGAGTTTCTCACCGAGATATCCTTCTTCCTTTCCTCCCTCAGCCTCTGCACTGAGTGACTCCTCCTCCCACATAAAATTACATAGAATGTACAGCACAGAAACAGCTCATTCAGCCCAACTGGTCCATGCCGGTGTTTATGCTCCACACGAATAATTTCAATCTCCATCTCAACTCACCTTGCCTTTTCTCCCCTGATTTCACTGCCCGCCTGTCTTCCCTTAACCTCTCCCTCCATATAAACTCTCCTGCCCATATTCACAGCCACCCCCTCGAGCTTACCAATTCATGTGGCCTCTCTATTCCCATGGTCTCGGCCACAGCCAAGGTGCTTTCCAACTACAGTTGCTATCTTGTGTCCTTCACCACCCACATCCTCTTAGACCACTATGACCCCTTTGTCCTTGCAAACTACCGCCCCTTCTCCTTGAATGTGTTGCTGCCTCCTAAGTTCGTGCCCATCTTTTCCGCAACTCCATGTTTGAATCTCTCCAATCAGATTTCCGCACAGCACTGAAACGGTCCTAATTAAAGCCATGAATGACCTCCTCTGTGACTCTGACAGTGATGCATTATCGCTCCTCGTTTTCCTCGACCTTTCTGCAGCTTTTGACACGGTCGCCCACACCATCCTCCTCCAATGCCTCTCCACTATTGTCCAGCTAAGTGGGACTTATCCTTGCTTTATTCCATTCTTACCAGTTGTAGCCAGAGCATCTCCAGCAATGACTTCTCTTCCTGTTCCACACTGATAGTTCTGGAGAACCCCATGGATCTGTCCTTTGCCCCCTCCTCTTCCTCATCTACATGCTGCCCCTTGGTGCCATCATCTGAAGACGTAGGCTGGGAATTTCCTGAAAGCTGCTTCAGCTCCACCGCCGTAAACAGGAATGCCACTGCACTTCCAGCGAAGTTACAGTGGGGAAGCAGGAGCAGTTCCAAGGAAATATCTGGCCTAGGGGGTCAGCTTTTACATTTACACTGACAACATGCAGCTCTACCTCACCACCATTTCACTGAACCCATTCACGGCCTCTGTGTTATCAAACTGCTTATTAGACATCCAGTCTTGGATGAGGTGTGATTTCCTCCAGTTAAACATTGGGAAGACCGAAGCAATTATCTTCAGCCCCTCCACAAACTCCGTACCCTTGCCACTGATTCCCCGGCCACTGTCTCTGTTTGAACCAGACTGTTTGCAATCTCAGTGTCTTATTCGACTCCAAGTTGAGCTTCCAACCCCATTTCCTTTCCATCAGAAAAAAACACCTATTTGCGCCTCCACCTCCATAACAATGCCTGTCTCTGCCCCAACCTCAACCCATCCCTATCTCTGTAACGTCCTCGAGCCTTACAATCCGCCCAGAACTCTGCATTTCTACAATTCTGGCGTCTTGTGCATCCCCCTCCCTTCACCTTCGGCTGTCCAACCCTCATGCTCTGGAATTCCATCCCTAAAACTCTTCCCCTCTCCACTTCCCTCTCCTCCTTTAAGGCCCTATTTAAAACCTGTCTCTTTGACCTAGCTTTTAGTCATCCCTCCTTATATCTCCTTCTTTGGCTTGCCGTCCAATTTTGCCTGATTATGCTTCTGTGAAGCACTTTGGGAAGTTTATTGCCATTCAATGCGCAGCATAAATGCAAATTGTATAATAGCCATGTGAGAGCATACTAATTGCAACTGAGGATAGCCTACTTGATTGAAGGACGTTTATCTTTCAGTGAAACTGTTGCCTTCAGTTTCATCCTACTGATGAATCACAGCTTCATTATTGCAATTTGATTATACGCTTAAAATTAAAAATGTTACAAGGCATTTATTTTTCTGCATTTTACTGTCAGTGAACAATTCTGAGCAGCTAGTATGGTTGGAGTCATTGGTTTATTAATATTTCTTATAATTCTGCTTCAGATTAATTAGATTATTAAGGGTTAGAAGACCCATGACCTGCTCTCTCTCTGTCTCTCCCAACATTCTTCCCTGAACCACCACCACCAAATTAGATTACCTGGTCACTCATCTCGTTGTTTGTGGGGCCTTGCTGTGTGCAAATTAGCTGCTGCATTTGCCTACAAAACAACAGTGACTACACCTCATAAGTAATTAATTCGATGTGAAATGGCCTGAAGACATTCAAGGTGTTATATAAATGGGCGTACTGTCTGATTCAGGCGGGTACTCTGGCCGTCCAGCGGTGGGCCCACAGTGGCCATGGCAATGGCGGGAATGGGGCGCTAAGTCGTGCCCCACCATCTTTGTGGGGCTACTGCCCCGTTTCCAACAGAGAGAGCACCTCAAAGTCTACTCCTCTCTAATTTGTTAGAAAGGATATGGCAAGTTGTTTACAAATAGATTTCTTGTCACTAACAAATCAACTCGAGTGCAGCTTTTGCTACAGTGACAATAAAATCTTTCCCCTTGACTTGGGTCTTCTTCAAAGTGCAGCCAGGTTTTTGACTCATGATTACTTTTTCACTGAAATTGTCAGTGGAACGAATTTCCCTCCTTTACAGCCTAAATCCAAATCAGTTGGACTATTGATTATCTTTCCCTTAAGGGAAAGGGAAATATACTGATGAAAACTTTCATTTATTGGTGGAATGGTTCAATGTTCATATTATGACTTGTAGATTCTATTATTTGATATGTGTTTCCAATTTGTTTTATATTTTCTGAATGTTATTGAATTTCTACCAATAAAAATCTGGTTGACAAATTATAAATGAGATTTTACTGAATTTCGATCAATTTTATATTGATTCAATTGTGTGTTTTTCAGTTCCATTCAGAGTTCATTCGTGCCATGATGCCTTGGTGACCTTTAAGTTGAACAATTCTTAATTCAAGGCCACAAACTTGGTTACAGCAACAGTTAATAAAATCATTGCATCGATCTTTACAACTATATAGATGGATTGTGAGCAAGTTCCAGCTCCAGCAGCATTGGCTGAACTTGACCTAAAAAAAACCATTGCCACAGCAAGCAACAATTTTAAATAATATTTCAAACAGTTTATTTTAGAAACTGGAGCTAGCAGGAACAATTTCAAGGACTCGAGGGCCATCTAAACCCCAAAAGCTAAAGAATTTTAGTTTAGGATGTTTCTAATCAATCCGAGCACCTATTGCCCCCTCTAATATAGGTTCAACTTATTTATTATTTATTGGCTTATACACTGGGACGAAACATATTTAAATAAAATGAATAGGCAGACAGTTTGAACAGACTGGAAGTCATTCTATCTATTACCTGCTTTTAAGGAGCCCTAATAAGCTTTCAACTTGTCCACATTTAAAATTAAAGTTTGGGAACCCTTTAAGAGACATATTTAATTACATGTGGTTATAGCAAAGTTGAACTCTTTCTTTTAAGTCTGTTAGCAGAAACTCAGGGAGCTGTTTAATGTCACCGATTTATACATAGCCACAGGCAGTGCAGATACAGTTAGTTAAACAATCTACTGTGTCTGACATCCACTGACCAGAGCTGTCAATTTCCATGAGATGAAAGGCCCAGGAATTAATTCATTCCTTCCATTGGCATCATGTTCAAGAACATTAGCCTTTAAATGGTTTTGTGGTTTTTTCTTTTTATTTCAAAATTATTTTTCCGAAATCTTTGTCATAAATTATTTAGTTATGTTGCTGTGCCTGAAATACAAAATAGAAACACAAGGCAGCAAATATTTTTATTTGAGGTTGTGGAAGGCACAGGCTCAATGGGCCAGATGACCTCCTTCTCTGCTGTAACTTTTTATGATAAGTCTTCATTACGTGCAAAGGCTTCATGCAATGTTCGGGCTGCAGCCGCGCCTGTTTTTTGGGTGTTAAATGGGCGCCTAGCTTCCAACATGGCGGGCAGGGAATGCACACTCATTATGAGCCGGAAATGCACCGTATTTGAATCGGCAAAAAATAGACGTCCAGGGTCCGCACCTGAAATGGGCGTTAGGCCCTTTGCAGATGCAAGTAAGTGGCCCAATGCCTGTTTAAGGCCCCATCTGCAACATTGGATAGCCCTGAGGCAGCCAACATCAACATCGGCTCCGTTTAGGAAAGCCAGGTCTACTTGAGGCCTAACAGGCAGGCCCAAGCGCTCCCTTCTCCCAATCGCCCCCCTCAAGGACTTACCTGAGGGCCTCTTGCTGGTGATGCAGCGGCCCGATCTTCGAGATGTCGTCACCCATTAAGTGTCTGTAGCTCGCCAGTGTGCCCAAATAGGCATGCAGGGGCTCAGGGAACAATCCCTGCCCCTGAATTGGTAAGCTCGAGGCTCAATATTAGGTGTGCCTCAGGCCTACCAATTCAAGCGCAGGGATTGTTCCCTGAGCCCCCTGTATGCCCATTTTCAAGCACACACAAATTTTAACCCCGTAGAGTTGTCAACAGAAAATGGAAATACTGCTCTGATAGCATGAGCTGGCTTTTATTGGCCATTTGTGCTTTGCTAGCCTGTAAATAACTTCCCCAGACATTATGGAAGGGCAGAAGCCAGAAGATTAAGGCCCCCTGATATTTACTCGGGGCTGTGAAGAGAGCGGCAGGAAAGGGGACGATTTCCGGATGTGACACCCAGAAGTACGGCTTTCCCGGCCGTCTTGACGATTTTGACATCAGGACGTCTTTTAAGTTTTTTAGTTTTGTTTCATGCCCGACAGGCAGCATGATTGACAGGCTGGCTGCCTGTGTGGACGGGAAAGCAGCCAGGAAGTGGATGCCAGGTAAGGGGGATATCGGAAGGGGGGGGTCGGTCATCAGGGTGGGGGCGGGGGTCAGAGATCGTGGGGGTTTGAAGATCATAATGGGGGTCAGAGATCGTGGGGGAGGTGGGATCGGCCGGGGTGGGGGGTGTGTTGGCCGATCGCATGTATTGGATTCTGGCAGGTCGGCTTGTTAGACCTGGAGGAAACACTCCTGCTCCTCCCAGCCCAGCAGTGCAATGAAGGCACTCACCCGTTGATCGGGCCCTTCTCGCCTCCTCTTACGTGGTGAGAGTCATGAACCTCGGGAACCCCGGCCCCCAGGAGTTAAAAATAAAAAAGCTATTTAAATGGAGGCCCGCAGCCTCCTTGAAAGATTTTCCTGACCGACCCGCCTCCTGAGAGCAGATTGGACGCCCGCCCCTCGGTCTGCCTCCATTAAAACTGGAACTGAGCAGGTTGGAGGCGAGTTTTACATTTTTACAATTTTTACCCACCCACCCGTCCACGGGGGTTAAAAGATCCCCCCAAGTGTTAATGTAGCTTTAAACAAAGTTACAATGTGGAAAATTGTGCAGGTATGTCCTACCCACAGGAGCAGTACAAATCTAACCTGGACAATTATCATTCTTACTGTTTTTTCCCAATCATCAGTAAAGTGATGGAAGGAGTCATCAATATTACCCTCAAGCAACACCTGGGGTAAGTTTTAACTTCCAGCCTGGAAGGGAAGCGGGGGTGGGGGAGGGAGGGGGAGATTTCCGTGTGCAAAACCCAGAAGGTAAGTGGGCGGGTCTCGATCTGCGATCGCGATCTTAATCATAGAATCATAGAATCATAGAAGTTACAACATGGAAACAGGCCCTTCGGCCCAACATGTCCATGTCGCCCAGTTTATACCACTAAGCTAGTCCCAATTGCCTGCACTTGGCCCATATCCCTCGATACCCATCTTCCCCATGTAACTGTCCAAATGCTTTTTAAAAGACAAAATTGTACCCGCCTCTACTACTGCCTCTGGCAGCTCGTTCCAGACACTCACCACCCTTTGAGTGAAAAAATTGCCCCTCTGGATCCTTTTGTATCTCTCCCCTCTCACCTTAAATCTGTGCCCCCTCGTTATAGACTCCCCTACCTTTGGGAAAAGATTTTGACTATCGACCTTATCTATGCCCCTCATTATTTTATAGACTTCTATAAGATCACCCCTTAACCTCCTACTCTCCAGGGAATAAAGTCCCAGTCTGTCTAACCTCTCCCTGTAAGTCAAACCATCAAGTCCCGGTAGCATCCTAGTAAATCTTTTCTGCACTCTTTCTAGTTTAATAATATCCTTTCTATAATAGGGTGACCAGAACTGTACACAGTACTCCAAGTGTGGCCTCACCAATGCCCTGTACAACTTCAACAAGACATCCCAACTCCTGCATTCAATGTTCTGACCAATGAAACCAAGCATGCTGAATGCCTTCTTCACCACCCTATCCACCTGTGACTCCACTTTCAAGGAGCTATGAATCTGTACTCCTAGATCTCTTTGTTCTATAACTCTCCCCAACGCCCTACCATTAACGGAGTAGGTCCTGGCCCGATTCGATCTACCAAAATGCATCACCTCACATTTATCTAAATTAAACTCCATCTGCCATTCATCGGCCCACTGGCCCAATTTATCAAGATCCCGTTGCAATCCTAGATAACCTTCTTCACTGTCCACAATGCCACCAATCTTGGTGTCATCTGCAAACTTACTAACCATGCCTCCTAAATTCTCATCCAAATCATTAATATAAATAACAAATAACAGCGGACCCAGCACCGATCCCTGAGGCACACCGCTGGACACAGGCATCCAGTTTGAAAAACAACCCTCGACAACCACCCTCTGTCTTCTGTCGTCAAGCCAATTTTGTATCCAATTGGCTACCTCACCTTGGATCCCATGAGATTTAACCTTATGTAACAACCTACCATGCGGTACCTTGTCAAATGCTTTGCTGAAGTCCATGTAGACCACGTCTACTGCACAGCCCTCATCTATCTTCTTGGTTACCCCTTCAAAAAACTCAATCAAATTCGTGAGACATGATTTTCCTCTCACAAAACCATGCTGACTGTTCCTAATTAGTCCCTGCCTCTCCAAATGCCTGTAGATTCTGTCCCTCAGAATACCCTCTAACAACTTACCCACTACAGATGTCAGGCTCACTGGTCTGTAGTTCCCAGGCTTTTCCCTGCCGCCCTTCTTAAACAAAGGCACAACATTTGCTACCCTCCAATCTTCAGGCACCTCACCTGTAGCGGTGGATGATTCAAATATCTCTGCTAGGGGACCCGCAATTTCCTCCCTCACCTCCCATAACGTCCTGGGATACATTTCATCAGGTCCCGGAGATTTATCTACCTTGATGCGCGTTAAGACTTCCAGCACCTCCCTCTCTGTAATATGTACACTCCTCAAGACATCACTATTTATTTCCCCAAGTTCCCTAACATCCATGCCTTTCTCAACCGTAAATACCGATGTGAAATATTCATTCAGGATCTCACCCATCTCTTGTGGTTCCGCACATAGATGACCTTGTTGATCCTTAAGAGGCCCTACTCTCTCCCTTGTTATCCTTTTGCCCTTTATGTATTTGTAGAAGCTCTTTGGATTCACCTTTGCCTGATCTGCCAAAGCAATCTCATATCCCCTTTTTGCCCTCCTGATTTCTCTCTTAACTCTACTCCGGCAATCTCTATACTCTTCAAGGGATCCACTTGATCCCAGCTGCCTATGCATGTCATATGCCTCCTTCTTATTTTTGACTAGTGCCTCAATCTCCCGAGTCATCCAAGGTTCCCTACTTCTACCAGCCTTGCCCTTCACTTTATAAGGAATGTGCTTACACTGAACCCTGGTTAACACACTTTTGAAAGCCTCCCACTTACCAGACGTCCCTTTGCCTGCCAACAGACTCTCCCAATCAACTTCTGAAAGTTCCTGTCTAATACCATCAAAATTGGCCTTTCCCCAATTTAGAATTTTAACTTTTGGGCCAGACCTATCCTTCTCCATAGCTATCTTAAAACTAATGGAATTATGATCACTGGTCCCAAAGTGATCCCTCACTAACACTTCTGTCACCTGCCCTTCCTTATTTCCCAAGAGGAGGTCAAGTTTTGCCCCCTCTCTAGTCGGGCCATCCACATACTGAATGAGAAATTCCTCCTGAATACACTCAACAAATTTCTCTCCATCCAAGCCCCTAATGCTATGGCTGTCCCAGTCAATGTTGGGAAAGTTAAAGTCCCCTACTATTACCACCCTATTTTTCTTGCAGCTGTCTGTAATCTCCTTACATATTTGCTCCTCAATTTCCCGTTGACTATTTGGGGGTCTGTAGTACAATCCTATCAAAGTGATCTCTCCCTTCTTATTTTTCAGTTCTACCCATATGGACTCAGTGGGCGAACCCTCGGATATATCCCCTCTCACTACTGCCGTGATGTTCTCCCTAATCAAGAACGCAACTCCCCCTCCTCTCTTACCTCCTGCTCTATCTTTCCTATAGCATCTGTACCCTGGAACATTGAGCTGCCAGTCCTGCCCCTCCCTTAGCCATGTTTCAGTAATAGCTATAACATCCCAGTCCCATGTACCCATCCATGCCCTGAGTTCATCTGCCTTGCCCATCAGACTTCTTGCATTGAAATAAATGCAGTTTAATCTAGTCTTCCCTTGGTCTTTTCCCTGCTTTCTCAGACCATCTGTCCGGTCATGTTCTGTACACTCTCCCTTACTGCCTTTTGTTTCTGTCACCACTTTATTTCCCACTGACTTCCTGCATCGGTTCCCATCCCCCTGCCACATTAGTTTAAACCCTCCCCAACAGCACTAGCAAACACTCCCCCTAGGACATTGGTTCCAGTCCTGCCCAGATGCAGACCGTCCAATTTGTACTGGTCCCACCTCCCCCAGAACCGGTTCCAATGGCCCAGGAATTTGAATCCCTCCCTCTTGCACCATCTCTCAAGCCACGTATTCATCTTAGCTATCCTGTCATTCCTACTCTGACTAGCCCGTGGCACTGGTAGCAATCCTGAGATTACTACCTTTGAGGTCCTACTCTTTAGTTTAACTCCTAACTCCCTAAATTCAGCTTGTAGGACCTCATCCTGTTTTTTACCTATATCGTTGGTGCCTATATGCACCACGACAACTGGCTGTTCACCCTCCCCCTCCAGAATGTCCTGCAGCCGCTCCGAGACATCCTTGACCCTTGCACCAGGGAGGCAACATACCATCCTGGAGTCTCGGTTGCGTCCGCAGAAACGCCTGTCTATTCCCCTTACAATCGAGTCCCCTATCACTATAGCTCTGCCACTCTTTTTCCTGCCCTCCTGTGCAGCAGAGCCAGCCACGGTGCCATGAACCTGGCCACTGCCACCTTCCCCTGGTGAGCCATCTCCGCCAACAGTATCCAAAACGGTATACCTGTTTTGGAGGGAGATGACCGCAGGGGACCCCTGCACTGCCTTCCTACTCTTCCTCTGTCTGTTGGTCACCCATTCACTATCTCCCTCAGTAATTTTTATCTGCGGTGTGACCAACTCACTGAACGTGCTATCCACGACTTTCTCAGCATCGCGGATGCTCCAAAGTGAGTCCATCCGCAGCTCCAGAGCCGTCAAGCGGTCAAACAATAGCTGCAGCTGGACACACTTCCCGCAGGTGAAGGAATCAGGGATACAGGAAGGAGCCCTGAATTCCCACATCCCACAAGAGGAACATGACACGGCCCTGGGATCTCCTGCCATGACTTAACCCTTAAATTAGCTTAAGAACAACTACAATGTCAAGAGAAAAAAAAAGGAAAGAAAAACTACTTACCACTCCCTTTAAGGAGTTTACTCCTTTAAATTGTTCTCAATTTAGAGAATGTTAACTACACTGGGGACCTTGATTCACTAAAAAATTAACGCTACTTCCTATAAGACCTGCAGACCTTCCCTTTCCTTTTACTTCAGTTACTGTAGATAAGGAGAAATACTCACCTGAACCTACTCACCAATCAGGTGCCTCCCCTGTGTCGCGTCCCGATCTGATTCCTGACGTCACTTCGAACTCGGTCGCAGCTCCGCTCGGCTCCTCTCAGCGCTCTGAAATCCTGCCTTTTATCGGACGCTCCCTCCGCTCGGCTCGGCTCCTCTCAGCTGCACTCAGCGCTCTGAAATCCCGCCTTTTATCGGACGCTCCCTCCGCTCGGCTCGGCTCCTCTCAGCCTATCAATGGCATTTCTGGGTTTTGCAGCCATCAGCCAGCCTGATTGACAGCCTGACTGGGAAGGGCCGGGGAGATGATCATGGGGTGGGGGGGGGGGCGATCAGGGAGAAGATCGGAGGGGGAGGGGCCAGGGTGAAGATCGGTGGAGGGGGGCCGGGAGAAGATAGGTTGGTGTGCTGATGAAGTAATCGTGGGGCTGAGGAAGAGATCGGGGGGCTGAGGAAGAGATTGGGGGGCTGAGGAAGAGATTGGGGGGCTGAGGAAGTAATCGTGGGGCTGAGGAAGAGATCGGGTGGGTGAGGAAGAGATCGGGGGGCTGAGGAAGAGATCGGGGGGCTGAGGAAGAGATCGGGTGGGTGATGAAGAGATCGGGTGGGTGAGGAAGAGATCGGGGGGCTGAGGAAGAGATCGGGTGGGTGATGAAGAGATCGGGTGGGTGAGGAAGAGATCGGGTGGGTGAGGAAGAGATCGGGGGGCTGAGGAAGAGATCGGGTGGGTGATGAAGAGATCGGGTGGGTGAGGAAGAGATCGGGTGGGTGAGGAAGAGATCGGGTGGGTGAGGAAGAGATCGGGTGGGTGAGGAAGAGATCGGGTGGGTGATGAAGAGATCGGGTGGGTGAGGAAGAGATCGGGTGGGTGAGGAAGAGATCGGGTGGGTGAGGAAGAGATCGGGTGGGTGAGGAAGAGATCGGGTGGGTGAGGAAGAGATCGGGGGGCTGAGAAGAAGATCAGAGTTCGCTGGAGGTCGGTTGAAGAGTCCTAGGTAGGTGGCCACCGTGCATTCAGATAAAGAGCTTGTAATTTTGAGTTTTTACCATTTTTTCCTGTTTTAACGTTATTTGCTGATGCACTATTATTGGTAAACTCTCTGTCCCTTCCTGCCACACTCTTCTTATCTTTAAAATTAAAGTTTGGGAACCCTTTAAGAGACATATTTAATTACATGTGGTTATAGCAAAGTTGAACTCTTTCTTTTAAGTCTGTTAGCAGAAACTCAGGGAGCTGTTTAATGTCACCGATTTATACATAGCCACAGGCAGTGCAGATACAGTTAGTTAAACAATCTACTGTGTCTGACATCCACTGACCAGAGCTGTCAATTTCCATGAGATGAAAGGCCCAGGAATTAATTCATTCCTTCCATTGGCATCATGTTCAAGAACATTAGCCTTTAAATGGTTTTGTGGTTTTTTCTTTTTATTTCAAAATTATTTTTCCGAAATCTTTGTCATAAATTATTTAGTTATGTTGCTGTGCCTGAAATACAAAATAGAAACACAAGGCAGCAATATTTTTATTTGAGGTTGTGGAAGGCACAGGCTCAATGGGCCAGATGACCTCCTTCTCTGCTGTAACTTTTTATGATAAGTCTTCATTACGTGCAAAGGCTTCATGCAATGTTCGGGCTGCAGCCGCTTGTTTATTGATTTGTTGAAGATAGAAAAATATCTCCATGAAGCTGAATAGGCCTAGAAATTCAATGATGCTGCGCCTGTTTTTGGGTGTTAAATGGGAGCCTAGCTTCCAACATGGCGGGCAGGGAACGCACGCTCATTATGAGCCGGAAGTGCGCCGCCCGCCATATTGGGATTGGCAAAAAATAGACATCCAGGGCCCATGCCTGAAATGGGCGTTAGGCCCTTTGCAAATGCAAACAAGTGGCCCAACGCCTGTTTAAGGCCCCATCTGCAACATTGGATAGCCCCGAGGCAGCCTACGTTAACATCGGCTCCATTTAGGAAAGCCAGGTCTACTTGAGGCCTAACAGGCAGGCCCAAGCGCTCCCTTCTCCCAATCGCCCCCCTCAAGGACTTACCTGAGGGCCTCTTGCTGGTGATGCAGCGGCCCGATCTTCGAGATGTCGTCACCCATTCGGTGTCCATAGCTTGCCAATTCGATGAAAATGAGGCCCGAGGCCCAATATTAGGTGTGCTTCGGGCCTACCAATTCAGGCGCAGGGATTGTTCCCTGAGCCCCCTGTATGCCCATTTTCAGGCACACACAAATTTTAACCCCATAGAGTTGTCAACAGAAAATGGAAATACTGCTCTGATAGCATGAGCTGGCTTTTATTGGCCATTTGTGCTTTGCTAGCCTGTAAATAACTTCCCCAGACATTATGGAAGGGCAGAAGCCAGAAGATTAAGGCCCCCGATATTTATTCGGGGTAGTGAAGAGAGCGGGGGGGAGGGTGGGGGGGAAGATTTCTGGACATGAAACTCGGAAGTACGGCTTTCCCGGCCGTCCTGAGGTCAAAATTAAATTTTTTCGTCAGGTTTCCCATCCGACAGGCAGCATGATTGACAGGCTGGCTGCCTGTTTGGACAGGAAAGCAGCTGGGAAGCGGATGCCAGGTAAGTGGGAAATCTGAGGGGGTCAAAGATCGTAGTGGGGGTCGGAGATCGTGGTGGGGGTGGAGATCGGCCGGGGTGGGGGGTGTGTTGGATTCCGGCAGGTCGGCTTGTTAGACCTGGAGGAAACACTCCTGCTCCTCCCAGCCCAGCAGTGCAATGAAGGCACTCACCCGTTGATCGGGCCCTTCTCGCCTCCTCTTACATGGTGAGAATCATGAACCTCGGGAACCCCGGCCCCCAGGAGTTAAAAATAGAGAAGTTATTTAAATGGAGGCCCGCAGCCTCCTTGAAAGCTTTTACTGACCGACCCGCCTCCTGAGAGCGGATTGGACGCCCACCCCTCGGTCTGCCTCCATTAAAACTGGAACTGAGCAGGTTGGAGGCGAGTTTTACATTTTTACAATTTTTACCCACCCACCCGTCCACGGGGGTTAAAAGTTCCCCCCAAGTGTTAATGTAGCTTTAAACAAAGTTACAATGTGGAAAATTGTGCAGGTATGTCCTACCCACAGGAGCAGTACAAATCTAACCTGGACAATTATCATTCTTACAGTTTTTTCCCAATCATCAGTAAAGTGATGGAAGGAGTCATCAATATTACCCTCAAGCAACACCTGGGGTAAGTTTTAACTTCCAGCCTGGAAGGGAAGCGGGGGTGGGGGAGGGAGGGGGAGATTTCCGTGTGCAAAACCCAGAAGGTAAGTGGGCGGGTCTCGATCTGCGATCGCGATCTTAATGAGGCCTATCAATGGCATTTCTGGGTTTTGCACCTGGCAGCCAGCCTGATTGTCAGCCTGACTGGGGGATGCTGGGGAAAAGATCATGGGGGGGCGATCAGGGAGAAAACTGAGGAGGGGGCTGGGGAGAAGATCGGAGGAGGGCCGGGGTGAAGATCGTGGAGTGGGGGGGGGAGTGGAGAGAAGATCGGTGGGGGGGGCCAGGGAGACGATCGATGGAGGGGGCTGGGAAGATCGGGGTCGGAGGGCTGAGGAAGAGCTCGGGGAGCTGAGAAGAAGATCGGAGGTCTCTGGAGATCTGGTGAAGAGTCAAAGGTAGGTGGGGGTCCACCATGCGGAGGTGGGGGGGGAGCATCATCGGGGGAGGGGGGAGTCGGTCAACCATAGGTAGCCTGTCGGACAGGTGACCTTTTGGGCCTGGATGAAGCACTCCTGCATCTCCGGGCCCACAAGCAGTGCAATAAAGGCACTCACCTCATGGATCCGGCCCTTCCCACCTGCTTTCACCTGACATGATTCAGAGCAATGAGAAACCCGAACAGGTAAGGTTAAATTTATTTTAACGTTCCGATGCACAAAATATTAAGTACCTCAAGTATACCAATGAGGTACATTGCCCTTTTAAGTATCAGCCCATCGGCTTTAAGTGGGGACGGGACTTCCTGATGTCTGCTGTCCACACGCAGACAAACCTGCCTGGGTTAAACTCAGAAGTGGGCGAGTTGGAGCCGGGATGCAGTCCCGCTCTGAAAACCGAGTATTTTTACTTGCCACACGCCACCAACCCACCCGTTCTTGGGGGTTAAAATTTACCCCCTCGTCTCCCATGGTCATTTCAGATTCTGCCAAAACTACTCAGCTCCTGACCTCATCACAACCTATGAAGTGCTCATTAGCCTCAGCAAAGCTGGTGGACCTCTGCTGTTGCTCATGTGGGGACCGCTTGACTTGCTCGTGGCCAGTGAATTCTGGGTGCTTGAGCCTGTCAGGGCCCGGCTACAGACTGCTGCACCTCAGCTGTTGCTGGGAAGTCAGGCCCAGCTGAGTTGATGGCGCCGTGGTGGGTTCTGGTTGTGGAGGAGCAGATGTGCTGACATCCTGAGCGAAGGCCCAGCTGTAGCGTCCATGGAGGTCCTAGGTAGACTGAAGAGTGCTGATGGCCTGCGAGATGCCCCCACACAGGCTGGAAATGGACTCCTCCACACTCTCAGCCATCGTGCTGAAACACCTTGGCTGGCCTTTCAATACCTCGTATAAATGCTTGTGAGAGGCAAACAGTTTTCTTTTCATAGCTGAGCCCATGAAGTCCTCATCTCCGACCAGCTCAACATAGCTGAGAAAGGACCCGCCCATTGGCGAGCTCTCTCCAGGGCTGTCCCTGCCACCAGTACCTGCTGCTGCTCACTCGTACTGGGTGTTTCACCACGTGCATCTCTGCCTCGTTATTTAACCCCACACGCAGTGATAATGTCTGCATTGGCGCTTAGGAGGGATGAAGCATGTGAAGGCGGAACCTCAGGAGGATTGTCCTCCTCCGAAGTGTCTTCTTCAGGAAGCTCTCGCTGCTGAGAAGGACCTAGAGGAAAGAGAAAAGGGACAAGACTTAGGATGGCTCTGAGAAGCTAGATATTAGCAGGTGACAGTCTTGAGACAGCAACTTGAAGTTGTGAAGCTTGCCAAATGTTTGAATGAAGGGTGACAAGTAATATGCCGACACCCTGCTCAGAAAAGCCGCCAACCTCGTCTGCCCTGCTGCTCATGGCTTTACCTGAGCCGTTAACTTCCAGGGCTTCTTGCTCTGCTTGAGTGATGACTATGGTGTTGGACACTCCAGCCTTGCTCCAATCCCTTGCATTATGTCCAGCATTATGAGAGGTGGAGAAACAAGATGGAATGAGGATGGGGAGTAATGAATGTAAAGCCAAGTGACGTGTGAAGTGAGGAAGAAGTAGTGGGAGGAATTGATGGTTGTGCAAGTGCGAGGATGTGAGAAGAGAATGGTGTTAGTGCGAGGTGTGAAGAGAGCAAAGGAGTGTGCGTTGAATGATAGAGAGGTGTTGTAATGTGCCCTTATGATTGAATGCTGAAGGATATGATGGAGAGGAGGGAATTGTTGAGAGTGGTGGGGGAAGGGAGGAAAGAAGTGTTGTCGGGTGCTGATGAGAGAACTGGAGAAAGGAAGAGCTGTACTCACCCTTGCTGCTCTTTGAGGTCATTGAATCTCTTCCTACACTGATGCCAGGTCCTGGAGGTGATGCTGCTGGCACTGATCCTGTCAGCCATCTGTGTCCAGGTCTGCTGGATAATGGCCTTGGGAGTGTTTCTGCGGGTACAGGGGAACAGGTCCTTGCCCTGACCTCCTCTACGAGGACTTCCAGGGGCTATGTGGCCGGGTCCTGCTCCGACTTCTTGTGTTCTTTAGATTTGTGGTTGGGATCAGATCAGCCATGATCTTATTGAATGGCGGAGCAGGCTCGAGGGGCCGATTGGCCTACTCCTGCTCCAATTTCTTATGTTCTTATGTTCTTATGTTCTTACATCAGAGAACCTGGGGCAGCCCTCTGTGTCATTAATCCCAGCAGTATTGTGTGCACAGTCTTGAAACGCAATCTGTCTTCAGGAAATGCAGCCTCTCTTTAAAGGGTGCATTTCCCGCTGGAAATTGTGCGCATAAAGTGGGCAGGCTTCCCGTTCCTCGATACAATTGGTTGAGCACACCCATCAATCATATTGACATGAGGCCTCTCCCATGACATTGCCTCACACTGGCGAATCAGGAGGAGGCTTCCTGCTCGTCTAGCCTGCCCGATTCAAGGCCCCAGTTAAAATCGACCCTTGTGAATAAACGAGAGTTCAATGACGTTGAATTGCTCATCTTGTGTTAGTGTGAGATTAAAAATATTTTGCACTAAAGCATAATTTTCAGTATAGCTGCTTCGCAAAAGAGATTTGTAAAGGGCCTTCTATTAGTCATGTGACTGATAACTAGTAGCTTGCTTATGTCAAGAAATACACCTTGTACCCAATAGCTTCTATTTGCTTATATCACCATGTGGACTATACCATATGAGAATAACTTTTTCTCATTTACATAATGGCAACATTTTTGTTATGGAAAATATATTAAATAAAACAAAAGGGAGGCATAAGTTCGAAGCTACACAAATTGCAAGATTGAACTGATGTCAGCAGTCTTGTAACTCACTCATAGGCACCTGTTATTTTAAAACTGGGAGACGTTCAAACTTCATTCATTTGTTTTTATTTGATGCTGGGTGTTTGGTACCGCGGATGTAGCAGATTTTTCAAAGAACTACAATGTAATCTAACCTTTTTTTTGAGCTATGGAGCATATCAGGATAAAGTATCCATCTTTAGTCATCTTTAAACTGCATAACTCAGAGTCTATTATCGGTTTGCCTTTGTCTCGGCAAGCTTGATATTTGAACTGTATCAAAACACTCGTGATCTGCTCATTGAATCCGGGTAATAACATTTTCTGATTAGGTTGTGTTTTTAAATTTTAATTTAATTCCTTTCAGTGATATTGAACAACTAAAACATATTAATTTCTGTAAAGCTTAAATGTTGTGATGGTATTTATTAAAAACACAAGAACTCTCTAGTATGAAATGTGGACAAAGCCTATTAAGATAAGCTATTGCAGACTTTAAAAAAAACAGGCAAACAAGTGTTGGGTAGTGAAAGTGTATGTGCTGGGTTGATGTTCACAGCAGCTCTGAAAAAGTCACCTTTTACCTGGCCTCCAGGTACATTGGAAAGTTTGGCTTGACATCTGAGAGAATGAGGCACCTTTTCTTATTGATGTTCCTCTGTCTCTGTCCACCCCAGGTGCTGTATGATACATTACATCATTTAAACCAAGAGACAAAGGCTAATTCTTTAAGCAAAAAGAGAAGGCATTTCTCTTGTCACCCACCTTTCATCTAAATACCTCTTCATCGTACCAGAAGAAAGGCCCAGCAGGTGTTTTATGAAAAGTAGAATTGTAGTGGAATATATTACATATTGCCACATTAAACTAATATGTACATAGAATTACATATAGAATTACATAGAATGTACTGCACACAAACAGGCCATTTGGCCCAAATGGTCTATGCTGGTGTTTATGCTCTACACGAGCCTCCTCCCACCCCTCTTCATCTAACCCTTTCAGCATATCCTTCTATTCCTTTCTCCCTCATGTGTTTATCTAGTTTCCCCTTAAATGCATCTATGCTATTTGCCTCAACCACTCCTTGTGGTAGCGAGTTCCACATTCTAACCACTCTCTGGGTAAAGAAGTTTCTCCTGAATTCCCTATTGGATTTGTTAATGACTATCTGATATTTATGTTTCCTAGTTTTGGTCTCCCCACAAGTGGAAACATTTTCTCTACGTCTACCCTATCAAACTCTTTCATAATCTTAAAAACCTCTATCAGGTCACCCCTCAGCCTTCTCTTTTCTAGAGAATTGATGACATTTAATAATGGAGGTGATTTAGGTGATTTTCATGTGTTATTTTATTTTTACCCCTTCAATTTCTCTGCTCTCCTCTCTCCCGAAGGCTGTTCTAGGTATTGTTCCGCAGATACCAGTTGCTCGCTGGTACCTCAGCCCAGTAGCTATACTTTATGTGTGAGCCGAGAGAGTGAGTGCCACCAATCTGATCATCACAACTGAGGCTTATCCTGCCACACATGCATTTTCCAGCACAAGTCAATGGATAGTAATCAGAAGTAGAAACCAAGGCTAATATTTTCCCCTTCTCCAGGTCACTAGCTCAGGGTGCTGAGGTATATTGCTCCACCCTTACCACTGCTTTAGCTGGGATCAACTAACTCAGCGCAGACTAGGGATCTAAGCTCTTGGGTGATATGTCTTAGTTCCACAGTAGGCACTGAATCAACAGGACAGCTCTAGCACACGTTTAACAGAGAAAAACTGTTAGATTTATTTGTATCACACAATTATCACTGTCATGTGTTTTAAAGGTTTTTTTTGCTGGTATTAGCTCTAATTTGTATTGACTGGAATTCCCTCTGATGACCTTAGTTACATGAAGACTAACTGTAACTTTATGGCAAGTAAGATATTCAAACATGTTTCTTTCAATCTCTCCTTTCTCTAGAAGCTGTTTGCCTTTAAGACAAATGTAATGATTCCCTTGAAGGCCTCAAACCTTTGACACTATTACATTCCTTTTCTACTAATAAAGTAAAGAAAAAATGTAATTCTGCCAGTAGCCTTTCAAAGTCTGAAATTCTTTTTATCTGAATCATCAGAACAGATAATGAGGGTATCATTTCTCAGTTTGGTCAAATAATATGAGTTACAGGAAGGTTTCCAGAACAGTCTGTTACTGCTAAGTAATACAATATTTAGTTTACATTTGATTAATATTAATGTAATAGTTCTTATCTACATGAAGATATGTGGGTACTATTTCAATCACACTAGGTTGTAAAAAAGCACATTATTGCTATGCCCTCCACTGGGAACCCAAACAAATACCTTCCCAGGGCAGTGTCACAATGAGGTGTATAATTGAGAAAAACATTACTGGACTTTACGAGGATCAATAACTGACCTTCTGCTAACGGAAAGAACACAAATACCTACGAGGAGCACAATAACGAGAATGTAACAGGCTCAGTATCAGAAGTCCCCTTACTAGAATGTAGCAGGGTTAGTATCAGCATAGAAAGGTACCATTGCAGGAATATGCTAGGGTTAATATAAAGGTATCATTGGGATGCAACACTGGGCATTTGAGTGCCAGTAATGGGATGCACCAAGACCATTATTATTAGTACTCGTTCCAGTATCAGAGACAGTATTGCTGGAATGTATCAATATTACTGTCAGGAGCCCTAGCAAGGTCAGTGTAATAATACTATTAAAGGATATATTGGTGTCAGTATCAGGACACTGCTAGTGGAATATACCAGTTATATATTTGAATATTATTAATGGATTAAACAAGATAGCATTGCAATATAGCTACTGGAATTAACCAGATCCACTATTGACCCTATGATTACTTCACCGTATCTCAGTATCAAGGGTACAAGTGCTAGAATTAGCTAGGGACTCTATGGAAGACCCCCAGTCGCACAGATCTCCATGAAGTATCCTTGATCTTTTTTTTTAATGCATCAGTACATCAGGTATTTTGTTAAATGGGTGTTGCTATAGGCAATGAGTGCTATAAGTATTTAATGCTCTCATCAGTGGAAAGTACAAAAACATTGCATTCCTAAGTCCTGTCATTCTTCACCTTAATGGGCACAAACACAAAACTTAAATGCTTTTAAAGTTTTAAATAAAGCTGATTTGCAGAAGGTTCCTGTGTTCTAAAGTACAGTCCTGAGCTGCAAGTTTGCCTTGTATGTCTGAGCACATACCTGATCAGTTATTTGGGTAAAGACATTTGACTGGTCAAACTCACTTGAGTTGCTAATAATAATTTATCATATTGAAAATGTTTGACAGTCGAGTGACCTTTTGCACAACCCTCAGTTGGGTCCCAGTGTACGATAGGCCCAGGTACACCTGGCCTCATCTGGTAGAATGGGGCCCGCCTGGAAATCCAGGCTGGAGTCAGGGCCTGAACACCCAAAGATGAGGAGGCCACAAACTATTGGAGTGGGTTGAATTGGCTCCCTTTGTAAGAGGCCCACTATGGCACCCAGATTGTTCTTCTGGGTAAGGGGAGCGGGGGTGGCCAACATCTGCCCTGAGTCAGGCTGCTACTCCTCGTAGTTCTGGGTTCATTGGCAGGGATTCACCCCCACACTGCCAAAGGCCCAATCCTGCAGGCCCTGCTCCCTGACCCCGTGAACATTAATGGGGTCAGTGGCAGAGTTCTACAGGGTCCCACAGCTGGCGCGATCCCAGTGTGACTGCTAGGATTGTGACCTCACTGATTTTCCAGGCCAAAATATTGATATCTCATTTATAAGACAAATTCAGTTTTCTGAGGTTTATTTATAGGTAAGCCAATAATTTCTGATACTAGGTGGTAGATTTTCAACCTGCTTCTGGGTGTAAAACTGGTGATTACCGATCAGCCACCCGTTATAGAAACAGTCCAATTTTCATTTCCATTAATTTCACTGGAAATGAAAATCGGGCAGTTTCTAAAACAGTCAGCTGATCCAGAATGCTAAGTTTACATCTGGGAACATGTTGAAAATTTACCCTTAGGTCTAAATCGTTTCTACGTCTGCTAGTGTTAGGCTAATCGCCCATCAAAAAGAGTGCCTTGTTGCTTATTTGGTGTCCTGTATAATTTTGCTTCTTCTGGTCACTTGAATAAAATACAAGGAGCAGATGGAGATAACTTTTTCTCTCCGACATCCCTCACTCTTGGCTGCTGGAGCTGCTGATATTTGGTTGGTGGATGTTTTGTATTATGTTTGCCGCTTTTTTGCTGCAGGCAGATTTCCAGATAAATGGACAGGTGTGGAAAACAAAATCTTTTCATTGGCACAGGCCTCCAGTTAGGTTTAGAAACAAGCACCCTGTACTTGTACAAACCAACTTGTATCCAAATTAATTCAGACTATGATTTAGAGACATCAGGTTTGAGGATAGACACGAGGCAAAAAATACAAAGGTAGAAATTCTTAAGGACAGAATTCCATCTGAAGGAGGGGCCAGATCATTCTAAAATAATTATGATCAAGGGGATGTTGGGGGTGGGAGCAGCTCCTGCCCGGCTCAGTTATGTTCCAACAGTTATATGGCTGCATACCCAGGGCAACCTGTCAATCCTGCTAGCTGCACCCCTGATAGGCCAAGCAGTACCTTCATCCGCCAACAGCAGGCACTGGTGTCATTCTGGACCACAAGTGGGCCCCATCAACAGCACTTTTAGCATTCACTCCAGCCGGAGCCAGGGAAGTGCGAGGAGCTGTAGGTTTAGGATGCGGTCCTACCAGTGAGGGAGGCTACTTGAGGCTTCAGTGGTTTTCAGCGAGATTGGCCTCTGGCTCCCACTCTCGGAGCAGCAAGGTGACAAGGTGAAGGTGCCTGCCCTATTATTTAAATAACCGAGTCCCTGGAATTTGGGATAGGGTCAGAGCCAGGTTAAAGCGGCAGGAAGTTCTACTGCACTACTGGTGGCAAGAAAGCACCTTGCACTTTTTACCTTGTGGTATTTATATAATATTAGTATTATTATACGTAGGGTCACAATACACTGCCCTAACCTCTGCTTCAGAGGTTCCACTCAAAATAATGCACAACAGTTCTTATAAGAGTGTTGATGAGGTGCAGAGTAAGGGAGATAGGAGGGAGGAGGAGGAGCCAAGAGGAATGACTGAACCCACTACAGAGAAATCCAATCCAGTGAGATCTTCCTATTTGAATAGATATTGAGAAAATGGGACTGCAAGGGTAAAACAATTAGCCCGTTCATGAGAAAGGAATATATACAAAATCAATTCAATCTTAAACATTTTCTCCAATTAATTACTAAGCAATCAAAACTGTCACATTTTTGGGCTTTTACTACTAGGTATTTTCCTGCCTTCAGCATCACCACATCTCCAACAATCTGGAGGATACACTGTTCCACCCAACATCTAGGGAAATGATAGCGAAACTCTCAAATTCTAGTGGAGACATTTTACTTTGCACACTGGCTGCTGGAATGTATCATGTGCTGCCCTGTGGTTCTCCGCCCTTCAAAAAGTGGACTGAATAAACACTCTTATCACCAAGATAGTTTATTTAAACAAAACAGATAAATGAAGAGTGTACAGTATAAAACAGAGAATCATACACTTCATTATCCTCCTCAATACATAAAATAATAAAGATGCCATTCACTTTCTTTCTATTCACAGGCCGTGAAAATCCACAGGCCTTGATACTGGCGTTTATACCAGAATCGCACCCGCTATTACCCTCCGGTGCTAACCCCACCAGGTCAGTGGAAGGTATTTCATATGGATGGGATGGGGGGGGGGGTTGCATCTCCGATGTCTCCTTGATCCATGCAGCTGGAAAATCCAGCATTTGGCATCTTTAGGGAATGGTTTCCAGGACCTCTCGAGTCCTCATGAAGCCCCCCTTACACAGGGTGCTGATCCTGATTTTTTTTTTTAATAGTGGGTCGCGGGGGTTTCACTTCCGGAGGTTGGGAACACCTCATCTCACTTTGCATACTGGTCTCCAGTTCTATACCAGGTTCACCCCCAACATCATTTACCTTGTAAGGGGTGGGTGGAGGTTCTGCCCCTTACAAAGATGCCCAGAAAATACTGAAAACAAGAGAACCCAGAGCAACTCGGCCCCTGTCGTTTTCTGGCGGGTTCCACTGGACTCACACTGGAGTTACGCCACGACTCCAGAGGAAACACCAAGGAAATTTGGGGCTATAGATTTTTAAACAGACAGTCACTTCTTATTTTGTGAAGCAATTTGCAGTTTCAAACTGGCTGAACTTCCCTGCTGGGCCAGCACAAACTTAAAACAGTTCTGCTAACTGGAAAGCTAGAAATTGACTCTGGGGTAAATAGGCTCCCCACAGAAATATAATCCAAATCTCTTTGAAGTTACAAGGAAACAAAAAGACAATAGACAACAGCATCCTTCATAACTAAAGGAGATCAACAGTAATTCACAGGTTATCAATTACTTGGAATTGTTGACCGGAGGTCACCGGTTACAGTTACTGGCTTAGTACACAGAGGAGAAGAGTCAATTCTCTCTTAACTCTCATTTCACTTTATTCACGCCGTTAGATCATATACATATAGCTTATACGTCTGGTTAGATATAGGAATGCAGTTTACATCAGGTTACACAGTCTTATACCCAAACTAAGATCTAAACGCACACCCACTAGGTTTCTCTGACACTCCCTGAGTGGTCACAGAATATAAAGGATAATACCCGAAAAGGAGAGCTGACGCTGGCCAGGCGTTCCTTTCTCTCTCTCGACGTCGTCTCTACGTCCCTGACGTAGGGTCTTCCACTTCTGCGATGGTTGGTCTCCGGAGTCTTCACTCTGGCTCCACGCCCCAGATTCTTCATTCTTATTCCGAATCTTATCTCTTCAGGCTGTGCTGTCTCTCCCTTTGGTTTAGGCCTGCTTGCTTTTGCCTGGATCTTCTCCTCATTGGCTCTGTCCCAAGGACTTAGGTAGCATTACCTCATTACTCCTTTTCTAAATAAGGACTTGTGTCTTATCACATTTCCTTTGTCTTTCACAAAACTTGGTTAATTCAAACCGGTTCCAGGCTGCTGAGGCCAGGACTGAGCTCAGGTTACTTCAGTTCAAAAGTCATTCCTGCCTGTGTATCAGCAGCTGACTTCTCAGGTTACCTTCTGCAGCCCCTAGCCAACAGAATGTTTGTCCAAATACAGTTGCCACTTCCAGTAAACATTGGTGACATCTCATAGCTTGACTGTAACCAGCATCAGACTGTGCAAATTGAATAGAATGACACTTAAGTAGCAAGATGTCAAAAAACGTTTCTGAGCAACAATGCAACTAAAGTGATCCCTTTTGCATGCTAAACTGTAATACTTTTTTGTCACAAAGACATGACCTAAAGGATGAAGATCGTGAAAGTTTCACTGTAAACAGCCATTACATTAGTATGTCAAGATATATTATACTTTGCTTCACTGTACTAAATATTGAAAGAATTTTTGGATGGGCATTAATTGAAAGTGAACATCTCTAGAAAGACTTGACCTAATCTCTGCCCCTCCTCCCATACCAGATGTAGTAGCAAAAAGAAATTTAGTCTCTGAGGGGCACATTTTTCGAGGAGTTTTGTTTGATGGGAGCACAGATCAAAGAAGCAGGCACAACAACAACAACAACAACAACAACAACGTGTATTTATATAGCACCTTTAACATAGTAAAACGTCCTAAGGCACTTTACAGGAGTGTTATCAGACAAAATTTGATACCAAGCCACATAGGAGATATTAGGACAGGTGACCAAAAGAGGAAGGTTTTAAGAAGCATCTTAGAGGAGGAGAGAGAGATGGGAGGGAATTCCAGGCCTTAGGTCCTTGAAAGCTGAAGGCACAGCCACCAATGTGGGGCAAAGGAAATTGGGAATGCACAGGGTCCAACGCACTCGAGTTGTGATGTTTCAAGTTTTTTGGCCATTCCAGAAATGCCGCAAATTTGTATCTGATTTTTTAGTCTGCACTCCTGTGAGACTCTGTGCCAGGAATGGAGTCTGGAAAAATTATTTATTCTTTTTTCTGATTTCAAGGTTTCCAGTGCTATCTCCAGCCATCTACGGTTCTCTAGAGTTACCAATAGGACTGGTCTGTGACTAATGAACTAAATACTTCAAATAGGGCAGCAAAAGGTCCTCACTCTTTCGCTCCCTTTTCCCAAGGTGAAGCTTTAGATTGACCTAATAGCCTGGCCACTACCGAATTAAACTCTCTCAATAAGGGCAGGAATGTTTGAATATTGTAATACTAAGATTTAAATTTGCAATCCTTGGGATCAGGAGTCCAATTCTGTACTGCTAAAAACACAAGTATATGATTGTCACTTTCCTTAACTTATATTCATTAGTTAGTAAATCTTCCTACCAATTGTGACACCAGAGTTACTGCCATTGAGAGGTGTTTGTGGAACAAGAAAATATGGGTAAGGTCACCTCGTGGTTATGGTACTGGATTGGTAACCTTGAAGTTGAAATCCTATCATGGTAAATTGCAAAACTAAATTCAATAAACTTAACTTTATGATCTAGTAGCAGAAAGAATGGCCATGAAATGTGTTAGATTGTCTTTAAAAACCCAGGAACCAGCCACACCTATCCTTACTTGGTCCAGCCTACATGTGACTCCTGTCCTACACTATTGGTTGACTATTAATGCCCTCAGAGCAACTAG
Organism: Heptranchias perlo; assembly: GCF_035084215.1. Taxonomy (NCBI): domain Eukaryota; kingdom Metazoa; phylum Chordata; class Chondrichthyes; order Hexanchiformes; family Hexanchidae; genus Heptranchias; species Heptranchias perlo. Next base: position 4,556,190 of record NC_090346.1, read on the forward strand.
GAACTGGCAATAAATGTAGCCTTGCCAGTATTGCCCACATCCCAAGGACAATAAAAATAACAAGAAAATATTCCTTCTTTCTTCTCTCTTGAATAGCAAACACGATATGAATACGTGACTAACCATACGCAGAACAACCAGAGAACAGTACACCCACACAGCTTATTATATCTGTGCGATGAAAGATGGAGCTTGCCACTGTCAACTCAGAAGTAATTGTGTTTTGTTTTGATAATACGAGGTTTGATAGACTGTCTCGGGTTTTCTGTGATGAAGGTTACATGCAGAGGGAATTGAAAACTGCAGCATATTGTGTGGAAACATAATTAGATATTTCTGTTCTTAGTTACTTTTCAGACATTATTTTCTATACAATTCAGATGGAAGATTGACACTGTAATACCAAACAGACCTCATTATATTATGTTTATACGATGCAGCAAAATCCATGGGAAAGAAAATACATGCACCATTTGAAAATGCCTACAATTTAACCATGCAGATTAAAAATACATATTAGATGTAAACCTCAGCCAAACCATCTTCAATGGCTTCATCAATGACCTTCCTCTGTCATTAAGTCAGGAGTGAACTGTTTGCCACAGTGTTCAGCTCCCTTCATAACTTTTCCAATAATGAATCAGCCCATACCAGCCTACAGTAGGACCTGGACAACATCCAGGCATTGGCAGGCAAATAGAATCATAGAAGTTTACAACATGGAAACAGGCCCTTCGGCCCAACATGTCCATGTCGCCCAGTTTATACCACTAAGCTAGTCCCAATTGCCTGCACTTGGCCCATATCCCTCTATACCCAGGTAATGGCAGGTAATATCTCGCTGCATAAGTGCCAGACAATGGTTGGATAAGCTATATCAACACTGTGGCTACTAGAGCACGGCAGAGGCTGGCTACTCTGTGACAAGTGGTCCACCTCCTGCCCACTCAATGCCTCTCCACTATCTACAAGGCTCAAGTCAACAGTGTAATGCAATAGTCAGCACTCGCTTGGATGGATGCAGTCACAATGCTCAAAAGGCTTATTTCCATCTAGAACATTGCAATTTTCTTGATCAGCATCCCTACCACTGGACTCAATATTGACCCCTCCATCACCAGTGCACTGTAGCTGCAGTATGTTCTGTTTACAAGATCCACTGCAGCTATTCACCAAGGTTACTCCCTCTCCTACCATCTCCAAGAAGAACAAGAGCAGCAATGCCGTGGGAACATCATCACCTCCAATAACCACTTGCAAGTTCCCCTCCGAGTTACGCACCATCCTGACTTGAACAAATATCATCATTCCTTCATTGTTGCTGGGTCAGTATCCTGGAATTCCTTACCTAACACCATCATGGGAGCACCATCACCACAAGGACTGCAGATGTTCAAGGTGGGCCACCACCATCTTCTCAGGACAACTAGGAATGGGTAACGTGCAGCCTTGCCAACATCACCCACATCTGGAGAACAAATTAAAAAAAGACAATGGGTTGTCAAATAATGTGTATGCATCTATGGCCCAAAAGATCAAGTCAGAGAGAGAGATCATCTGACAAACATTACTTAATACAAGTAATTGTCATAAGCAAATTTAAAATCTTATTCTCTGAATTTTAATCTTCCTATCTTGTACCTGAATAAGCTTTAGAAGGTAATTAATTCTGTATGTAACCATGATCTGATGTGTCCTTGATAGAGAATCTAGGACTCTTTTCATGAGAACAAAGAAGGTTAAGAGGCGATCTCATAGAAATATTCCAAATGATGAGGGGATTTGATAAGTAAATCAGGAAAAATTATCTCTGTGTTTAGTTAATTGGTAACTAGAGGGTGTAAATTTAAGATTATCACAAAAAGGATAAAGGGAGAGGGAAAGCAATTTTTTTATGCAGAGGAATGTTAGGGCATGGAATGTTCTACCAGAAACAGTGGTGGAAGCAGAATCCATCCTAGCTTTTAAAGTGGATAAATATTTTAAAAAGAAAAAAAGAAAAGGGTGTAGGGAAAGGGAGTAAATGATTCGCTCTTTCAGAGAGCCTTTATGATGAGCCGAATGGCCTCCTTCAGCACTTCCATGGGTGGAACTTACAGCTTCATCGGGATAGGGAAATCGGGCGATATCCGATCGGCCGCCCACGATACACCCGGCCGTTTCTTTGCATTGACTTTAACGTGTGAATGTCCGTGTATATGAAGATGAAAGTTCCACTGTAGGTTTCTATAATTCTGTGAATCTGGCTGTGAGTACCAAGAATGCAGCTTAATGCTGGGGATTTCTTCTCAGTATTGTAAATGATGCCCATAGCTAGCCCACCTGGCACCGTACTTTCACTGGACGGTAAGTACACAGTCCATGTCAGGTTGAGAGAATTTCAACTCAGTGCAGGGCATGTTGACACCGGTTATGTGGGTTACCACATCAGTGTGCAGTAAACAGCTTGAAAATGGATGGATGTGTGGGACTGAAACTTATTGATCATCAACTTCTGCTTAAGAAGTTTGAGTGACAATAACACTGTGCTGTTTGCTCACTTTGTTCCAAAAAAATATAGGTATCACCCCAGAACCAGCTGGAACCAGCAGTGCACCTCTGTGACGAGAGTTTAGATCCCAGATAGATGGATTGTTATGTCTTCTCATTATTTGATGGCTGTTAAGGTCCACAGTGAGCTGAGTGTCTGGACCAGTTCCCAGTAAATGTGAGTTAATGCACAGTGCTGCCCTGGTTGGGCACAATTGCCCATAATTTAGCAAATTCACTTGAAGTTAAGTAGTTTGAGAAATGAAAGAGTGACAGTGATTCAGCAGAGGATGCTTTTACTGAGGCTGAGATTTAAGTGCAAGGTAATGTTTAAGGGTGCTCTGTATTGATTCGTATCTATGTTTGATGCAGTAATTGGGTATGAAGTGTCAAAGATTCTGCTGTGCTTTGGCAACAATCACATTGATGGGATTGTAAACACACAAACTAGGGGCATGCAAACATGTACATGGAGAGTATGACAACTGTGAAGGTAAGAATATGGTCACTTCCACACCGCCTGAGGAAGGGGAAAGCCCCCGAAAGCTTGTGGGATTAAAAATAAAATCGTTGGACTATAACTTGGTGTTGTAAAATTGTTTACAAAAGGTAAGAATATGTATGTTGGTTGGCTGAATGGCACACCCTCATCATCAAACTGAATTCACTTGAAAAGCATTAATAATCTTTCAAATCCTGATGAAGGGTACACATCACAAACTTGTCTGTTCTCTTTACAGATGGCCGACTGACCTACTGTGTATTTACAGCATTTTCTTTTTTCTTTCAGATCTCCTGTGGCACTGCAGATGATTTTCTGTTTTATAAGGATGGGAGCGTTATACCATGTAACACACATAAATTATTCTGCTTCTCAGTTGATGACTTTAAGACCACAAGCCCTAATTGTTGTTAGCAAACACAGCCTCAGGTGAATCAAAGTTTAACTGGGGAGGGAACTTTGAAGATTGGAAAGTGTCTTTTGAAATCTCAGGATCCAGATCAATGACTAGCTTTCTTTTTGTTTTTTTTAAGATAGTTTATATGAAGGTTTGATGTCTAGTGTACAGCTGTCTATGTTGTCATGGATAAAGCAGTATACAAGGCTTTTTTTATACATAAAATCGTATATATATAATCTTTCTCGGTTGAGGTGGCAGCGTTAATGGGCTGGAAGGGGAAAATCAACCAGGCTTCCTGCTTCTGATTGTTACCCAAGGACTGGGATGTGTGTGTGTGTGTTTATGTGTGTGTGTGTGTGTGTTTATGTATATGTATGTGTGTGTGTGTGTGTGTGTGTGTTTATGTATGTGTGTGTGTGTGTGTGTGTGTTTATGTATATGTATGTGTGTGTGTGTGTGTTTATGTATATGTGTGTGTGTGTGTGTTTATGTATGTGTATGTGTGTGTGTGTTTATGTATATGTATGTGTGTGTGTGTGTGTGTTTATGTATATGTGTGTTTGTGTGTTAGGTGACGGGAGGATCTGGCTCAGTTGTCTTACCCCCCCCATGATAATATAGGCTGTAAACATTCACTATCCAGGTGTGCACATGAAGAACAGCCACTTTTATAAGGTGCCAGAGGCCGGCCAGCACTAATGGAACTGCACCTCAGCATGAGCTTTGCATTCAGGACAGAGTGTGGGGGAGTGAAATGGAGTGCTAACATGAGCTGCTTTTATAGTGTGCGAGACCCATCCTAGCACCATTGGTTTCTGATGCATGGGTCTTGCCCCTCCTTACTCACCTCCAGCCCTAAACCCTCTGAGATCTCTGCACTGTTCCAATTCTGGCTTCTTGCGCATCTCCGATTTTCATCGCTCCACCATTGGCGGCTGTGCCACCGGCTGCCTATGCACTAAGGTCTGGAATTCTCTCCCTAAACCTCTCTGCCTCTCTACCTCTCCTCCTTTAAGACCCTCCTTGAAATCTACCGCTTTGACCAAGCTTTTGGTCACCAGTTCTAATATCTCCTCATGTGGCTTGCTCTCAAATTTTGTTTGATGACGCTCCTGTGAAGCGCCTTGGGACGTTTTACTACTTTAAAGGCGCTATACAAATACAAGTTGTTGTTGTTGTCTCACACAGCCAGTTACAGTAAAAAGTGAGTCTTCCGAGCTGCCAGTTTGGCAAATCCTGGCGGGTTTACTGTCAGGTCTCAGTCAGCTGTGCAAGGCCCATTCATTGATATCCGGCGGTCTCACATTGTATAAAAGCAGCTACATTTAATCACTGAGGAGCGGTGCTTATTTTTCAGATATATTAAAATAGGTCACATTTTAAAACAAACTGGATGAGTCTTGCTGTAAATGAACGAGATTCAATAGATGACTAAAAGTCACAGTTTAAAAATCTAATTATGGCAAACAATATGGCGGGCTTGTAGCCTTACTCTTTCATATTCAAAAACTGACCCATTTTACTAGCAGACGTTTTATAAAAAGTTCTTGAAGATTCAGTGGCATTAAGACAACTTTGGTTAATAGCATGCTTAAATGGACAATCTTGAAAGCTTATGCTTTGTATTTTTTTTAATATAGTTTTGAATTACAACTTAGGTGAAAATGTAGAAAGGGATAGTCTCTCTTTAATGTGCAAAGTGATAGTGTGATAAATCTCCTGGAACACAGAATCCTGGTGTTATTGTGTAATGAATTTTTCTGATGCCTCCCAGCCACTGATCTCCCTGAAAAAGTGATGGCTTCTTTGTTCATCGCCAGATATAATGCTAACTTTATACGGAGTTCAAAAGACTCGGATGCTACCCGCATGTAACCCAATGCCCTTAAACCTTCTATTGTCCTCTTCCAGGGATTCTTCCGTGGGGTCATTGTGGAACTGCACAGCCCCGCTCTGCTTAACATATAACCCCTCATTATAATGCATTGCTTTTTAGACTGGGATTAGTTCACTTTGAAAAATAACTGCTTTGGTTACTGTTAGCCTTTTTACCAGCACAATAAAGTGAGGCATATATTACAGGCGGTGGCATTGCAATATCTCTTTGGAATGTCGTTCGTTCAAATGTATGGCGTGTGTAAGAAAAATGCAAGTCAAGTTCGCAATGTTACAACGAGAGTATACTTCTGACCTTGAGTTAAACTATTGCTTCCATGGCAGGTCCGGGCACTTAATGTGGTACATGGCAATTACATAAGGACAGATATTAAACAAATAAAATCTTGGAACTATATTTTCACTAGGTGTGAGGTGTGAGAGCGAGCACTGGAACATTAATATGTTTATGTGCCTATTGCATTTTGACTCACTAACTGGCAACGATATCCCCATAGCGTGCTGCAATACAAAGGTAGTGAAACATGTCTGGTTGCAATTCGTCAAAAGGGTGGATTTTACTCTCTGTAGTCAAGTTCCATTCTCGTATTTAGACCTGAAGATTCGGCGTATTTTTAAAATGTTTTTGTTTTGCCAACATTAACATCCCTTGCAACACTCGAGGATAATCAGTGGAATTAAAAACATGTTTCCACATGTATGACACCAACAGCTGTTAAACTACTGCCCTGCATTAATGGCTGCTTTTAATGAGTGTCTCTCTCCCCAAGGCTGTTACAACCTCTACCCTGAGGCCACCATCAATCAATCAATAAGAACTGACCTTCCAACTGATACGAACTAAATCAAAATCACACCAGCAATGATGAAAAATGGGAAAGAAACAAACTTCAAGCTATTAAAATGGCTATTATTAAGTAAACATAGAACACCTGTACAATTTAATAAATAAGAATAAACTGCCTAGCTTTACATAGAAAAAATCAGTGTGGAATCCTCTCATCTGGGTTCCGTTGCTCTGATACAAGAGGGGAATATTCTACACTAGTTGCAGCTTCTCTCCAATTCGGCAAAATTTCTCCGGTCAGTGATAAGAGGTTGGTGCTATTGCTGATTGACCTGCGGGGAGCCTGTTTTTTAATCATTAATGCCACGTTTCATACTTTTCCTATTTCTGAGTGCCATTGGTAGACAATGACAAACTGTTTCACCTTGTCCAGAACAATAGAACTAGAGGACACGGCCTGAGCTTGAAGGGGGTGAATTCAAAACTAATCTTTGGAAACAATGGCCCCGATATTAACCTCCCCATGACGGGTGGGAAAGGGTTGGGGTGGGGGGTTAAAAATGAAAAAACGGGGAACACGACCCCAACCGACCGTACATGCCAGTCGCCATTTTCACAGCGGTGGGTTTTGTGGTGAACGAGTGTCCCGCCGTGGAGAGGCGGGGCACTTCATTAACATATTTAAATCAGCTCACACAATTCAATTGGGAGCCTGATTTAAATTTAACATTGGCCGCGCGGGTTTCACAGGGCTTGGGAAAGTGACAGTAAAAGGGAGGTGGGAGTTGCCGGTACCGCAAGGTAAGTGCCTTTTACACCACTCCTTGTGGGCCAAGAGGAGCAGAAGTGCTTCCCTATAGCTCCTCAAGAAGCCTTCGACCTCCCCTCTGCCGATCGCAGCCTCTCTCTCCCTCCTGCCACGATCGCAGACCCCCCCAAGCACTGATGTCTTCTCCATGCCGCGATCACGGC